>NC_139820.1:9090507-9593007 GCF_963457635.1 Microchirus variegatus | reverse complement strand
TCGTCTGTAGAAATTTGCAAATCCAAGGAACCGTTGCAACTGCTTACGAGTGGAGGGAGTGGGCCAGTCTCTCACCGCGCTGATCTTAGCTGGATCCGGTGATAGCTTCCCTTGGTCCACGATGAACCCAAGGAATGGGACAGATGAGGCATGGAAAGTGCACTTTTCGGCCTTGGCGTAGAGTTTGTTCTCCAGCAGTCTTGCAGCACCATACGGACATGCTGGACGTGTTCCTCCTCGGACTCAGAAAAAATTAGTATGTCGTCCAGATGAACAAACAGGAATTTGTCCAGCATGTCGCGTAAGACATCGTTCACCAGGTGCTGAAAGACTGCTGGAGCGTTGGTCAGGCCGAAAGGCATGACCAGGTATTCAAAATGCCCAACGGGGGTGTTGAATGCAGTCTTCCATTCGTCCCCCTCTCTGATACGAACCAAATGGTAAGCATTGCGTAGGTCGAGCTTTGAAAATATCGTAGCCTTGCAGAGCGGGCTGAACGCAGCATCCATGAGTGGAAGAGCGTATTTATTATGTACTGTGATCTCGTTGAGCCCCCGGTAGTCGATGCAGGGTCTCAGTGTACCGTCTTTCTTTTGAACAAAAAAAAACCCTGCACCGACTGGAGACGACGAGGGACGAATGAGTCCGGCGGCCAACGACTGGTTAATGTATTCCTCCATGCAGGAACGTTCAGTCTGTGAAAGGTTGTACATACGCCGAGACGTTACCAGTGTACGATAGAGAACGATCTGACGCCGGTGAGGAGAAATGACTCCGCCTTTATGCCCCGCTGATTGTTCATCCGAAGCAGGTGAGGCGGAGCCGCGCAGGTGTAGTGATTACCGGCGTCATGGAGGGAACTGGGTCAGCCACGCCCCCTGCAGAGTCAGAGTGGGAAAAGGAGAGCAGCAGCAACAAAACCAAAACACTAATAATAAAATTGAGGAGAAGGTGCAGGTGAAATCGTAACAGTATTGTGATACATATGAAACTGTGATAAAAAGCATATTGTCCCAGACCTCTCAGACAACCTCACTTCTCTGCTTTGCTTTACTTTTCTCCACAGGTTTCTCACACACGACCAGAGGAGATAGCTTTTAGGATCCACCAGACTCTGAAAGTGGGCGTCATGCAACCAGCGGCTGTGTCTGTCTATGAATATTATAACCGTAAGCTTTAAAGACACTTGGATAGATCTGGATAGAGAGCACATAGACAGATTAGCAGTGTTAACAGTGTTAGATTTAATGCACATTTCCTCACTGTGTGTCTTCATCATTGCAGAAAAACAATGTGTGAAATTCTACCATCCAGAGAGGAAAGCTGGGCAGCTGCTGAGGCTCTGTAGAAATGAAGAATGCACATGTGCTGAAGGTAAACACTCTAGTGTCCCTCTGAAGATGCACCTGAAAGTACTGAAGGAACTCATAATAACCACTAATATCATGCTTCATTAAATAACTGGCCAATTATCATTCTGCTGTTTACAACATCACATCCTCAGCATAAATACTCACCCTCAGAAACACTAGACGTCGTCATGATCTGAACGTCATGAACTGTCACACTCATGATGTCCAGATCTACATTGTACCATATCATGTTCAATTCAACATTTGAATGTGCAGTTTTAGTGCTTTCTTTGTTTTATTGGCTTGTTTCACATTTAAAGTGTCTTTGAAATTCAATTCATGATAAAAAAGAGATATGGTTGAAGAATGTGGCTGACAGTTAATTTAGGATCAGAGCTGCAGTTTACCACAACCTTCCCAAAAACCTGTACTACACTGATTACAACGGTAAGTAGTCTGTATTTTTACAGCGCCTTCCTAGACTTGGTGACCTTTACTCTACAGTTTTGCCATTCACACACAATCCTACAGTGCATCAGTATGTGCAGCATTTTTTTCTTGTCCAGAGACACATTAGCATGTACTTATGTTATTGTTTGTATCTTTACTATGCGTCTGCTGTTTATTTCCAGAGAACTGCAGCATGCAGAAGAAGGGTAAAATCAGCAATGATATGCGCACAGCTAAACCCTGTGAGACTACTCATACCAGCAGAATAGATTTTGGTAAGACTCAGTGTGAATGATCTGCATTATTTGATTAACTATAAATGATCTGACTGTTTGTAAGAGGTTCATAAGTGAGAAAATCATCTTCCACTTATCTGTCCTCAGTTTACAAAGTGAGAGTGGAAGATTTCACAGATGGTTTGTCCACTGATATTTACACAATGCGGATAGTAGAAGTGACCAAAGAAGGTGAGTGTGAACTGCATCAAATATATCACATTATAAATGAGTGTTATCAATCCCCTCATCTTATTCTTGGCTCCAAAGTAAAGCCATTTTCATAAAATGTCCAACTTTTCCTTTTGATTTCCCTTGGGGGAGATGATGGGAAAATAACAATCATGTTTTACACTAATGCTGAAGATGTGTTTAATCCAGAATTTTCTTCTTTCTCTTCTGCTGTATTTTGAAAATCAGGAACTTCTGATGTTGGTCCCCTGGGTAAACTACGTGCATTCCTCAGCTACCCTCACTGCAGGGAGGCTTTAAATCTGGGTAAAGGGAAAACATATCTCATCATGGGCACATCAAACGATATTCACAAGGACCAATCGTAAGTGTTTGCATGATGCTGTACAGTACAGTATGTTCTTGTGTCACCCGGCGACATTCTCATGCTGCACACAGGAAGTGATTTGCTTTATGTCAAGACAACATATGAGTTTTTCACACATACTGGATTCACACCAACATTCACACCAGCATCCATGTGATTGTTTCTCTCCCCACAGGTTTCAGTATGTGCTCGGTGAAAGAACCTGGATCGAGTACTGGCCCACAAGAGCAGAGTGTCAAAGTGATGAACACAGGCCAACATGTTTGGGCTTGGAGGAGATGGTCACGCAGTACACTCTCTTTGGATGTCAGCACTAGTGCAACAGCAGAAAATCAACTGTCCTTTTCCCATTGTTTTTATTTATGCAATAGGATAGCAGATTGAAAAGTTGCTCTGTGTGAAATAAAACGAAAAAAAGTCTTCGTCGAACTGTATGTGTGTTTTTTTGTTATACATTAAGTTTGGTTAATGCACACAATTAAACAAGTGATTATGACTGTCTGGGGTTTCAGTGAGAGATCATCAATAGATCATCCAATGAGTTTAAGGTCCATGATTAAGCACGACAGCCTGAGCTAAAAAACTGTCTGTTTAGTTTTTTGCAATAGGCTAAAACGTTCACATTCACATTCATACACATATATATCACTCTTACTGCTGAATGCTTGACTATGTGTACCATTCATCCATTCAAACATTGTCCTCACTGACAGCAAAGGTTCAGTCTATTGTCCAGTTGCATGTGGACGAGAGGAGCCAAGGACTGAACCAATGAAATCAAAGGACCACAACGCACAGTTACAAAATGAACTCGAACTAATTTCTATGGAATTTCTGTGGAAAGAGGCTGCAGAGAAGTGGGGATAACATTTCCAACCTTTTTTGGTTGGTTCCATTTCACAAATGTGTTCAGCGCCTCTAAGATCATTCTGTGTGCTGTGACTTATCACATCTCCCCAAAGCTACGTTAGTTGGCCATGTACCACAGGGACTTCTCTGAAACAAGGACTGGAGAGAGACCTTGACGGTGTTCCTTTTGTATTCCATTCTCCTGCAGCTTCATCAGTCTGCATAGTATGTATCTCCTCCTCTTTCCTCTTCCCCTTTCCATCCATCCATCCATTATCTACCGCTTTATCCTCCACCAGAGGGTCGCGGGGGGTGCGGTGCCTATCTCAGCTGACATTGGGCGATAGGCGGGGTGCACCCTGGACAGTTCGCCAGTCCATCGCAGGGCCACATAGAGACAAACAACCATTCACTCACACTCTCACACCTACGGTCAATTTAGAGTGACCAATTCACCTAATCCCCATATCGCATGTTTTTGGACTGTGGGAGGAAGCCGGAGAACCCGGAGAAAACCCACGCACATACGGGGAGAACATGCAAACTCCTTGCAGGAAAGGCCCTTGTTCCGAAGTTGTCCCAAACGGGCCTCGAACCCAGGAACCCGGGTCTTCTTGCTGCAAAGGCAAGAGTGCTAACCACTACACCAACCGTGGGCCCTCTTCCCCTTTCCCTTGCTGTTATATGGTTGTCTGTCTGTTTCCCATGTCTGCGGTTTGTGGGTGTGTCTACTTGTCTTTTTCCCTGCAGGCTGGCCAGAGAAACCCCTTTACCTGGTTTCCCTCCAACTCACCTGCCGCAGATCACCCTGATTGCCACCTGTTTAAAAGCCTGGACCAGCTTAGGTGGTAACCATTATGGAGGTCAAGCTTGGTGATTATGGTGGCTCCTTAATAATAACATGCTCACATGAAGGGTACCTGTTCTTGACAGTGATTTCATTAAGGCCCCTATAGTAAACGCAGGGACGCAAGGCTTTGTCCGTTTTACTAACAAAGAAAAACTCTGCTCCCTCAGCTGAAGATGATGGTCTTATAATCCCGGCTGCCAGAGGTTTATTTTCAGGAGCATATAATGTGTATAGTCAGCCTTGGTGGCAGAAGCAGATGTCTGTGTCGTCCTCTGACTGCACTCGCTGAGTCAGATTTAATATCTTGACAGATGAGCAAATGGCAGATTGCTTCCCCAGTCTGTCAGCAGAGAAAACGCCACCTGGGTCCACTCGAAAGAAGATAGGCAAGAGAACAATGGACAAGGAACGGCCAAAGGAAGGACCAAAAGCAATAGCTTTCTGGAGGAGGAAGATGAGCATCAGTGACGGGGTGTATATGGACAGGAAGACTCGGTGAGGACGCTGGAACGGGACCACGATCCGACAAGGAGAGCCTCTGGAGACTTCAGGAGAACTCCTGCAGACCACTGGATATGGAGGTAAGCTGCTCATTGTGACGTTGAAGAGCGGTGGTTTGTGCTCTCAGCTCATCACAGCGGGACTCTGACTCAGCTGGGTTCATTTTTAGCCAGATATTTCTGTGATGTGTTCTGGCAGAGAAGAACCCAAAAGCATCACAGAGACCGAATCCAGAAGTTGGAACACGAAATAGGTCAGGTTTTAGGCAGGTTTAAAAAGCAATGTGGGAGAGCTTGGCAAAAACATAAGTTAGTGATGAGGCATGGAAATGATCAGGAAATATTGAGTATTGAAAAGTGTTACAATTTGTGTGAATATACTGTGTTTGATGAGGTCTATGTGCCGATTTAGCAAGCTCTGAAGAGCTAAAATGACTTAAAGGTCACATAGAGTGGTCCTGTTGCACATAAATGTTAGTTATCGAGGTCTGCTTACATATATTAACTTGTTTTTATGGTCAAAAACCTCTGAGCCGATTGAAATCCTCTTTTCTGAAGGTGTTCGTCAGCTGCGATGTTTCATAGTGAACTCTGACCCCCAGAAGACAGAGTCTTGTGATTGGCCAATACTATTCAGCACACCAGCTCTCAGAAGCGCAGCTCCCCCCTCTGGAACGGTAGATGCACTGCTCCTCATTATCAAAACATTGTTTTAACAGTGTTTAAAAATAGCTTCTTCACGACTCTCCGCCGCAGTCCCTTTATGACTTTGACCCGGAGTCAGACCCAGAGTCAGAAGACACTGTTGCTCGTGTAACACCTCCACAACGGACGATATTCTTCTTCTGTGGTTCAATGTACGCAACCGGATGTGCCCGGACTAGTGCCCGGAGCAGGACGATCGGCTGTTCAGGAGAACAGCTGTTTACATAACTATTACGGGATTTTCAGAGATCTCGTTGAGCCCCGAGATTACAATAAACACAGCGTTCTCAGCAATGGCTGAACTGTTTGTTCAGAACCTTTAGGGCTTCATAAACAAGGTAATGACGCAGATACACACTAAAAAAAACAGCGTTAATAGGAACTTCCGGTCGAGTTCCGCTTTAAATTACCAAAAAACCAAAAGATACCAAGGACAAATGTGTTAACGTGTTGTGTGTAAAACATATTAGAAATGCAGAGCAGCGTTGCACTGTTGATTCAGTTGTATGTGCGGAAATCTGTTGATCACAGACAGTTATTGATTTTCTCATGTTTATTTTTTCCTTTGGTCGTAGATAACGTAACCTTTAACTGACGTGAACCATTTCTCAACTCCTGCCGGGAAATTATGTCTTTGTGTTTACATACGTGTGAAGGAGGGAGGTGAGAGGTAAAAAGGAGCAAGCTGTAGAGCAACCGTCTACATTGACAGCAGCACAGGATCAGGACGGATGATGGGAAGGATGTTGTGGCTGCTGGCCTCTCTGGCCTCTGTGGCTTCTCTGGTTGACGGCTCTCCAATGTGAGTAGATCTACTGTAACTTTATCCTAAAATAAAGCCATTGTGTTTATCTGCGTACGTACACCCAACGAAGGCCAGCCAGATCTAAGATAGTTCACCGTGGTGTGTGAAGTGACTGCTACCACTTATGAAACGCATGGCACAGTGATAAACAGACTCCAAAGACTGGAGACATTTGGCTGAAGCACTCAAATACAGGACGTCGCCATATTCCATCAAAGGTAAGAAGGTTACTGATACAAAAAGCTTCCGAGGTCTGAGGGAGAAGCAAGATTTATTTTGATAGTAGAAGTCAAGCTTCACTCTGAGAAACTAAAAAACTAAAAACTCGAAAGCCTGTGAAATCGAATGAGAACAGCAATATATAATGTTGTCATCGGCATAAAAATGATTGAAGGCACTTGACAAATGATCACATAGACAGTTGATGGGTCCTAAGACAGAACCCTGTGGCACACCTTTAGTGACCTCATGAAAAAGGGGAAGAGGAACCAGCCACTGAAACACACTGTGTTCTATTGGACAGATAATCAGCAAACCATGTGCATCTGTCTTTTCCTGTTCTCTGTAGGAAGGTGATGTCTGCCCCAAACATGTTGCGTGTCGGAACAACAGAGAGCGTCTTTGTAGAGTGTCAAGACTGTACAGGGGGAGACATACAGGTTCAGATCAAGGTGATGAACCATCCAACCAAGACCACGGAGCTGGTGACCACAACTGTGACCCTTAGCAGTACAAATTATTTCCAGGCACTTGGACAAATAAAGGTAAATGAAACACTATTAATGAATATCCAACCATTAGATGAGAGCTCTAGACTGTATTGTTTGCATTATTTTCCTCTTCGAAACTGGATCTGGATCCTGCAGCCTGCAAGATGAGGACGGAGGCAGCGAGGTCAGGAAAGGAGAGGCATAAACTAGGGAGAGAAAGCACAAGGTTAATGACATGTAATTAACTAATACCTTGAGTGTGAGAGAGTGAGTGTGAGTGCACCACAGAATTTCCCCAGGAGTCTTGGGGTGAATTCCAATTCCTTGCTTAACCCTCAATCTTAACCCTCAATCTCAAAAATGTGCGCTCCCTCTAGTGCAAGTGCTGTCCCGATTCTCAGAAAAATTAAGTTGAGGGGCAAGTTTAAGAGCTGTATCGCCCTCAATATTGAGATTTTCAGAGACCACCCTTGGGAGCAAGGGCTACCCAGAATGCATTGTGTGTTTTCACATAAAAAAGATGGCGTTGAAAGCAGCAAAACACGTACGCTACAAATTAAGTATTTTCTTTGTTAATAGAGATATAAAAATGATGAAAACCATTGTATTATCTTAGTTTAGGCCCATATTATGGATTACTGACGTCATTGTTGCGTAACATTTATTTTTATTTGACGATCTTTTATCAATATCCCGCCGGTGCGGACAAGCGATGGTTTGCTATGGTTTACTTTTCAATAAGCCGTGGTGTGTGGTAACTGTCAGCTGAATATGTCTGTGGTTGTGGTATTTGTATGAGTATCATCTTATAACTAACTGACAACCTAATAACTTGACTGACAAACGGATCGTAATAAATAATCCTGACGTAAATGTGTTCTTCTTCTTCTTCTTCAGTTTTGGAGTTGACAGACTGGACACAGCTTTTGCGTTATTCTGCCCCCTACAGTCTGAAGACGTATCTGCATTTGAGGGGTGTCCCATTTCTAAGTGACAAAATAACCCTCAACGCTTGGTTTTGAGGGCCAGTTAAGATTAAGGGTTGAGCTTGAGGGTTAAGATTGAGGGTTAAGTTAGGAATTGGAATTGGGCCTTGGTCTATAGCAGCATAAGTAAGAGATGCCCTAACTATGAGTTTTATCAAAAAGGAAAATTCTAACTTTAACCCTTTAAGACCTAAGCTTATTTTGTAAGTCTCTGCTTTAAAATTGCTGTCATAGTAAATGGGAAACTTGTGGGATTGGCTAAGATGTGTAAATATCAGTACATGTGTTACTGGTGAAGAGTAAATGAAGATGGCACTTAAAAAATAAAAAGCAATTTTAGGATGAGTTTCTCTTTGGAATGATGCAGCTGCAGCTTCAATCAACTCAAAGTACAACATGGGAACATCATCTCTGCAAAGGTTGACTTTGATCAAGTGAAGAACAAAATTAGAGAGGTTTTAGTACTGAAAGTACAGACAAGGTCTCATTTGTCACATTTTAGAAACATCTGTGCCTTTTGTATTTTTTCACGTATTTAACTATTTTTGTTCCCTTTTATATCACTGTTAGTGTTCAATAAAGCAGTTTATGGCTTTGTTTCAAAGTTCCTGCAGAGTTCTATGTATTTTCCATTCCAAAAATGAACACCAGGCGGCTCGGTTGCTCTTTAAAATAGAATTTTATAGCCTTGTAGCCCAGATTCTGCTGTTTAATTTGATGCCCAGCGTCAACATATATTCAACTTTTCACGCAAACTTGTATTCTTTACGAAGAATCTCTCGGGGTTGACACCGGGAGCTGAGTCCACAGGAGAGGAGCCTGGTAATTAAAGGCTCTGCTTCCCATTCTACTCTTATAGACTTTGGGAACCACAAAAAAAGCCTGCATTTGGGACTGAAATGATCTGTTGGGATGATATTTTAAAACTAGGTCCTTATGGTATGATGAGGCCTGATCATTAATTGCTTTGTACCTTACGAGGACATTGGAATGATATGCTCTCTCTTTCTAGTTCCTGCCAGAACTCGTGCTGCAGCTTTTTGAATTAACTGGAGGGTTTTAACAGACTGGAACTTCCTGATATTAATGTGTTGCAGCAATCTTATCTAGAAGCATGGATAATAAAACAATATTGCATTTTAACCTAATTTTATTTATTCTTATTTTGAATTTGAATAATTATGTTTCTTGTATTATGTATCTTGAGTGCTTATGCTGTTTATATGTTGTATTTGTCACTTGTTTACTTCTGACCTGTTTGCTGCTGTAAAAAGTGAATCTCCCCAGTATGCGATCACTATGGACTAATCATCAAACCTGTCCTGCTCCTCATTACTGATTACTCTGTACATGCTGTCTTCAGATCCCCCCTGAAGGGTTTAGCAGGGACGCCACCATGAAGCAGTATGTCTACCTGCGAGCTCAGTTCCCTGACCAACTGCTGGAGAAAGTCGTCCTTGTGTCCTTCCAGTCCGGCTACATCTTCATCCAGACCGACAAGACCATCTACACCCCCAGCAGTAAAGGTGTGTTCAGTGCAACATCGGTGCTAAAGAACACACACATCTCTGTGACAGTAGTCCACATATGATAGGACATCAGAACACACTGTGAATCACCGTGTGGCTTCATTCATGACAACACTCTGCATTTTAAACTGAATCAGTCTAATCAGCCCTTTTTCTCTTCCTGTCAGTTCTCTACAGGTTGTTTGCAGTGACACCTCGTATGGAGCCCGTGGAGAAGGATGAAAACAATCCTCATGATTCTTCCATTGACATTGAGATAATGGTATTGCATTTAACTACAATGAGAATACAGAATCCTTTTACTCTTCAGCTGCGTACAACAGTGTGTCAAGCCTCTTGGGCAAAATAGCCAAGTGACCATTGAACTGATGACAACCAAGGATGATCGTCTGTTGCTAAATCTTGTTTGTGCCACTGTTATACTGCACTAATTTGTAAAGAGGTCTGGGTCACTGTTAATGGTTTAATTTTGTTTTCGTTTGTTTGTTTTAAGACTCCTGAAGGAAACACGTTACCTGTTGATTCAATCACCCCTCCAAAATCAGGGATCTACACTGGTGATTATCAACTTGGTCAAGTTGTCAGGTTAGTTTTATTTTGTTTTAATTATTTTTTAAATATCAGAAGCAGTGGCGACTCCTGAAGAAAATTTCGGAGGGGATTTTTCTGATAATTAATAACCTATTGCATAAAGCAAGACCGTATCAATTTGTTAGATGATTAACAGTGTCCTTCTTGTGTCCACTCGATGGCAACTTCATGAACAAAAATTATTTACATGAATCTAATGTTTTATGATGTAAAATAGCTAAACGGGACACAAGATTTGTCCAGCAAATACATAAAGATGGGGGCAGCATATTAAGTCAAGTATTTATTAACTGACTGCGGATCAAGAGCTTTCAAAACCTTTACCAGGTACATACAATAAACATATGACAAGATCAATCAAATTATTAATTAAATGTGCCATATGTAAGAATGTGGCCAAGGAGGTCTTTTAGGTTTAGGATTCTGACGTAACTGGCAACCAGTGGTTGCTCGGCAGCTGAGACTCTACTGACTGCAATGATTGGTAGACGGCGGTAGGTGGCGCCACATGTCAAAACATGATTTCAAAACATAAACATGATTTGCAGTCTGCAAAATATATATTTTTAATGCAAATATTTTGGCTGTACTGTTGTTGAGTTCAGTTTGTTATATGAACATTATTCCTGAGTCTCTGTGACATATTAGGAGGGTTTTATGGCCAGTTGCTTTAGATTTATTACATAATGCACCTTTAAGTGTAAAGGAAAGTGCAGATCTTTAGATGTGTTGCTAAATAGAACAAGACTGTCTTACACAAAACAGTCTGATCGTCTGAAAGTTTAAACTCCATGCTGGTGCTGGTAAAACTATGTGCACTTATCAGTTAGTGCTGGGACCAGTTAAACAAGCACAATCCTGTGTGTATTTTTAAAACAGTCAAATCAAATTTTAAATTTTATTTATAAAGCACACAATTAAAAAACACAGTTTGTCTCTCGGGGCTTCACAGGGTTGCTAACATCCTCTGTCCATCCTCATCCTCAAACCTCAACCAGAGTAAGGACAAACTACCGGGGAAAAAATCCTTATAACAGGAAGTAAAAAGTGTTAAAATGCCAGGATCCATCCAGATCACTGGGTTTGTCACAGCCTGTAGCGAAGGCTGGCCTCATCCCATTCGCTGGTGGCAACAGGAAGTAGTAGTAGCCTCGGTTCTGGATCCTGCAACCGCTTTATCCTCCACTGGAGGGGGTGCTGTGCCTATCTCAGCTGACATATGGCGATAGGCGGGGTACACCCGGCCAGTCCATCGCAGGGCCATGATGATGATGATGACATATATGATGATAACAACAATGATAATAATAGTAGTAGCGTCGAAACTGCATCTGGATCCTGCAACCTGCAAGATGACGACACAGAGAGAGAGAGGAAAGGAAGGAAAGACACAAACTAGGGAGAGAGAGAACAAGGTTAATGTCAATGAAGTCATATTCATACCTCGAGTGTGAGAGAGTGAGGGTAGCAGCAGTCGAGGTCTATAGCAGCATAACTAAGAGATGGTCCGGGTTTCCCTGAGCCAGCGCTCAGGGAAACTGGGTGTGGCGCTCCAGGGTAAAGGGTTAGGGTAAGGGTTAGTGTAAGGGTAAGTGTAAGGGTTAGTGTAAGGGTTAGTGTAAGGGGTAGGGTCCTATGTTCCCTGGGTCCTTTTGGGTGAACAGCGGGGAACATAGAGGTAGGGTTAGGGTAAGGGTTAGGGTTAGTGTAAGGGTTAGGGTAAGGGGTCCTTTTGGGTGAACAGCGGGGAACATAGGACCCTTTCTGTTCCCCGGTCACATACAAAGCGGGGAACATAGGACCC
This sequence comes from Microchirus variegatus, assembly GCF_963457635.1. Classification (NCBI taxonomy): domain Eukaryota; kingdom Metazoa; phylum Chordata; class Actinopteri; order Pleuronectiformes; family Soleidae; genus Microchirus; species Microchirus variegatus. The sequence continues at coordinate 9,581,042 of NC_139820.1, read as the reverse complement.
AGGGAACATAGATACGTCCCGAGACTGTCCGCCTCCCTTCTTTTAGAGGCCATCGCTCAGCTGCTTCATCACAGTTTTCCCTGCTTGCTTGTCTAAGAGCTCTGCTGTGTGAAGTCTCCCAAGGCTAATAGTCATAATAGTCAGTTATTGTGAGTCAAAGTGATGATAGTAACAGTCATAGTCATATTAATGGTTAATAATAGTCAAATAGTTATTGCAAGTCCTGATAATGATCATAGAGATGGTCAATATTGGTCAATCATATTGAGATATAATATTGGCCATAGTAGTTATCATTAGTAGTCACAGTTTGTAACTTTGATGGTCACAACAAATAAATTGTTTTTTGTGTGTGTGTGTGTGTGCGTGCAGTTATGGAGTCTGGAAAGTGGTGGCCAAATTCCAAAAGACCCCACAGCAGAGCTACACTGCAGAGTTTGAGGTCAAAGAATATGGTGAGTCCCTTTTTACCTGGAGTTTACATTGTACCTGCTGTTAAAGTAAGATAAAAAAAGGACAAGAACTCCTGATGTATGCATTTACTTGATGTTGGACACACACATATATATATTTCCAGTGCTGCCAGGTATTGAGGTGAAGTTGATGCCTGTGAGCTCCTTCTTCTATGTGGACAGTCCAGATCTCACTGTCAACATCAAAGCTACGTACGTATGTGTTATTTACCTGGCTTACGGAAACCAGGGGTACCGTGTGTGTGTGTGTGTTCCAACTGCTCTTTCCAAAGAAAGCCAAATAAGTCAAAAGTCTTTATTTAGTTATTATTAAAATTTGTAATTTTACTATTGTGTATTTTTTGGAAGTACTGTAGTTAGATATATTTTATTTTTTAAAAACACCATAAACTTTGGCTGGGAATGATGAGGACAGGTCCCTGTGTGAGAAAGTTAAAGCATCTTTGACCGATTTTGACTTTCAGATCTAGAATCATTAAAGGCAGTAAAGGCATAAATTACTAAGTTATTATAGTTATTAAGAGGTTGTGTCGCTGTTTCTTGTGGCCTCAGGTATCCGTTTGGTGAAGAGGTGACTGGCACAGCATACGTGGTATTTGGGGTTGTGCTTGAAGGTCAAAAGAGGAGCTTTCCAAACGCTCTTCAGAGAGTACCGGTGAGGACATACTTGTGTTTTACACTCAGTTGAGTTCAGACTTTACACGTGAGACACAATCAGAGAGACTAAACTATTTAGGATATCCAGTTTTCCAGTTGCCTGTTGTCACCACCGGTTCAGTTATTTATGTATTTATGATGATCAGACTAAATCAAAGATTGATGGAAGTGATACATATTTTGTAGCTTCCCTCTAAATGTCCACTTGTTTTTTTTTCTATGTTGTGTTAGATTGAAAATGGTGCTGGAGAGGCCAAACTGAAGAGGGAACACATCACACAGACCTTGCCGAATATCATCGACCTTGTGGGGAGTTCCATATTTGTAGCAGTCAGTGTGCTGACAGAGAGTGGTAAGAAAAACAGTCTGTGTCACGTGATCATGCGTGATTTTAATTTCATTGATCAATAAGAAAATGCTAAAACACATTATGTTAAAGTGTTAGCGTGTGTGTGTTTCTACATCAACTCAACAGGTAGTGAAATGGTGGAGGCAGAGGTGAGAGGCATCCAGATCGTTACATCACCCTACACCATTCACTTCAAGAAAACGCCCAAATATTTCAAACCAGGAATGATCTTCACTGTTTCGGTAATGGATTTAATCATGATTAATTATAATATAATTAAAATTACTGAATAATGTAACAAAACAGTTGAATATATTCTTATTCTTCGGCTGTTTCTTTCATGGCAGATTGAAGTCGTGAATCCAGATGAATCTCCAGCTCAAGGTGTTGCTGTGGTGGTGAGTCCAGGTGATGTGAGGGGTTTGACTGCAGCCAATGGCCTTGCAAAGCTTACCATCAATACAGAGGCAAGAGCATCAGAGCTGAGAATCACTGTAAGTAATTTTTCCTTTCCCTTTACAGTATACTTTGTTATTAATGGAAACTCAATGCTGCAGACCTCCAGGGTTAGTTTGTCATAACCTCAGGTTTACTGTCTTTGTAAACCTGTGTCCATCTCTGATTTTAGGCAAAAACCAGGGATCCTCGTATTTTACCAGAAAGACAAACATCAGACACCATGGTAGCTGTTCCGTATAAAACTAAAAGCAACAGCTACATCCACATAGGTAAATAAAGTCCTGTAAAACTGTAACTTCAAATGGTAAAAAGACATTAATGATGACAGTGAACCATGAGAATCTTTTCATTGTGCATAACTCATTACAAATCTTTTTTTTGCAGTTGTGGATAGAGCAGAACTGCAGTTAGGAGACAATCTGAACGTCTACCTAACCCTGAACAGACAGTCAAATCAACACACTGATATCACATACCTGGTGAGCCACATGCTATGACCTACTCATCGTTCTGAATAAACTTATATTTGGGTCCATGCTGATGTGTAAATCTGTGTCCCCAGATCCTGAGCAGAGGTCAGTTGATCAACCATGGCCGTTACAAGACAAGAGGACAAGTACTGATTTCCCTGATCGTTCCCATCACCAAAGAAATGCTCCCATCTTTCCGCATCATCGCCTACTTCCATCCAAATGACAATGAAGTGGTATCAGACTCTGTCTGGGTGGATGTCAAGGACTCCTGCATGGGATCGGTGAGACACACATTATTGATATAGTGGAGTTAAACTAAGTAAATGAACAACATTTCTATGAACAAAAAAATGTTTTCTTTACAATCAGCTGAAGTTAGAACCATCGAGACCTGCTGCATCCTATGAACCTCGAAGGACTTTTGGTCTGAAGGTTTCTGGAGATCCAGGAGCCACAGTTGGACTGGTGGCCGTTGACAAAGGAGTCTATGTCCTGAATAACAAGCACCGCCTCACCCAGAAAAAGGTTATCATTATTATTTTATTTCATTTTCATCTTTAGAAAGGGTACAACATAGAAAGTGCTGTAATAAATGTCATATTCAGATCAATACATTCTAAAACAAACTATATCTTAGTTTGTTATTGGGTATATTTTTTGTCAGAACTTTCTTGCGTACAGATATGGTTTAACACAGTCTAAGGTTCAAGGTTTACTTTAATGCCATTCATCAAGTTAAGACATGGAGAATGAAAATTGTCACTCAGGACCAGCAGTTTGTGTGTTTGTATTTCTGTGTGAAAATGTCTTCAACTCTGTTCAGGTGTGGGACATTGTGGAGAAATATGACACAGGCTGCACCCCTGGTGGAGGAAAGGATGGTATGAATGTGTTCTACGATGCTGGGCTGTTGTTTGAGTCCAGCACAGCTTCTGGAACTCCTTACAGACAAGGTGACACTATTTTACTCTCAGATCTTTTGGTTTCTCCTTTTTCTCTCAGGATCAAGAAATTTAACAATAGGGAAAATCGTTTGGGAAAATAATTTGACGCAGACGTTTTGTGGTCCTCATTTGACTGTCTATTAGCCTATGATATTCCTTACTCCCCCTGTGGTGTTGCACTGTTTCTTAAATTGAACCACAGAGAACATCCATCTTTGTGTTTAGGTGGAGGCAGAAACCTCCGAAACAGATATATTGAACTCCTAACAAGATTGTATGACGTCGGAGCAAGTGAAAATATATTAACCATACAATTAAATGTGTATAAAGTTTGAGAGGTCCAACAAATGTGTTTTTTGCTAAACACAAGCGTAGTCTAACCTTATTGGGCTCTGTTCAACATTGTCTTTGTTGCAATTTCCAGAACTAAAATGTCCAGCCCCCAGCAGCAGGAGGAGAAGACAAACCACCGGTAAGAACCACAGCTCTAAATCACCAGTGATTTAATGTGCCGTCACATTACAGGGCTCAACTGTGCGAGTGTTTTACATGCAACTTGTGTGATCATGCGTGTGCAGGTGTGCGCTGTGTACTCTTTTAGCCAGCGGGGCCCTAAAGATGCCCTTTTTTTACCTCCCATTTCCCCCAGTAACTTCGCTGAATGTGATCAAAATTGGCCACATGGTTTTTTTCTCTCGCTGTGCCCCCATGTGTATATTGGCGAGTGCCCCCTTGTCCAGTTGCCGATTGAACCCCCAAGTCACACTATGAAATACATAATTATTACGGTTATATTGTTCTTGCCCATAAAGATGTATTTCAGGATGCACCGGAAATTCGACGGCCGAAAGACTTTTATCGCCGGAAAAACATCCGAAACGATGTTGTGATGACGCCCGCAAAAACCGCGGCCGGCACGCGCCTGTCTATGCCAACTTAGAGTCTGTCCAAGATCAGTGTGAAAAAAGGGGACCGTATCTATGTTCCCCGTATCTATGTTCCCCAGGTCCTATGTTTCCCGGGTCCTATGTTCCCCGCTTTGTATGTGACCGGGGAACATAGGACCCTTTCTCTAAAAAAAGGGTTCTATGTTCCCCCCTGTTCACCCAAAAGGACCCGGGGAACAACGGGACCTCTGTCCAGGGTGTAGCCTCACCTTTCACCATATGTCAGTTGGGATTCGCTACAGCTCCCACAAGGCCCTCGTGTGGAGGAAAAATTAATGAAGGAATGAATGAATGAACACAAGATAATTCAATTTGGGTTCAGGATAGTCTAATGCAATGGCAGTGCTTCCACTGAATGATGAACTGACCTGTGCAATACAGTGTGGAGTAATCCAAGTATTCAGAATGCGTAACTCACTGGGCATGTGATTACAAATGCTGCTAGAAGACCTTTTGGATATTTTTCTAGGTGAGGAAGAAGACTACATGTCCAACAGTGAGATATCGTCTCGCACTCACTTCTCTGAAAGTTGGCTGTGGGCAGATATAAATCTGCCCTTTTGCCCTCAACACACACCCAACTGGTGAGGCAACACACACACACACACACACACACACAGATATCCTCACTCATGACGCCACTAAAATGCCAACATTTTTCTTTGTTTCAGTGCAACCTCATCATTGATGAAAAATGTTCCTTTACGAGACTCAATCACAACCTGGCAGTTCACTGGCATTAGTCTGTCAAGAACCCATGGTGAGGACTCATTGAATATCTATTGTTTCACTTATATTCATAGACTGTATGTTAAAATGGACTTGAGTCTATCAGCTGCTACCAGGCTCTTATTGGTGGATACCAGCTGTCAATCACACCGGTGTTCACTCATACGTGACATGACTTTTCGTCAATTTTACTCTAACTGGGAACATAATCTACTATTGGCATCATATTCTATTGCACAAGACCTGAAACTAGCCAGTGAGACCATTCATCCTTGTTTACTGTCATTATAAATCAATAACTGAGGTTGAGGCTAATTTCCCATAGACTTTCATTGAAGCTTAGTTATTTTTGCAGCGACTGGGTTTGTCCCTGTCACTTCCATCTTACTTCCCAGGCTTCACTTTTCAAATTGAAGACAATGTCCATTTTTATATGCAATGATTTTACCTGACTAATGTGAAATTTCTGTCATCGCTTACTTCTCCTCCTCTTCTTGAAGGAATCTGTGTCAGTGAGCCGTTAGAAGTGATCGTCCGGAAAGACTTCTCCATCGACCTTAGAATGCCCTACTCTGCTGTCCGTGGAGAGCAGCTAGAAATTAAGGCAATCCTCCACAACTACAGCCCTGATCTTATCACTGTAAGTCTGTTGTTTCAGGCCACATTCAATGAGACCATGATATTTTTCATAGGAGTCTATAATCAAAAATGAAAAAACACACACAGTAAGTGATTTGTTTTATATCAAGACTCATGGAGGCAACTGCAACATTGCATTAATAACTAAGTGAGACGGTTCCAAACAGGTGTGAGAATGACTGAAAACACAATGAAGCCATCGTGAAAAGTTTCAGATGTGAATAATCGTTCAGCTTTAATGAGAAAAGTGCTTCTTGACCCCGCTTGCCCCTGCACCACCAGTGTATACACACAAACACACCCTCAGTCAGGTCTGATAGTATTTCTTGACTTAAAATGCAGCATAAAAATGAAGTTATATCTCATTTTATTGATATTCTCCTCTCACCATCTCTCTCCCAAGGTGCGTGTGGATCTGACTGAGACGGAGGATGTGTGCAGTGCAGCATCCAAACGTAGAAGATATCATCAGGAGGTCAGAGTCGGGCCCATGACTACACGATCAGTTCCCTTCATCATTATACCCATGAAGGCCGGACAATTCAACATTGAGGTCAAAGCAGCCGTGAAGGACTCGTCGCTCAATGATGGCGTCGTGAAGATGCTGCACGTGGTGGTAAGAGAAACGGACACCATATTAGCCACGTTAGGGTTTTGTGTTGTTGCCTTGCAGCAAAAAGGCTCAGGTTCACAACCTGGTCAGGACAAGGGCCTTTCTGTATGGAGTTTGGAAAACATGCAGAGGTTAACTGGACACTCTCAATTGCCAATAGCTGTGAGTGTGTGAGCGAATGTTTTTTTTGTCTCTACGTGTTTGCCTTGCGATGCACTGGTGACTCGTCCTTTTGCCCTATGCCAGGTGGGATTGGCACCAGCAGCCCCACAACCCTCATGTGAATAGAATAGAATAGCCTTTATTGTGTTATTATATTATTATAAAGGCAGTCTTAGGGGGACATAAGCCAGTGTCTTTTTGAGCCAGTCCCAAGCCCGGATAAATGCAGAGGGTTGCGTCAGGAAGGCCATCTGTAAAACTTGTGCCAAAACCAAATACGCAAATCCAACCTAATACTTTCATACAGGATTGGTCGAGGCTCAGGTTAACAACGACCGCCATTGGTGCCGATAACCTACAGGGTAACAGTGGAAATTGGGCTACTGTGGGTCGAAGGAGGAGAGGAGGAAGGTGTGTTCAGAAGCAGAGAAGAGGAAAGGCAAGAGTCTGGGACTGAGAGTAGGGACTTTGAATATTGGGACGATGGCGGGAAAAGCTAGAGAGTTAGTTGACATGATGCAGAGAAGGGAGGTGGATATACTGTGTCCAGGAGACCAGGTGGAAAGGTAGCAATGCGAGAAGCTTAGGTGCAGGTTTTAAGTTATATTACTATGGTATTGATAGGAAGAGAAATGGAGTAGGGGTTAGGAATGTCCTGGAGCTGAAAAGAGTGTCAGATTGAAGGTGTGATGCCAAATGTTGTTAGTGGCTTTGCCCCACAGTAGGATGTGAGTTAGAGGAGAAGGAAACATTCTGGAGTGAGGTAGATGAAGTGATGCAGAATATCCCCAGAGGTGAGAGAATGGTAATTGGTGCAGACTTCAATGGACATGTTGGTGCAGGAAGTAGAGGTGATGAAGAAGTGATGGGCAGGTTTGGTATCCAGGAGAGGAACACAGAGGGACAGATGGTGGTAGACTTTGCAAAAAAGATGGAAATGGTTGTAGTGAATACTTTTTTTTCCAGAAGAGGCAGGAGCATAGGGTAACTTATAAGAGCAGAGGTCGGAGCACACGGGTACACTACATCTTCTATCTAATCTGAAGGAGATCAGTGACTGCAAAGTAGGGGTAGGTGAGAGGCAAAGGCCAAACAAAGGGCATATGATGACATGTATTGACAGGTGCCACAGGAGTCATGGGGAAGATGGAAAGAGTATATTGAAGAGATAATGAATGAGGAAAATGAAAGAGAGCAAAGGGTAGAAGAGGAGACTAGTGTGGCCCAGTGAGGAGGACATTGAAGTAGATGAAGAGTGGAAAGGCAGTTGGTCCTGATGATATACCTGTGGAGGTATGGAAGTGTCTAGGAGAGGTGGCAGTAGAGTTTCTGGTTAAACTGTTCAACAGGATCTTAGAGAGTGAGGGAGTGAAGGAGTGTGATGGTGCCCATTTTGAAGAATAAGGAGGATGTTCCGAATTGCAATAACTATAGAGGAATAAAGTTGATGAGTAGTGGAAACTAGACTGAGAGCAGAAGATGCTGTAGAGAAATACAGCGAAGGTCAGAGGGAGCTGCATTGTGCTTTTGTAGATCTAGAAAAAGCATGAGACAGGAACTATGGTACTGTATGAGGAAGTCTGGAGTGGCAGCGCAGTATGTTAGACATGTATGCGAACTGTGAGACAGCGGGGAGGTGTGCTGTAGGTGTGACGGAGAAGTTCAAGGTGGAGGTGGGACTACATCGGGGATCGGCTCTGAGCCCCTTCTTGTTTGCAGTGGTGATGGACAGGCTGACGGATGAGGTTAGACGGGAATCTCCATGGACTGTGCTGTTTGCAAATGACATTGTGATCTGTAGTGAGAGCAGAGGCCAGGTGGAGGAAAAGTTAGAGCGGTGGCGATATGCTCTAGAAAGGAGAGGAATGAAGGTAAGTTGCAGTAAGACGGACTACGTGTGTGTGTGTGTGTGTGTGTGTGTGTGTGTGTGTGTGTGTGTGTGTGTGTGTGTGAATGAGAGGAATCCAAGTGGAACCATGAGGATACAGGGATTGGAGATAAAGAAGGTGGAGGATTTTAAGTACTTTGGGTCAACAGTCCAGAGCAGGGGAGAGTGTGGAAAAGAGGTTCTTCCCCACAGCCGTGGGGTTAGCAGTCCAGGAGAGGTCATCAGAGATTGACTAACCATGTGGAGCAGGACTGAGTCTGCCCTGCCTTTCCTAAGGTCTAGGATTATTTGTTTGTTTTTTGTGGTGTTTAGTGTAAGATTGTTTGCTGAACACCGCTGTCAGTCTTTTGACAGCATCTCCGTAGACCAACTCGTCTCCACCCGAGATGAGCCCACAGTGGTATCGTCCGCAAACTTTATAGTGTGTGTTTGAGAGATGGGTCGGGGAGCAGTCAAATGTTTACAGTGTGTACAGAAGACGGCACGGTGCACAACCTTGGAGGGAGCCAGTGCTGAGTGTTTGTGGACAGTTAGTCAGACAGTGGCAGATTGCGGTGGAGAGGCCCAGGTGGGAAAGTTTCACAACTAGGATCTCCGGGTTAATGTTGTTGAAAGTCCAGGAGGAGCATCCAGACATAGTTCCCCAGATACTCCAGGTGACTCAGTGTGTGTGACTCAGCAGTGTGGAGTGCTATGCTGATGGCATCTTCAGTGGAGCGGTTTGTCCTGTAAGCGAACTGATGGGGGTCAAGAGAGTGGGAGGTCGACGGGTCTTAATGTGCTGTGAGACTAGTCTCTCAAAACACTTCATGATTACAGATGTAAGTGCAACAAGTGCAACCCATTCTCCGAGAATTAGGAGCAGGGGGGGAGCCACTGAACAGCACCCGGGGAGCAAATGGAGGTTGGGTACCTCGCTCAGGGATACCCCAGCACTTGCCCCAACATATACAGAAAAGATTAAACTTAAAAATAGTTGTAATAATATGTTTGTGTTGTTGTTTTTCCAGCCTGAAGGTGTCCTAATTAAGTCTCCACAGACTATAATTCTAGACCCCATACACAAAGGTGCTGGTGAGTTCATACATTGAATGCCTTCACTTTATGGTCATTCTGTGTTGTGTGTTTGAACTGACTTGAAATGACACCCCCACCCCCCAAACTTGCCTGTTTCTTCCTCCAGGTGGTAAACAAGAAGAAATCCTCAATAGTAAAATTCTAGTGAAAGACTGGATTCCAAACACACCTGCAAGCACACAGATCTCTGTGACAGGTGAGATATCAACTCAATGTGCATTGTTTTTTTTTAATACAGTATTGATTTAATTAGGAGATGACCAGCTAGCTGTTTTTTGTATATTTTGTATATTTTTTACTTGTTTCTTTCTGTTGATTTGATAGTGTTTTGATTCTTCTGGTTATGCATGTGCAGGGAGTGATGTTGGTCCATTGGTGGAGAACGCCATTAGTGGGTCATCGATGGGTTCATTGATCCAGCGGCCGTCTGGCTCTGGAGAGCTGAACCTGGCTCACATGACTTTACCTGTCATCGCAACCATGTATTTGGACAGAACTAACCAGTGGGAAACTGTGGGCGTTCAGAGACGAAGTGAAGCCCTCCAGCATATCATGACCGGTGAGATCACAATGAAGATGTATATTTTATTCTTCTTTGTGGCTGAAATGGGTGTCATAACAGTTTGGTAGAGAACAAATTACTCCTGTACAGAGCTACAACGATGACACTGACTTTAATTGACCTCCGCCAGGAGGTATATGTTTTTGCCGGCGTTTTGTCTGACTGTCTGTTGGGTTAGCAGTGAGACCAGGAACACGTGATTACATTTTGGGCGTGATCCGTAGACGCCATCACTGGTTACAACACTCGCTGTCTGACCCAAGTGCACAAGCAGGTTGTATTTTGTAGGCACTGAACTGCCTTGGTGGAGGTCTGCGCTCTCCGAGTGCTTCTCTAGTTGAAAGTGTCACAGAGACACAAACTCAAACATTTTCTGAACAACAAAATGAAACTGCCATCTGACAAATATGCTTGAATCAATGAAAAAAACATCCACAGATTTCCAGGGCTCCTCCAATGAAGGAGTCAGTTGAACAGGACTCCTCAAGCTAACATACATGTATGATGCATGGACTGAAAGGCACTTGGTGAAAAAAATATATTCTGTTTTGTTTGTATCCAGGCTTCAAGAATGAGCTTGCCTTTCGACAAAAAGATGGATCTTTTGCAGCATGGCATCAGATCCGAAGCAGCACCTGGTGAGGCATCCAAACATAAATGAACTCATATGTAAATGTTTCCACATCCTCGTTGATCTCTGACTGTTAAGCTACATTAAACACTTGAGATATACATCCATCCTCACGCAATCTCTCCGCTCTTCTCTCTCAAAGGCTCACAGCTTATGTGGTCAAGGTGTTTGCCATGGCCAACAACCTGGTGGAAATGCAGCAGAATGTGATCTGTGACGCTGTCAAGTTTCTTATTCTCAACACACAGCATGCTGATGGCCGCTTCAGAGAAGTCGGAAGGGTGATCCACAGTGAGATGATTGTGCGTGAACTCATTTCAGGAACATCATTAATGACAAAAAGAAGGTTATGACACACTCGCAAATTCAAATAAAAACATTTTCTGTGTGCGTGTGTGTGTGTAGGGTGACGTGCAAGGCTCAGATTCAGATGCCTCCATGACGGCCTTCTGCCTCATCGCCATGCAGGAGTCACGCCAGCGATGTGCTGGCACAGTTATGGTGAGTACCTCACCTGCATGCATTGTATTGCACCACCATTATTACATCACATACTCACTGTACATAAGTGATGGACCAAGCAGAGTTTGGGACACTGGTCAACAACTTTAGTGCCATTACAGAAAAAGTAGGCCTAAACAACTTTGCTCACTCTTTGAGAAAATCCCCCTGTGGTCTATTGGGTGGCTCAGAAGGTGATCCCTTGTAATTTGGCCTCTTAGACCTTTTACGCTGACTGAACCTCATTTGAACAGGCTCCTTGGCATCAAACTCTTGGAAGCTAATACTAATTTGAATCAAGTCCTATACAGTGTCTACATCCCCTCTCGCACAGAGAGATTGGGAGGATCAGCATGATGTAGGATGTTCTACAAAGCACAGAACATTAGTTAAGTTTTATTTCATAAAAAAAAAAATATCCTCTCCCATGAGGCACGGTAAGACGGTAAGTCCATGCAGTTCCTGAAAATGAATGTCGTAACAGATCGATATTCTTCTCTAGCCAGATTGGCATCACAGCCATTTCTGAAAAGCTGACAAAAACAATCGTTTCTGTAGGACCAAGATAGGTATTAGGAATCTTGTTCTAGGTTATACTTATTTATATCTTGTCATGATTATTCAAAAGAGTCACTACATGGTTAAGCTTCTTGCTTGTTGTCTTGTGAGAGAGTGCGAGAGGGGTGAAAATGTAATTGGGGTACATCATGTGGGCACCCTCCATCTTCAGTATTTTGCTGATTTAGACCCACCCTTCCTCTGTCTTTACCCCTCAACGGTCATTTCAGCCCAGATGGAGTCCTTTCTCCACAGCCAGTTGCTTCTTTGCTCCGCAGCCTCTAAATGTGACTTCATTGCTTGCTGGAAGGCCTGTGCTTTCACCCCCATTCTCTTCAGGAGGCTAGTTGTGGTCTTGGCAACAAAGATCCAACTTCTGCAGGGAACACCTTGGTACGCCAGTTGCGTTGTTCTGCATGGGCTGCTATTTCAGCGTGCATCCCAAAGGTACCGTTAGTTCCAGGATGTAAAGGAGTTTAAGAAGTTGACTACAGATTGAGGTCTGGCCTGAGAGTAGTTGTTGTTGTTGTTGTTGTTTTCTCTGTTGGAAAGCTAAATTTGTGGTCAAGGTTGACCTGGTTTTTCCAGTCCTGGGCCGGATCAAGGAGGGTGGTGTTTACCCTTGCCAATGTTTTGGCCGAATGTTCACCTGCTCTCACAAAAAAAGAGTGGTGCTTGGAAGTCCATGCATCGTGTATTGCATGTATTGAGTCTCAACACATTTTAATAAAGTATATTTGGTAAACTAGTACAGCCATACCTCACAAAAACTAGATCTTGTATTCATCCTCAAGATGGGTTTGCCTCTGACACACCAGGCTTACCAGGGAGAAAGTACTCGTCTCATGTGTCTTGGTATTTAAATGTGAATTCACCTTCTTCACTGCATGGGGATACATGCAATCCTTAAACTCCATGAGCCTCCCAACCTACAGTGGTCATTCTCTCCACCTCTCACACACATTGGCCTGCCAACTGTAATGGCAGTTGTACTTGCCGCAAATGTCCGAGTAGATGTAAATTTCACTTGATTCAAATTTTGGTTGCAGTCTGGAGCCTTGATTATGTCACTCATGTTGGTATCTTGAAGTATTAAGTAGTACTCATTACTCGTTCTCGAGATACAGAGGAGAAGATGTGCATTCAGGTCTAAAAATGGATTAGTGTTATCTCATCTTCTTTGCACAGGACACTTGATGTTTATCTGTCCTCCTGTCACACTCATTCCCATCAATGTTCTAACCCTAACCCTTTCTTGCTTTCCTGATGTCCAGAATCTGCCTCCAAGTATTGACAAAGCCGTGGCCTACCTGGAGAGGCGTTTGTCCAGCCTCACTAACCCATATGCTGTAGCCATGTCATCATACGCCCTGGCCAACCAAGAGAAACTGAACAAAGAGATACTCTACAATTTTGCTTCCCCAGGTACAGTTACACTACATAAAAAACACTCCCAAGAATAATTGTTACCTTTAGTCTAAAACATTAATGTAGTGGATATTATGTATTAAATATGTAAATAAAACAGATATACAAAAAGATTGTATATTTCTGTCCTATTCACTGGAATGGAAATGAATTTACATGATTTATTTCAGGAATATTAAAGCGGACCTAAACCGTAAATTTCCAATTAACGCTGTTTTTTAGTGTATATCTGCGTCATTAACTTGTTTATGAAGCCTTGAAGGTTCAAAAACAAACAGTTCAGCCATTGCTGTGAACGTGGTGTTTTATTATAAGCGAGATCTCCCTACTGGTTACGTAAACGGTTGTTCTCCTGAACAGCAGATCGTCCTGCTCCGGGCACTAGTCCGGGCACATCCGGCTGCGTACATTGAACCGCAGAAGAAGAATAACGTCCGTTGTGGAGGTGTTTCACGAGCGACTGTGTCTTCTGACTCTGGGTCTGACTCTGGGTCAAAGTCATAAAAGGGACTCAGCGGGGAGTTGTGACGAAGCTATTTTTAAACACTGTTAAAACAATGTTTTGATAATGAGGAGCAGTGCATCCACCGTTCCAGAGGGGGGAGCTGCGCTTCTGAGAGCGGGTGTGCTGATTATGTCACTTCTGGGTATTGGCCAATCACAAGAGAGTTGGGAAGGCTCTACGCTGGCTGGCCAATCACAACACAGTTCTGTCTTCTGGGGGTGAGATTTCAGTCTGAATTATCGCGGCTGAGGACAGCGTCAGAAAAGAGAGATTTCTATCGGCTCGTTTACAGCAACTAGGAGGTTTTTGACCATAAAAACAAGTTAATGTATGTAAGTAGACCTCCATAACGCACATATGTGCAATAGGACCACTCTATGTGAGCTTTAACTTGTGTCCAAACTAAAATCTTGTTTTTTTTATTTTCTTTAACTGTCATGATATTGTGGGTATGGCCTGTATACTTTACTTCTGCATTTTTTTACTCTTCTTTAACTAATTCATTTTAGCTTGTATATTCTGTTGTGAGTTTTATATCCGAAATTGTTTTGTCTCTGGCCTTGTCTTTTGGCCTTTAAAATCCTTACTCAATTGAGTTCTCATGTCTGCTGGTCTGAATGTGAGATTACATTTTCCATATCAGAAGATTTGGCACAAGTTCTGACCCATAATGAAAGTCCTTTGCCTGTGTTTTTCTTACAGAGTTGTCCCACTGGAATGTTTCTAAAGGACACGTTTATACATTAGAGGCCACAGCTTATGCTCTTCTTGCTCTGGTCAAGGCCGAGGTGAGTCTCAGCAAGTTCATTGCGGGTCCCGAAATTTATATTTTCTCATTTTTCACTTCTCTTCATCTTCCATATGTTTGCATTAGTGAGCATCAAAAGCTGTATTTTCCGAACCTTCTCACCAATCTTTAATGCATGGTGTTGGCATACAGGTGTAGTCACGCAGCTCATAAGAGAGGCTCATGAGAACAGAGGTGACCTTGCTGTGTTGTGGTTGGACCTGGCCAACGTTTATGGTTCCATACCACACAAGCTGGTCGAGCTCGCACTGCTGAGGGGTCACACAGGCTTGAGGGTCACTTCTGAGCCAGAAACATCTGACTGGCATTGGCTTGGGAAAGGAATAAAAGGTGGGGTCGATGACACGAGGAGCCGGCTTCTCCGGTTCTCCTGCTGCGGTGTAGTCTCTGGCTTTTTCAGCCATTTGCAAATGCCCATTCTGAATGAAAATATAGCTGGGTTAGTGTTGCTTGCGCTTGAAAATCTGTGAGCTTTTTTTTCCTTGCGGCGGGGAGACGCACTGACAACATAACGTAAGACGTGTGATGGGTTCAAGGAAAACTGGAAACTCGGAATTTGAATTTGCTCAACTGTTAATTTTGGTTTTAACAAGTCAGGGGAGTTTTCCGAGTTTTGGGATGTTTTGAACACATGATAGACTGAAAACAATGAAAAATTAAAAATACTACATTCTGACGCCCCCTCATGCGCTCTTGCGTTAAATATGAAATGTGTTCAGAGTAATCCCATCCATCATAGAGCAGCCAGTCAAGAGCTTGAGGAAGACGCAAGCCTGAAAGACACCACTGCCATCCAGAAGTCCTCTGAAGACCTTGGTTCTTGGCTCACCAAGGTTGACCAGTTAGGTCTCCCTGGTAGATTCAAAGACTGTATCTACCAGCATTCCATCCTGCCCAGAGTCTTGTGGCCTCTGCTGGTCTACACAGTCCCAATGATGACAGTCGAGTCCCTAGAGAGGAAAATAAGCAGCTTCCTGCGCAAGTGGCTGGGCCTTCCACGCATCCTAATGAGCAACACCTTGCAGCTACCTTTCAGTGGTCTCAAGGAGGAGATCATGGTGGCTCGCATGCGGGAAGCCCTCCAGTATAGGGACTCCAGGGATGCTAAAGTGTCAGCAGCTGGCATCAAGGTAGTGGAGGTTAGGAAATGGAGGTGGCGGAGTCGTGCCTGAGCCCGAGCAGGGGTGGAGGAAGAGAGAGTGAGCAGGGCAGTAGGGCACCAGCAGCAGGGAGTGTGGACCAGGTGGGAGAGTACTCTGCAGTGCTGGTCTAACATCTTACTGGCAGATTTCTGTAGTGTCCAGTTCCTGTTGCAGGCAGTCTACGATGCCTTGCCAAGCCCAGCAAACGTTCACGTCTGGGGAACGAGCGAGACACCGTCCTGCCCGCTTTGCTCTGAAAGAGGCTCATAGGAACATCTCCTCAGCAGCTGCCCAAAGGCTCTGGCAGATGGCCGCTATCATTGGTGACATGACCAGGTGCTTAGGGCAGTTGCAGAGTGTCTCGCTACAGCCATCACTGCCCACCAAAAAAGTCTTCATCAGAGCTGGTGAGAAACCCAGGCTCAGGCAAAACTAACAGGCCTTCTCCACACATCCTCTGGGATCTGGGAAAGTGGCTGACATTCCCACAGCACATCGCAACAACCTCACTCCGTCCAGACCATCATCATCTCTGAGGCTTCATATCACCTGATCATGCTGGAACTGACAGTGCCCTGGGAAGAGCGCATAGAGGAAGCAAACGAGAGGAAGCGTGCTAAGGCCCAGGAACTAGCGGAGGAGTGCAGGGGCAGAGGCTGGAGAACCTTCTATGAGCCCATAGAGGTTGGCTGCAGAGGGTTTGCAGATTGCTCACTCTGCAAGTTCCTTGCAGGTGGCGAGGTCACCTGGGCAGGGGTGTATGTTGCGAGACCCGAAACACCTTATGACCCCAGGTTACAACACTGTTGATGCATCCCAGCGCATCCTGGAGAGGTTTCCTGAATATGGCCCCTGTGGCCCTAGTGTGGAGGATAAAGTGGTAGAAAATGGAAATGGTTTGGTTAATTTACTACTACAGACCTTTATATGTCTCACTTTCTGTTAATAAAGGCCTTTGAAGATGCTCGACCTGTTGTGAAATGGTTCAACGAACAGCAGAGGGATAGTGGAGGCTATGGCTCAACTCAGGTAACAGGACATCTCAACTTGACCTCTAGCACTTTTTTCTTCTTACAAAACTTGCAGTTCTGTGGACATTTTATTTATTCTTGTACCCTCCTGCTCATTGTTTTTCTATCCAGGCTACAATGATAGTGTACCAGGCTGTAGCAGAATACTGGGCTAATGCTAAAGAACCAGAGTATGATCTGAATGTGGAGATCCATTTGCCCAACGGTGCTACGCGATATAAGTTCAACAGGAACAACCACCACACTACTAGAACATCAAAAGTGAGTATTTTTCACACATACTGTCAATGGCTGTCATCAATCTGTTTTCCTGATCATCTGGTTTCTTTTGTTTTTATTTTGATCACAGTTCAATGACATAAACCAGGATGTTAAAGTGATTGCAACAGGAACTGGAAAAGCAACGCTGACGGTAAATAAAGCAATATGAATAAACACCATAAAGCATACGCAATATAAAAATGCACTTTGTTCCTGTGTTAACAGATGGTGTCACAGTATTACGCTCTGCCTACAGAAAAACAGAGCGACTGTCAGAAGTTTAACTTGTCAGTGGAGCTTATCCCAGGTAATGTGATGCCCGGTGTCCTTTCACGTTTAACATGACAAAAGATTACATGCTCATAGTGTGACGTAGTATTTTGCTTTTCCAGTGAAAATGGATGAGGATGAGAAGATATACAAACTGAGAATAGACATTTTGTAAGTACAGTAAATAAATGGTGCTGGTTTAAAAGGTCCAGTGTGTAACATTCAACAGGATTTATTCTATAATTAATTTAAAACTTGTGCCGCCATGTTTCCACAACAGCCTCAACTCAGTTTTACATTTATGGGAATGGGAGCTCTGTCCCCCTCATTAAGCCAATACATAACCCAACTACAACATAGATGAATGTGAATGAGTTTCTACATTCTATCTGGTACTGTATGCAACAGCCACAGTAGTTTCCTGGCGTGCTTGTGATGTCATTAATCTTCACACACTGGACCTTTAATGCAGGACATTTGAATTGAATTATCCATATTTTTCAAATAAATGTGCCCATTTATTGCACAGATCTAACGACAAGCATCAAGATGCAACCTTGTCAATCTTAGATATTGGCTTACTCACTGGCTTCATTGTCAACACAAATGACCTGGACTTAGTAAGATTTTTACACACACACACTTATAATTCAAAGGTTAATGAACATGAAAAAACATGATGTTCATGGCTTTGAAAAGTGTCTGACTGTATGCTTGTGTTTAGTTGGCCCGAGGACGAGATCGTACCATTGCAAAATACGAGATGAACACAGCTCTGTCAGAGAGAGGTTCATTGGTCATCTACCTGGACAAGGTAAGACATTAGACGAAAGGAGTGGCAAAAAAAAGAGTATGTCTGAGAGGTTCACTTCTCATCTTTGCTTTACTTTTCTCCACAGGTTTCTCACACACGACCAGAGGAGATCTCTTTTAGGATCCACCAGGTTCTGAAAGTAGGCGTCCTGCAACCAGCGGCTGTATCTGTCTATGAATATTATGACCGTAAGCTTTAAAGACACTTGGATAGATCTGGATAGAGCGCACATAGACAGATTTTCAGTGTTAACAGTGTTAGATTTAATGCACATTTCCTCACTGTGTGTCTTCATCATTGCAGAAACACAATGTGTGAAATTCTACCATCCAGAGAGGAAATTTGGGCAGCTGCTGAGGCTCTGTATAGATCAAGAATGCACATGTGCTGAAGGTAAACACTCTAGTGTCCCTCTGAAGATGCACCTGAAAGTACTGAAGGAACTCATAATAAATACTAACACCATGCTTCAAGAAGCACCGTTTCCCACCTCACCTCAGCATAAATACTCACCCTCAGAAACACAAGACGTCGTCATGATCTGAACGTCATGAACTGTCACAGTCATGATGTCCAGATCGACGTTCCTACCAGTAAAACATGGATGCAATCAAACTTCTATTAACTGCAATAAATCTGAAATAATTATCTTCCTTCGCCCTGTTCCCGTCATACATTTTCTCCCACAGTCAACAACTGTGGCTCACCGTTAATTTAGCATCAGAGCTGCAATTTCCCAAAACCTGCCCAAAAACACTGGTTACAATGGTAAATAGTCTGTATTTTTACAGCGCCTTCCTAGACTTGGTGACCTTTACTCTACAGTTTTGCCATTCACACACAATCCTACGGTGCATCAGTATGTGCAGCATTTTTTTTTCTTGTCCAGAGACACATTAGCATGTACTTATGTTATTGTTTGTATCTTTACTGTGCGTCTGCTGTTTATTTCCAGAGAACTGCAGCATGCAGAAGAAGGGTAAAATCAGCAATGATATGCGCACAGGAAAAATCTGTGAGAGTACTCATACCAGCGGAATAGATTTTGGTAAGACTCAGTGTGAATGATCTGCATTATTTGATTAACTATAAATGACCTGAATGTTTGTATAAGATGAGGTTCATAAGTGAGAAAATCATCTGCCACTTCTGTCCTTAGTTTACAAAGTGCGACTGGAAGAATTCACAGATGGTTTGTCCAATGATATTTACACAATGCGGATACTAGAAGTGACCAAGGAAGGTGAGTGTGAACCACGTCATATATATCATATTATACAGATTGACAAATGATATACATGAATGCTTAAGATGTGTGTTTAATCCAGAATTCTCTTCTGTCTCTTGTGGTGTATTTATAAAAAAAAAAACAGGAAGTTATGATACTGATCTCCTGGGTAAACTACGCAGATTCCTCAGCTACCCTCACTGCAGGGAGGCTTTAAATCTGGGTAAAGGGAAAACCTATCTCATCATGGGCACATCAGAGGATATTTACAAGGACCAATCGTAAGTGTTTGCACAATGAAATGTGTTCTTTATACTCCTGTTCTATCAGTGAGTGTTATACTAAACAAACTGTGTGTGTTAGATCTTGTGTCACCCGGCGACATTCTCATGCTGCACACAGGAAGTGATTTGCTTTATGTCAAGACAACATATGAGTTCTTCTCACATACTGGATTCACACCAACACCCACACCAGCATCCATGTGATTGCTTCTCTCCCCACAGGTATCAGTATGTGCTCGGTAAGAGAACCTGGATCGAGTACTGGCCCACAAGAGCAGAGTGTCAAAGTGATGAACACAGGCCAACATGTTTGGGCTTGGAGGAGATGGTCACGCAGTACACTCTCTTTGGATGTCAGCACTAGTGCAACACCAGAAAATCAACTGTCTTTGTTTCTTTTTAATTTTTGAATTTGTTATGCAA
Source organism: Microchirus variegatus (assembly GCF_963457635.1). NCBI lineage: Eukaryota > Metazoa > Chordata > Actinopteri > Pleuronectiformes > Soleidae > Microchirus > Microchirus variegatus. Next base: position 9,561,186 of record NC_139820.1, on the reverse strand, counting down.
AACTTTAACTGTTCGAAAATGTAAGAGATAGAAAAGTTGCTCTGGAATAAACCATAAAGTCTTCATCTAACTTTATGTGTGGTTTTTTTTTTACGCATTAAGTTTAGTTCATGCACAAAATGAAACGGTTGATTATTACTGTCTGGGGTTTTAGTGAGAAATGTGTTCATTGATTTCGTATCAATTACTATTTGGTGTTTTCTTCTATCAACACAGAAGCTAATAACAAAGGAAAAACTCAATCTAAAAATGTTTACCACAACAAACTTTTTATATCAAGTTTTAAAATTAACCTGAGTGCATTTACGTCTGATTAACCCTGTAAAGCCCAAACCATTAAATAATTGACTGAAACATCAAATTCTTTGAAACTGGAGCCTTTATTGGTCCTTCTGAACAAACAAACGAAAACAAATTCAAATATGAATTTCCATATAGGGGTTTTATTTTGTATCATATTTGATACAGCGGGTCACAATGCTCAAAGATTCTTTTTCTTCTTGAACAAAAAAATACACAAACAAATCCAATAAATCCAACAAAAATAATGCAGCAATGGAACTGGCACTGGAACTTATTTTGAGTGATGGTAGGCTTGAAAACAGTGGTCCAGACTAAGATGCACTCTGCATTACTCAGAGTACTCATGGGTAAAGTGGCCTACGCAGTGCTTGCATCTCTGTCGGGTCACACTGCTCATGTGGACTGCTCAAAAAACGAATGTATCACATATGATACGTTTTGGTGTTATAGGGTTAAAGTGAAACACAAATCCCTCTGTCCTCATGCAGTCAGACACAAAACATTGTTTCATTAGTGTATGGCACTGTTTTCCAAAGATTAAATATGACCACTTTTTAAACCCAATTCAGAATGTATATATATATATGATAAATCACAACAGTCTGTAGAAGTACTCATACAAAGTAAAGATTGAAGTATTTATTCAATGTATGACTTCTGTGTCTTAGATAATGACAACATTGAGTCCACTTTGCAAGTTGTTGTTACACAAATCCACTTTAAAAGTGATGCCAAAGAAATCCAAAGTTCAGAGCAATGGCGAAATGTGTTGATCCAGTGTTGGATGTAGATCAAGATCATCAATAGATCATCCAATGTGTTTAAAGTCCATGATTAAGCAGGACGTGTAAAAAAAAAAAAAATGTTTTACCTTTGTCTGTCCAGTTTTTTTGCAATTAGGCTAAAACTTGAACACATTCAAACAAATTCTCTTTTTTATTTATATACTGTATATATAGTACTCTTGCTGCTGAATGCTTGACTACGTATACCCTTCACCCAGTCAAACATTGTCCTTACTGACGGCAAAGGTTCAGTCTATTGTCCAGTGGCATGTGGACGAGAGGAGCCAAGGACTGAACCAATGACTTGGGTCTGAACCACGAACCTGCCCTACTTCCTGAGCACAGCAGCACAAACCAAACGTGACACCTTCATCCAAAACCATCCACTGTGATTTATCCACCTGAGGCTACAGCATAAATGTCCAACTTTTTTGGTTGGCTCCATTTCACAAATGTGTTGAGCACCTCTAAGATCATTCTGTGTGCTGTGACACATCAGATCTCCCCGAAGCTACGTTGGTTGGCCATGTACCGCCACCATTAGCTCAGCTGGTAAGGAGTTGTGCTTTGAGAGTCCTGGGTTTGAAACCCACCTATGACAGCTACATGCACTCATCTCGTGTTATTTGACTCCAAATGTGGAAAGAACGGCAGTTCTGGTTGGTTACATTTCCATTCAGAAATGATAATTGTGGCAATGAAAATTAGTCATTTCAGAAAGTAGAAAGTACTGGCTCTTAAAAGGTTTCTCCGCTAAACAGAACTGTGCATTTGTCAGAATACAGGAATGAAGGAATGAAACGTAGGCTTATAATTCCTCAGCCAAAGATAAGGAAAGAAAAAAACACAACATAAAATATCCCTCTTTGGACAACAATATCCTCACATATTAACCGAAAATGCAGCAAATAACAATGTAAACATCACCATCAGTGATTTGCTGGCCCCCCACTGAGTACAAGGATTCCTTTCGTTATACAGTGCAATGGCACTATCTTGTGGCCATAGCAGATTCCAGAGAGGAATATACACTGCTTCTGACAGAATGGATAAATCAGTGAAAAACTACCCTTAACACCAAACTCAATCTACACTCTATTACGAATTGTTCTAAGGCTAAGCCTTTTATACACTTTAGGATTATACACTATGGGATTTTCCTTTATTAAAAATCAAATATTCATATGAAAGAGCAAATTTTGAGCAGACTTTTCCTGCATTTTTTCAGCCACCACAATAAAAATGCATAAAAGACTGCATCACATATTATATAGACACTCAAAATCATTCTGCACAGGCCTTAGAGCAGTTACAGCAGTTTAACCACAAGAAATGATAGACACGACAAAAACAGTATGTATGTCCAAGGACCTTCACACAGAGGCCGTCACAGTACCTTGTGTACTCTACTAATCACGCAGCAAAAGACCAACCACGACTCACTCTACCACGGCTGGATGAACAGCAGCTCACTTTGTGATTAAGTGTCATTTGCTTAAACCAAAATTGAATGATGCTTCTCTTAAATGATGCTCTTTGTTCGAATGGCTTGGCTGCTTGACTGCATTTCTTTATCGCCCTCAGGTGGACCCCCACAGTGACGCCAGTGATTCACCCCCTCAGGTAGCTACTGCTTGCCCTCTGCAATGGTGTTGCAACCAAACTCTAGATTTGTGTGGCTACCTACCCTCTGCCTGCAGTGGAGCAGCTCACCACTCTCTTCTAGTGTTGCGTCGGTCATGAGTGATTCGTTCGAAAGTACGAATCATTTGAGTGAGCGAACTGACTGGGATCACTTCATGAACTGATTCGTTCCTTTCTTAGTTCCGTTGAGCTCTGCAGCGATCGTGGCGGCCGGGAGTTGAACTGCCGCGTTCTGTGAATCACTCGTGAAGTCGTTCGCCGACGCTGTCACTCACTTGTGAATCTTCGGCAAACGATGCCAGCCAATGTGCGCCGAGCGGGGAGGGAGTGACTAGTAAGAAGAACTGTGTCGTGGTGCTGTGATTCGTTCGCGCTGTCAGTCACTGACTCAGTCATGACACGCGAACGAACTGACACACAGAGAACTGGTGTACTGTGGCTGAGGAACGAACTGACACACAGAGAGCTGGTGTACTGTGGCTGTGGACGTGAATCTCACGAAAGAACTGACACAGAGAGCTGGTGTACTGTGGCTGTGGACGTGAATCTCATGAAAGAACTGACACAGAGAGCTGGTGTACTGTGGCTGTGGACGTGAATCTCGCGAACGAACTGACACACACAGAACTGGTGTACTGTGGCTGTGGACGTGAATCTTGCGAACAAACTGACACAGAGAGCTGGTGTACTGTGGCTGTGGACGTGAATCTCGCGAACGAACTGACACACACAGAACTGGTGTATTGTGGCTGTGGACGTGAATCACACAGAGAACTGGTGTACTGTGGCTGTGGACGTGAATCTCATGAACGAACTGACACACACAGAACTGGTGTACTGTGGCTGTGGACGTGAATCTCGCAAACAAACTGACAGAGAGCTGGTGTACTGTGGCTGTGTACGTGAATCTCGCGAACGAACTGACACAGAGAACAGGTGTACTGTGGCTGTGGACGTGAATCTTGCGAACGAACTGACACGGAGAGCTGGTGTACTGTGGCTGTGGACGTGAATCTCGCGAACGAACTGACACACAGAACTGGTGTATTGTGGCTGTGGACGTGAATCACACAGAGAACTGGTGTACTGTGGCTGTGGACGTGAATCTCGCGAACGAACTGACACACAGAACTGGTCTACTGTGGCTGTGGACGTGAATCTCGCGAACGAACTGACACAGAGAGCTGGTGTACTGTGGCTGTGGACGTGAATCTCGCGAAGGAACTGACACACAGAGAGCTGGTGTACTGTGGCTGAGGATGTGAATCTCGCGAATGAACTGACACAGAGAACTGGTGTACTGTGGCTGAGGAACGAACTGACACAGAGAGCTGGTGTACTGTGGCTGAGGACGTGAATCTCGCGAATGAACTGACACAGAGAACTGGTGTACTGTGGCTGAGGAACGAACTGACACAGAGAGCTGGTGTACTGTGGCTGTGGACATGAATCTCGCGAACGAACTGACACAGAGAGAACTGGTGTACTGTGGCTGAGGAACGTGTCACGATTCCACCTGCACCTTCTCCTCAATTTTATTATTAGTGTTGTTTTTTGTGGCTGCTGCTCTTTCCCCTCTCCTCTGACTCTGCAGGGGGCGTGGCTGACCCAGTTCCCAGACACCGGTGATCATTTGCACCTGCGCGGCTCCTCCTCACCTGCACCAGATGGGTAATCAGCGGGGCTTAAAGGCGGAGCCATTTCTCCTCACCGGTGTCAGATCGTTCTCCAACTTACATGGGTAAAGACATGCTGCTAGCTCTCTCGCTGTACTTACCGAACAAAGATACTTACCCGTTCGTCTCCGCTCCAGGTCGTCACGTCTCCTGCTGGTCTTCAACTCCTTGGCTGTTCCGGTCTCCCTATTCTCCTGGGATCTCCTGTGCCACGTTCGTGAGTTGTTTCCACTCTGGATTTCCGCCGACCTGCCGAGTCACCCCCGCAGTAGCTGCAAGGACAATTTTCCCCCTATCTCTCCATCTATCCCCTATCGCTTCCCACTTTTGGGAAGTCGTTTTATGTTATACGTTCTTGTTAATAAATTTATATTGTTTTGAAATAGCTTTCCGTCTCCGTCTGCTTTCGGGTCCACGCCACTTAATCATTACATAACGATCTGACCAACATGGACCCGGCGGACTTTGACGCGTGTAAGCAGGCTATTTCCGCCCAGGGCGTACTCATCGGGCACCATAGTCAGATACTTTCTAAGGTCTCTCTTTCACTCCGCGAACTCATGGCTAATGCTGCTAGGTCGGCTAACCCTCCCGTAGCCTCCGCCACTTCCGTTTCCGCTAGCGCGGAGCGGGTAGTTGCGGCTAGTAGCGCTAACTTAGCCACTTCCGCTAGTTCGCCGCGGGAACCTTTTGTCCCCATCCCCGAACGATTCTCCGGGGAGATTGGTAAATGCACAAGCTTCCTTTTTCAATGCTCGCTAGTCTTTAGCCTTCAACCACGCACCTACCCCGATGACAACGCCAAAATTGCTTTCGTTGTAAACTTGTTGTCGGGGCGAGCCGCTCAGTGGGCAACGGCCACGCTATCCCACGCAGCCCCCGCTTCAGTTAGCTACTCGTCGTTCACCATCCAGTTGTGCAAAGTTTTCGATCACTCTCCTCAGGAGTCCGACATTTCCTCCAGATTAATCAACACCGAACAGGGTAATTCGTCGGTGGCCGATTTTTCAATTCAGTTCCGCATTCACGCTGCGGAGAGTACATGGAACGACGCGGCGCTGCGCGCTATGTTCATTAGGAATCTGAAAAGAGAAATACGCGATGAACTAGCGACACGGAACGACGCCCACGATTTAGATTCACTCATTGCCTTATGTATCATGCTTGATAATCGCATCCAGGAGAGAGATCGAGAAAGAGCGGCGAGTAGCCGGCGCGTCACTAGCTACTCACGTCCTCACAATCCGGCTCCCATTTCTCTGCCTCCTTTTCCTACCTTTCCTGGTTCACCTGAACCGATGCAGCTGGGGCGTACTCGACTCACCTCCGCGGAGCGGACGGTGAGGGTGAGAAGCGGGGCCTGTCTCTACTGCGGCGAACTGGACCATCAACGGGCAAACTGTCCAGTACGCCCAAAAGGACTAAGCTCTCCAACACACGCCGGAGTGTTGGCAGGCGGTGCCGTTTCCTGTGCCACAAAGAAACGTGTGATCCTCCCAGGTCAACTCCGGTGGGACCAGAAGTCGGTCACGCTCCCCTGTCTGGTCGATTCTGGCGCAGACGACTGTTTCCTGGACTTGGACACTGCCCTCCAGGCCGGGATCCCCACGATCCCGCTCGAGACACCGAAGGAGATCCACGACCTCGACGGCAAGATCTTGGCCACAGTCACTCATCGCACCAGACCCATCGCCCTGGTCCTGTCCGGCAACCACCACGAGCTGCTTCAATTATTCCTGATTCCGTCGTCTTCCTCCCCGATCGTGCTGGGCCTGCCCTGGCTGGCGCTCCACAATCCCCGGTTCGACTGGTCGTCTGAGCAACTCTCCAGCTGGAGCGTTCCCTGCCACTCCCGCTGCCTCCGCTCAGCACTGCCCGCTCCTTCGACCACTCCGGTTCCGGTTCCCAAGCCTCCAGATCTTTCCACGATTCCGGCGGCGTACCACGACCTCGGGGAGGTGTTCTCCAAGGACTTGGCTCTCTCCCTTCCTCCCCATCGACCATACGACTGCGGCATTGACCTGCTTCCGGGGTCCACATTACCTTCCCGACGGCTGTATAATCTATCCCAGACCGAACGCTCATGCATGGAAGAATACGTCAACCAGTCTGGCCGCTGGCCTCATTCGTCCCTCTTCATCCCCTGTCGGAGCCGGTTTCTTCTTTGTCCAGAAGAAGGATGGTACCCTGCGCCCTTGTATCGACTATCGTGGTCTCAATGAGATCACGGTCCACAACAAATATGCTCTGCCGCTTATGGACGCTGCCTTCAGCCCTCTGTGCAAGGCTAAAGTTTTCTCCAAACTCGACCTTCGCAACGCGTACCATCTGGTTCGTATCAGGGAGGGAGACGAGTGGAAGACCGCCTTCAACACGCCAATGGGACATTTTGAATACCTGGTCATGCCGTTTGGATTAACGAACGCTCCAGCAGTCTTTCAGCACCTAGTCAATGACATTCTGCGTGACATGCTGGACAAATTCCTGTTCGTGTATTTGGATGACATCCTCATCTTCTCGGAGTCCGAGCAGGAACACGTCCAGCATGTCCGCATGGTGCTGCAAAGACTGCTGGAGAACAAACTATATGCCAAGGCAGAGAAGTGCGTCTTCCACGCATCATCGGTTCCTTTCCTTGGGTTTATTATCGACCAGGGTAAGCTGTCTCCAGACCCGGCCAAGATCAGCGCGGTGAGGGACTGGCCGACCCCCTCCAACCGGAAGCAGCTGCAGCGGTTCCTAGGTTTCGCGAACTTCTACCGGCGATTCATCCGGGACTACAGCAAGGTGGCTGGACCCCTCACTCGACTCACCTCTCCGCTGCAACCATTCTGCTGGTCCGATGACGCCGAGAATTCCTTCCAGAGACTCAAGGTACTGTTCACGTCTGCACCAATCCTCTCCCACCCTGACTCTTCCCTACAGTTTGTCGTCGAGGTCGACGCCTCCGACACTGGAGTTGGAGCCGTTCTTTCGCAACGCTCGCCTGCCGACCAAAAACTGCACCCATGCGCTTTCTTCAGCCGACGCCTTTCCCCTGCCGAGGCGAACTACGACGTGGGGAACAGGGAGCTGTTGGCGGTCGTGCTGGCGCTTCAAGAATGGCGACATTGGTTGGAAGGTGCGTCTTTTCCGTTTATCGTTTGGACAGACCATAAAAATCTATCATATTTACGAGACGCTAAACGTCTCAACTCCAGACAGGCACGTTGGGCCCTGTTCCTGGGGAGATTTGTGTTTACCCTCACCTTCCGACCTGGGTCAAGGAACGTTAAACCAGACGCATTATCTCGACTATTCTCACCTGATCCACCTTCTCTGTCTCCCGAGCCAATCATTCCCCCAGCCTGCATCGTGGGGGCTGCTTCCTGGCCGGTGGAGGAGAGGGTCCGTCTGGCCCAACGAGAGGAACCAGACCCAGGAAACGGTCCTCCCAACCGGCTCTTCGTCCCGGGCGCGGCACGATCTGAGGTATTACAATGGGCACATGGCTCTAAGCTCACATGTCATCCCGGCCACAATCGCACTCTCCGGTTCCTCCGCCAGCGATTTTGGTGGTCCTCCATGCCTCAGGACACTGCCGAGTTCATCCGAGCCTGTCCCGTCTGTGCCCGAGGGAAGACCTCGAACCGCCCTCCAGCTGGTCTCCTGCAGCCGCTCTCCATCCCACGTCGTCCCTGGTCCCACATTGCGGTGGACTTCGTTACCGGTCTACCACCGTCTCGCCTAAACACCACGGTCCTGACGGTGGTGGACCGGTTTTCGAAGTCCGTCCACTATATACCGCTCACCAAGCTCCCAACTGCCATCGAGACGGGGGACCTCCTAGTCGAACACGTCTTCAGACTCCACGGGTTCCCGCAGGACATCGTATCAGACAGAGGGCCTCAGTTCGCTTCCCAGGTCTGGAAGGCGTTCTGCTCGGCGTTGGGGGCGTCCACCAGCCTCACGTCCGGGTATCACCCCCAGTCTAACGGCCAAACAGAGCGGGCCAACCAAAGTATGGAGAGTGCCCTCCGTTGTGTCGCCGCCCGCCACCCCGCCTCCTGGAGTTCCATGCTTCCATGGGTGGAATACGCGCACAATTCCCTGGTCTCCGCATCTACCGGCATCTCCCCATTCATGGCGACCCTGGGCTACCAACCACCCCTCTTCGACTTCCAGGAGGAGGAGGTCGCCGTCCCTTCTGTCCAGACCTACCTTCGCCGGTGCCACGCGGTGTGGAGACAGGTCCGGTCATCCCTTCAACGATCTTCCATCCAGAGCCAGAGGCAGGCCAATCGCCACCGCATCCCGGCTCCAGACTATCGTCCGGGACAAAAGGTATGGCTGTCATCTAAAGACCTTCCCCTACAGGTCGAGTCCCGGAAGTTGGCGCCTCGTTTCATTGGGCCGTTTGTCATCGAGCGGATGGTCAACAAGTCCGCCGCCCGCCTGAAGCTTCCTAGAGCTCTACGAGTCCACCCGACCTTCCACGTCTCCCTCCTAAAACCAGTGGAGGAGTCGGACCTGGTCCCACCCTCCAACCCTCCTCCTCCACCCAGGTTTATCGACGGGGGGGAGGCCTACACAGCCAGGCGTATCCTTGACAGTCGACGCAGGGGCCGGGGTCACCAGTACCTCGTCGACTGGAAGGGGTACGGCCCGGAGGAGAGATCCTGGGTTCCACGCCATTTCATCCTGGACAAAGACTTGCTGAGGGACTTCCATCGGACCCATCCGGATAAGCCTGGCCTAGCGCCAGGAGGCGCTCTTTGAGGGGGAGGTACTGTCACGATTCCACCTGCACCTTCTCCTCAATTTTATTATTAGTGTTGTTTTTTGTGGCTGCTGCTCTTTCCCCTCTCCTCTGACTCTGCAGGGGGCGTGGCTGACCCAGTTCCCAGACACCGGTGATCATTTGCACCTGCGCGGCTCCTCCTCACCTGCACCAGATGGGTAATCAGCGGGGCTTAAAGGCGGAGCCATTTCTCCTCACCGGTGTCAGATCGTTCTCCAACTTACATGGGTAAAGACATGCTGCTAGCTCTCTCGCTGTACTTACCGAACAAAGATACTTACCCGTTCGTCTCCGCTCCAGGTCGTCACGTCTCCTGCTGGTCTTCAACTCCTTGGCTGTTCCGGTCTCCCTATTCTCCTGGGATCTCCTGTGCCACGTTCGTGAGTTGTTTCCACTCTGGATTTCCGCCGACCTGCCGAGTCACCCCCGCAGTAGCTGCAAGGACAATTTTCCCCCTATCTCTCCATCTATCCCCTATCGCTTCCCACTTTTGGGAAGTCGTTTTATGTTATACGTTCTTGTTAATAAATTTATATTGTTTTGAAATAGCTTTCCGTCTCCGTCTGCTTTCGGGTCCACGCCACTTAATCATTACAGAACGAACTGACACACAGAGAACTGGTGTACTGTGGCTGAGGAACGAACTGACACACAGAGAGCTGGTGTACTGTGGCTGTGGACGTGAATCTCGCGAACGAACTGACACAGAGAGCTGGTGAACTGTGGCCGAGGAACGAACGGACACACAGAACTGTGGCTGAGGACATAAATCTTGTTCGCGTTGTCACTTACTCACTGACCCACGGAGCGAACGTACTGCACTCAGGGAGGAGGTGCCTTCAGATGGTGAATGGATCCACAAAACGGGGAGCCAACTTCTTGGAATGTATTTACTGTTTGTGATGAGGTCTATGTGCTGATTTAGCAAGCTGACTTTTAAATAGCCAAACAACAAAAAGACACCAAGGACAATTGCTTCATGAAACGCAGAAATAGAAATGCAGAACAGCGTTGCACTGTTGATTCACTTGTATGTGTAGGAGTCTGTTAATCACTGCACAGTTATTGATTTTCTCATGTTTATTTTTTCCTTTTGGACGTAGATAACCTTCAACTGAACCATTTCTCAACTGCTGCTAGAAAATGATGTTGTTCTGCATTCGTACAGAACTTTTTGGAAGAAGATGATGAGTCAGAGGGGAACTGAATGAAGGACTTGAGAGGACAAAAGGAGCAAGCTGTGGAGAAACCATCAGGAAGGATAATGGGAATGATGTTGTGGCTGCTGGCCTCTCTGGCCTTTGTGACTACTCTGGTTGACAGCTCTCCACTGTGAGTAGATCTACTGTTCCTTTATCCGACCTGGCCTTTAACCCTTTAAGACCTAAGCCTATTTTGTAGGTCTCGAAAATCATAACGAAGTGAGTATGTCTCCAAACCACAGGGTATATATGAATATGTTGGGTGTCATAGTAAATGGAACACTTGTGGGATTTGCTAAGATGTGTAAATATCAGTACAGTATGTGTTACTGGTGAAGGGTAAATGAAACTGAACCCACTTTTCCCCAGTTCAGTCCGAACATGTGGAACAGTCAAATGAAAGATGTCACTGGATTCATGTCACTGTTATTCTTTGCAGAAATATACATAAAATAGGAGGAGGATGCATTATAACCAAGAAGAGCCTCGTAACACAGCGTCAGCCAATGTGTTTATCCGCGGTCACTCAACGAAGGCCAGACAGGTCTATGATATAGTTCGCAGTGGTGTGTGAGGTGACTACAACCAGTTACAAAACACAAGGCACAGTGATCGACAGGATCCAAAGACTGGAAACATTTAGTTGAAGCACTCAAATACAGGACGTGGCCATAATCAAAGGTTGCTGATACAAGAAGCTTCCAAAGTCTGAGGGGAGAAGCAAGGTTGACTTTGATTGTAGAAGTTAAGCTTCACTCTGAGAAATAAAAAAAAACTTGAAAGCCTTGTGAAATCGAATGAGAACGGCAATATATTATGGTGTCATCAGCATAAAAATGATAGAAGACATTTGACAAAAAATCACTTTGCCAAAAGTGATAATTGACAAGTGTTTGTTGCTATAAATGGAGAATAAAATGGGTCCTAAGACTGAACCCTGTGGCACACCTTTAGTGACCTCAAGAAAAGGGGAAGAGGAACCAGCCACTGGAACATACTGCGTTCTGTTGGACAGATAATCAGCAAACCAAGTGATTGTTTGATAAAGACAAAACATAAAGATGAAACGCCCAGCAAAAAAAATACAAGTAAATCTAACATTACATTGTGTAATCTGACAAGAGCATCTGTCTTTTCCTGTTCTCTGTAGGAAGGTGATGTCTGCCCCAAACATGTTGCGTGTCGGAACAACAGAGAACATCTTTGTAGAGTGTCAAGACTGTACAGGGGGAAACATACAGGTTCGGATCAAGGTGATGAACCATCCAACCACCACGGAGCTGGTGACCACAACTGTGACCCTTAACAGTACAAATTATTTCCAGGCACTTGGACAAATAAAGGTAAATGAAACACTATTAATAAATATCCAACCATTAGCGCAGATGAGAGATCTCGGGTGAATTGTTTGCATTATTTTTCACTTCGAACCTGGATCTGGATCCTGCAGTCTGCAAGATGAGGACGGAGAGAGTGAGAACAGGAAGGAGAGGCATAAAATAGGGAGAGATAGCACAAGGTTAATGACATGTAATTAACTAATACCTTGAGTGTGAGAGGGTGAGTGAGTGCACCACAGAATTTCCCTGGTGTGGGATCACTATAGTCTAATCATCAAACCTGTCCTGCTCCTCATTACTGATTCCTCTGTACATGCTGTCTTCAGATCCCCCCTGAAGGGTTTAGCAGAGATGCCACCGTGAAGCAGAACGTCTACCTGCAAGCTCAGTTCCCTGACCGCCTGCTGGAGAAAGTCGTCCTTGTGTCCTTCCAGTCCGGCTACATCTTCATTCAGACTGACAAGAGCCTCTACACCCCCGGGAGTAAAGGTGTGTTCAGTACAACATCGGTGCTAAAGCACACACATCTCTGTGACATAGTGTTGTTTGCATGTTTGCAATGAATCGTTCGGGTGAACGAACTGAACTGAATCACTTACTGAAACAATGTGTTCGTCTCACAGTTCAGCTGAGTTTTGCTGAGTGAGACAGTGGGCTTGTGGTAGTGGGTGGGGGCAAAGGGGATTCGTTTACTGCCGACGCATATGGCGCTGGAAAAAGCGCGATAAGTTCCAGCACAGCTCGACTCAGCATGGCGCAACTCGGCACATTTTGGGGTTTTTTGGTTTTCCATTTGTGACATTACGTGGTATTATTTTAGTACCTGCTCTGATGAGGTTCCGAACATACTCGACGCCGACAGACTGCTGGCCACTGATTGGCAGAGTGTCATCACTGAGTCTTGAGCACAACGTTCGACACAAGAATCAAACCGAAAAATGCCAAACTGTAGATCAGTTAAAAAATCTCAATATTTAATGTCTAGAGTCTAGAATTATATATATAGAATTCTAGAGAATTTTGCGACAGCACTGCCGCACGAACAAATCGTTTTAATGAACTGATCATCGGTGTACTGAGTCATCTAATGGTGAAAGCAACTTCTTAAGTCAATAGTCAAGAGTTTGTGTGTCTCACGTATGAAACAAAATCAGGGCAGTTTCATGCAGCCATGCCATGATGACTCCACCCACGTAACTATAGTAATAAAGAAAACCATATCAAACCGTGTCGAGTTGTGTCGTGCTGAGCTGAGGCGAGCCGTGCTGGAACCGTTTAGTGGAAAAGCGCATATTGACACATATTGAACGAATCAGTCACTCACTCAGTGAGTGAGTGTAGTCGGCGCAAGATGTTTACACTTAGTGAAGCGAGAACATAAAGACACACAGTCTAGTTCCAATTCGGTTTCCGGTGAGCGAATCTTTTGAACGAAACTTGTTGGTGAACTGATTCTAAAGACTCAGGACACCGAAAAGAAGAAACACGGTGCATTTGTAAACTGAATCAGTCTAATCAGCCTCTTTCTCTTCCTGTCAGTTCTTTACAGGATGTTTGCAGTGACGCCTCGTATGGAGCCCGTGGAGAGGGTCGACATTGACACTGAGATTATGGTATATACATCTATACGAAACATCTAGTTCCTTCCCGACTACTGCTTTGTCTTCATTGCAGGCCAGTTTCCATTACGTCCAACACACTTGTTCTGGACTTTAGTTTTAAATACAAACAAAACTAAATGCATGGTTTTCAACAGAAATCTGACTCAGTCACTGAACTGAAACACAACTGAACATTCGGGCGAAATAGCCAAGTGACAGTCAGGCATGACCATTTGTTGCTAAGTCTCGGCTGTGGCACAGTTATACTGTGCTAATTTGTAAAGAGGTCTGGGTCACTGTTAATGGTATTACTTTGTTTTTATTTGTTTAGACTCCTTATGGCATCGTTTTACCTCTTGGTTACCTCTTGGCCTCTTCAACATCTGGGATCCTCTCTGGTTATTACAATCTTGATGAAAATGTCAGGTTAGTTTTATTTTGTTTTTATTATTTAAATTTGAAATTGGCTAGTGTAAACTATCATTGACCTTTATTATAATCAGATAATTACACAAACAATCGTAAAAAACTTGCTTCCTAGTTTTAGTATGACCGATTGAGCTTTCCCTGCATGCTTGTCTGAGAGCTCTGCTGTATGAAGTCTCCCAAGGCTAATAGTCATAATAGTCAGTTATTGTGAGTCACAATGATTACAGTCATAGTCATATTAATGGTCCTAATAATGGTCAATAATAGTCAAATAGTTATTGTAAGTCCTGATAATGTTCATAGAGATGGTCAATATTGGTCAATCATAGTGAGATATAATATTGGCTGTGTGTGTGTGGGGTGTGTGTGTGTGTGTGTGTGTGTGTGTGTGTGTGTGTGTGTGTGTGTGTGTGTGTGTGTGTGTGTGTGTGTGTGTGTGTGTGTGTGTGTGTGTGTGTGTGTGTGCGTCAGTCATGGAGTGTGGAAATTGGTGGCCAAATTCCGCAACACCCCACAGGAGAGCTACACTGCAGAGTTTGAGGTCAAAGAATATGGTGAGTCCCCATTTTACCTGCTGTTACAGTAAGAAAAAAAGAACAAGGACTCATGATTCTGATGTTGGACACACACATATATATATTTCCAGTGCTGCCAGGTTTTGAGGTGAAGTTGATGCCTGTGAGCTCCTTCTTCTATGTGGACAGTCCAGATCTCACTGTCAACATCAAAGCTACGTACGTATGTGTTATTTACCTGGCTTACGGAAACCAGGGGTACCGCGTGTGTCATCCAACTCCTCTTTCCAAAGGAAGAGGTTGTGTTGCTGTTTTAGTCCGACTTTCATTGAAACTGTTTCTTGTGGCCTCAGGTATCTGTTTGGTGAAGAGGTGACTGGCACAGCATACGTGGCATTTGGGGTTGTGCTTGGAGTTCAGAAGAGGAGCTTTCCAAATGCTCTTCAGAGAGTAGCGGTGAGGACATACTTGCATTTGTTCAGGTTTTAGGAAGCAACACAGCACTGCCACTGCTGCCCTAAAATATTTAAGTGATGTGTTTAAGGCATTGGACTCAAAAAGGTTTTGCGTTGCCCTGTTCATTTACCAGTCCAAGGCATTTGACACTGTGGAGCACAATCTCTTGCTAGATATTCTTATGAAAAATGGCATCTCCACACAATCTGCCAATTGGTTTAAAGATTATTTGGCAAATATGATGCAATGTGTTCAGACTGGAGGCTGGAGTGTGTTCCACCTTTCTTGAGGTCACAAAGGGTGTACCTCAAGGCTCAGTCCTAGGACCCATTTTGTTTAGAATCTACATAAACGATCTGTGTGCAAACTAGTCAAATGCCTCATACCATTTGTACGCTGATGATTCCATAATTTACAGTTGTTCACACTCAATTGCACAAACATTGACATTTTTGCATTCATTCAAATTCATTATTGATGGGGAGCTATCGTTCAAAGTTATTTTAGAAATTTGGTTAAGGGTGAATTTTGGTTTCTTTTCCAGAAACAAGTCATGTTTCACCCTCCGAGCTAGGAATCTTCTGATATCAGTTACCGTCTTACCTCTACTTATTTATGGGTGCTTCGAACAGCTGCTTACAGTCCTTGACTACCATTGTTCATTGTGATCACTGGTTGTAGCCGCCTCACCCACCACTGCAAACTGTATGCTAAAGCTTCCATGCCCTCCCTGACTGTAAGATGCTACACACACTGGATGATTCTGGTTTATAAGGCCCTTCTTGGCTTGGTTCCTGCTTATTGAAGCACTTTTCTTCAGAGAACCAAACGCCGTAATGCCTTAGCTTACCTTACTGAAATGGGAAAAAAAGCTTTCCGTTTCTGAACTTTGTTGTGGAAATTCCTCTGCTGCTGGTGAAGAATGAAATGGAGAACTTCTGCCGGCTGACAAGGTTTTATTTTCGTTGCAAGGAAAAGGTCAATCTTCACAGGTGTGATCCTTGCTGGAGAAAAGACCCAGAGCAAAGTGAACACTCCACATTTATGCCTGAGCAGCTCCCCCTTCGCATTCCTCCAATAGACAAAGACTCTACCTTTGTCTACTGTAGGTATCGGGGAGCTGGCTCCCTGCTGGTGCTGCAGGAAGGTGCAGGCTAGACACAATACACAATATACAATACACTATACACAAAGGACCTGGTATTCTGTACTCTACTTAAATTGCCAAAATGTATTTCATTGGAAGCTTTCTGCTTTATCTTAAAAGTGTTACGCTTCTCCCTTTAAAGGGAAAAGCCGAGGACTTAGGCGTGGACCCGAATGCAGAGCAGGACAACCAGGTATCAATATAACAATATTTATTATAATAATAATAAATATACAACAACAATAGCCGACCAGCGGTATACTCAATAAGAATATATATATATATATATATATATATATAACAATAACAATATAGATATAAGAATATAGATATAATTATAGATATATATATAGATATATAAACAAACGACGAGCACGTGCTGTGTTAGCTAACGTGACAACGGGGACAGAGACAGAAACGGGTTGAATGTCCAGCGAACGCAAAGTCAGCGTCTTCAACGACTCTTCGTGGCGACACAGTTCGTGATTGTTCCTCCAGGGAACGGACTCACTCGAGATGACGAAGAGCGGAGTCGGGAAGCACACGAAGATCGAAGAAGGGCGACGAGGCGATGCTGGCGTGGAGATGACAACGGGAACGGAGAGGAACAGGAGGTAGCGATTCCGGGGTGGAAAGGAATCCGCAGGAAACTCCGTGATCCTCTCTCGACAGGAGGCGTGGTGACCTGAACAAAGACGTGAGGTAAGGACGAACGAAGTCAGGATTTCTAGCAGCAAAGAACGAGTAGTTACCAAGCGAGCGAAAACATGGATCTGACACCAGAAGACGCGAAGCTCCGCCTTATAAGCCCACGTGATCGCTGATCAGGAGCAGCTGGGCTGGAGCTGCGCAGGTGGAAGTCATTCTGGTGTCATCAGGGAACTAGGTCAGCCACGCCCCCTGCAGGGTGGAGAGAGAGAGAGGAGAACACAGAGTGGCAACGAACAAAACAACAACAAATAGGTCTGTGGTGCGAATGTGGATCGTGACAGTACCTCCCCCTCAACGGGTGCCACCTGGCGCCAAAGCAGGTACATCGGGGTGATCGCGGTGGAAATCCTGGATCAGGGACTGGTCCAGGATGAAGCGACGAGGAACCCAGGATCTCTCCTCCGGACCATAGCCCTCCCAGTCGACTAGGTATTGGACCCCTTGACCGCGCCTGCGAATGTTAAGAATTTGATTAACTGTGAAAGCCTCTCCGCCCTCGATCATCCTGGGCGGAGGCGGGGGATCGGCGGGAGGGACCAGTTTGGACTCGACCACTGGTTTGATGAGGGACACATGGAAGGTTGGATGGATTCTCAGAGCTTGGGGCAACTTGAGGCGGACGGATGTGGCGTTGACCATCTTGTCCACCGGGTAGGGACCAATAAATCTGGGTGCCAGTTTGCGGGATTCAACCTGCAGGGGTAGGTCCTTGGTTGAAAGCCAAACCCTTTGGCCGGGAACATATTCGGGAGAAGGGATCCGATGGCGATTGGCCTGATCCTGGGAGCGTTGGGACGCCCTGAGGAGGGAGGCTCTAACCTCCTCCCAAACCGCCTGGCAGCGCTCCATGTTGGCGTGGACCGAAGGAACCGCCGCGTCTCTTTCCTGGTAGTCGAAGAGTGGGGGCTGGTAACCAAGAGACGCCATGAACGGGGAGACACCTGTTGACGCAGAGGTTAGGGAGTTGTGTGCGTACTCGATCCATGGTAAGAAGGTGCTCCACTCCTCTGGATGGCGGGCAGCAACACAGCGTAGGGCCACCTCCATATTCTGGTTGGCCCTCTCTGTTTGTCCATTTGACTGCGGGTGATAACCTGAAGATAGACTGGCAGATGCCCCCACCGCTGAACAGAACGCCTTCCACACTTGGGAGGCGAATTGGGGACCCCGGTCCGACACAATGTCCGTTGGAAAACCATGAATTCGGAAAACGTGCTGGACCAAAACCTCTGCTGTTTCCATAGCGGAGGGAAGGGCGGGGAGGGGGATGTAATGGACAGTCTTAGAGAACCGATCGATGACAGTGAGGACAGTGGTGTGATTGTTGGATGTGGGAAGGCCGGTGACGAAGTCGACGGCGATGTGTGACCAGGGACGATGGGGAATGGGAAGGGGGTGTAGTAATCCAGACGGGGGACGATTAGACGACTTGCCTCTCGAGCAGGTGGGACACGCTGAGACGAAGGTATTAACATCTTGAGACATGGTGGGCCACCAGAAGCGCTGTTTAAGGAGCTGGAGAGTGCGTGCGCCCCCAGGGTGGCAAGCCAGCTTTGAGGAGTGACCCCATTGGAGAACCTCCGAGCGAGTGACCTCCGGCACGAATAGCCGGTCGGGAGGTCCTCCTCCGGGGTCAGGCTCGTTGGCCTGAGCCTCGCGGACTCTGGTCTCCACAGGCCACGTAGCTGCGCCGAGGATACAGGTAGGGGGTAGGATGGTGCCTGGTTCCAGCTCCGGAGGATCAGGTGAGTAGATTCGGGAAAGGGCGTCGGGTTTGACGTTACGGGAGCCAGGACGGAATGTCAGAGTGAAGTGGAAACGGCCCAGGAACAGGGCCCAGCGAGCTTGCCGGGAGTTGAGCCGTTGAGCGTTCTGGAGGTAGGCCAGGTTTTTGTGGTCCGTCCATACGATAAAGGGTTGGACGGTCCCTTCCAGCCAGTGTCGCCACTCCTGCAGGGCCAGGACGACCGCCAGGAGCTCCTTGTTGCCCACGTCGTAGTTTCTCTCAGCCGGGGATAGCTTGCGACTGAAGAAGGCGCAGGGATGGAGCTTCTGGTCGGCGTGGTTGCGCTGGGAAAGGACCGCCCCTACCCCGGTGTCGGATGCGTCGACTTCGACCACGAACTGGAGATCAGGATCCGGGTGCGACAAGATGGGAGCGGAGGTGAACATCTCCTTCAGGCGTGTGAAGGCTGATTCAGCATCGTTGGACCACAGGAACGTCTGCTTGGGAGAGGTGAGGTTAGTTAGAGGTTCAGCAATGCGGCTATAATTACGAATAAAACGTCTGTAAAAGTTTGCAAATCCTAGGAAACGTTGTAGTTGTTTCCTAGATGTGGGTGTGGGCCAGTCTTTTACTGCTGAGATCTTAGATGGATCAGGGGCCAAACTGCCTTCCTTGACAATGAACCCCAAAAAGGGAACCGACTGTGAGTGGAAGCTACATTTTTCAGCTTTTACAAATAGTTTGTTCTCCAGCAGTCGCTGGAGAACGAGGCGGACATGCTGGACGTGTTCCTCCTTCGTCTCAGAAAAAATCAGGATATCGTCTAGATAAACGAAGAGGAACTTGTCCAGCATGTCGCGCAGAATGTCATTGACGAGGTGTTGGAACACCGCAGGAGCGTTGGTAAGGCCAAATGGCATCACCAGATACTCAAAATGTCCACTAGGTGTGTTGAAGGCTGTTTTCCATTCGTCCCCCTCCCTGATTCGAACCAAGTGATAGGCGTTACGTAGATCCAGCTTGGAAAACACCTTGGCCTTGCTGAGGGGGTTGAAGGCGGCATCTAGGAGAGGAAGAGCGTACCTGTTCTTGACAGTGATGTCGTTTAAACCTCTGTAGTCGATACATGGGCGGAGGGACCCGTCTTTTTTCTCCACGAAAAAGAACCCTGCCCCCACAGGAGACGATGATGGTCGGATGAGACCTGCTGCCAGCGACTGGTTGATGTAGTCCTCCATACTCTGGCGCTCGGTGCGGGAGAGGTTGTAGAGCCTCCTTGACGGGAGGTTGGCGCCAGGCAGGAGGTCGATGCAGCAGTCATAGGGTCGGTGCGGAGGTAGGGAGAGGGCTCGGTCCTTAGAGAAAACCTCAGCGAGGTCGTGATACACCTCGGGAACGTTGGAGAGGTCTGGGGGTGCTGGCGGTTCACTGGGTGGCCTGGTCGAGGATGGTTGAGCGGAACGAAGACATCGGGAGTGACAGGAGACGCTCCAACCGGAGAGACGACCAGAGGGCCAGTCGAACGACGGGTTGTGGAGGGAAAGCCAGGGAAGTCCCAGGACCACCGACGCCGAGGAAGCGGGGATCAGGAAGAGTTGGACCTCTTCGACGTGGTTCCCAGACAAAGTCAGAGTAAGGGGAACGGTGCGGTGAGTCACCTCGGCCAGTAGTTTATCATTGAGATCAGAAATAGTCTTCGGTTTGTCTAATGGTATCGTCGGAATGCCGGCCTGTACAGCGAACTGAGTGTCTATGAAGCTTTCATCAGCTCCGGAATCCACCAAACAAGTAGTGGCAATGTTCTCCTGGCCCCAGCGAAGTTGGGCCTTTAAAGACACACGGGTGGGTGCAGGACAGGAAATGGTCCGGCTCACCAGCACTCCTGCATGAGCTGGTGAGCCTAGGCTTTTGGGCGAAGCGTACAAGCGGCGATGAGGTGACCCATTTGTCCACAGTATAGGCAGGCTCCCACCTGCCTCCGACGCTGTCTCTCCGTCGTCGAAAGACGAGTGCGACCCAGCTGCATGGGCTCTGAATAGCTATGAGGATCAGCCGGGACAGAAGAAAGTGAGGGGACTACTGGTGACGGGGCTAGAGGAGAACCTCGGGTTGTTAGCTTCCGTCGTCTCTCGTGGTTTCGCTCCTTAAGTCTAACATCCAATCGGATGGCTAACTCCATTAGCGACTCGAGGTTGGGTGCGACATCTCGTGTAGCTAACTCGTCTCTTAACTCGTCACTTAATCCCCGCCGAAATATAGCGCGTAATGCGGAATCCCCCCAACCACTCTCTACTGCCAGAATGCGGAAACTAATAGCAAAATCTGCTGCTGACGATCTCCCTTGGGTAAGGGACAGTAGCTGATTAGCAATATCACAATTCTGAAAGTTGTGGTCAAAAACCCGAGTTAGCTCTGTCGAAAATGTCCCGAAGGTAACCCCCCTATGGTGCCCCGACTGGAGGAACGCAGAAGCCCACTGGGCAGCTCGACCCGTCAATAAGTTGACGACGAAGGCAATCTTAGCATGGCTAGTCGGGTAAGTAGTAGGCTGCAAGTCGAACACTAACGAACATTGAAACAAGAAACTAGCGCACTTGTTTAATTCCCCAGAGAAACGTTCGGGGGTTGGAACGAATGGTTCGCGACCAATGTGCGGGGTAGCAGCTACGGGCGCGGCGAGTGTCTGGGTGGGTGCCTGAGGCCTAACACTAGTAGCTAGCTCCTGGAGAGCGGAGGCTACGTCGGTGAGCAACCCCTCGTGCCGACGGATAGCTTCGCTGTGTGCTAAGAGCGCCTGTATAACCTGGTCTCTGTCTGCCGGGTCCATGGTTGGTCAGATCCAACTGTTACGCTTCTCCCTTTAAAGGGAAAAGCCGAGGACTTAGGCGTGGACCCGAATGCAGAGCAGGACAACCAGGTATCAATATAACAATATTTATTATAATAATAATAAATATACAACAACAATAGCCGACCAGCGGTATACTCAATAAGAATATATATATATATATATATATATATATATATAACAATAACAATATAGATATAAGAATATAGATATAATTATAGATATATATATAGATATATAAACAAACGACGAGCACGTGCTGTGTTAGCTAACGTGACAACGGGGACAGAGACAGAAACGGGTTGAATGTCCAGCGAACGCAAAGTCAGCGTCTTCAACGACTCTTCGTGGCGACACAGTTCGTGATTGTTCCTCCAGGGAACGGACTCACTCGAGATGACGAAGAGCGGAGTCGGGAAGCACACGAAGATCGAAGAAGGGCGACGAGGCGATGCTGGCGTGGAGATGACAACGGGAACGGAGAGGAACAGGAGGTAGCGATTCCGGGGTGGAAAGGAATCCGCAGGAAACTCCGTGATCCTCTCTCGACAGGAGGCGTGGTGACCTGAACAAAGACGTGAGGTAAGGACGAACGAAGTCAGGATTTCTAGCAGCAAAGAACGAGTAGTTACCAAGCGAGCGAAAACATGGATCTGACACCAGAAGACGCGAAGCTCCGCCTTATAAGCCCACGTGATCGCTGATCAGGAGCAGCTGGGCTGGAGCTGCGCAGGTGGAAGTCATTCTGGTGTCATCAGGGAACTAGGTCAGCCACGCCCCCTGCAGGGTGGAGAGAGAGAGAGGAGAACACAGAGTGGCGACGAACAAAACAACAACAAATAGGTCTGTGGTGCGAATGTGGATCGTGACAAAAAGACTGACAACGGAAATCCATTGACCAGTGCCTGTGTTCTTAAATTAATCATAATAATAAATGTTTGTTTTATAATTGTCTCCCTGTTTCTTATTAACCATGACGTGTGCTGCTGCCTTTCTTGGCCAGGCCACCCTTGTGAAAGAGATCTTTATCTCAACGGGTCTTTTATCTGGTTAAATAAAGGTTAAAAAAAAGTTAAGGCTTTACATGTGCATATTTTGTAGCTTACTTCTAAACGTTGTGTTAGATTGAAAATGGTGCTGGAGAGGCCAAACTGAAGAGGGAACACATCACACAGACCTTGCCGAATATCATCGACCTTGTGGGGAGTTCCATATTTGTAGCAGTCAGTGTGCTGACAGAGAGTGGTAAGAAAAACAGTCTGTGTCACATGATCATGCGTGATTAATTTAATTTCATTGATCAATAAGAAAATGTAAAACGCATTATGTTAAAGTGTTAGCGTGTGTGTTTCTACATCGACTCAACAGGTAGTGAAATGGTGGAGGCAGAGGTGAGAGGCATCCAGATCGTTACATCACCCTACACCATTCACTTCAAGAAAACGCCCAAATATTTCAAACCAGGAATGCCCTTCGATGTTTCGGTAATGCATTTAGTCATAATCCAAAATGATAATATATAATAATACAATTATAATTACTGAATAATTTAACAAGACAGCTAAATGTATTCTGCTGTTTGTTTCTTTCATGGCAGATTGAAGTCGTGAATCCAGATGAATCTCCAGCTATAGGTGTTGCTGTGGTGGTGAATCCAGGTGATGTGAGGGGTTTGACTGCAGCCAATGGCCTTGCAAAGCTTACCATCAATACAGAGGCAAGAGCATCAGAGCTGAGAATCACTGTAAGTCTCTGAAATAGATAGATTTTTTTTTCCCCCTTTCCCTTAATAATTTGTTTTTAATGGAAGCTGAATCAACTCATATTTCTGATATCTACTTGCAATATTTAAAATCACCTAATTCTGTTGCTTCATTTACTTTACACTATTCGGTGATCTGATTAAGGTAATACTACCTAGATGGACTAATATTTAGGTAGAATGAGACAACCTTTATTATATGTAATGGAAATGGAAAAGTAGTTTATGCATGAATTTGTGCGCTGATGTTTCGAAACACAGCAGGCACAAAGATGGCTCCTCCTCCCCTGCTCACGAACCTGTGCCACAGAGATTTGAATCATAAACTTACGAACACATGGACACACTGGCTTTGTGCATGCCGTGGGTCAATGTGTGGAATGGCTTTTCAAAGTAGAATACACTGCCTCGGACACAGACCTGGTATCTTGCATTAGATGAAGTGGTGGTTTGTATGTATACGATTCAAACTCAGGACTACAGACCTCCAGGGTTAGTTTGTCATCACTTCCTTTTATTAGCAACATATATATAACGCGTTAATTTTTTTAACGCACTTTCTCACTTTCATCGCGCTACGGGTAGACGTGCAGTTTATGAACAGGCAAAGCGGCGGGCAACTGCTTGGGGCCCCGAGTCGATAGGGGGGCTCCCGACACTCGGAGCCTAAATGCATCAGTGAGCAGCCGCATCCCCGTCTCCCTTAAACAACAATGGTTGATTTGCAATGACATCTCAGTAGGAAACCTCCCTAAAGGGGCCCCACGTCTCCCCACGTTAACCTGTGTGAAGCTGAAGGAACATGAAGAGGAGTTATCAATCAGGAAGTTAGAAGAGGAAGAAAAAAAGAGAGGAGGAAGAAGAGAGAACGAAAGACACACAGTTGTAAGTGGCGCTGCTGGCGCAGATAATGATATAATCATAACATTAACAGTCACTGTCTAACTAACGGGGACACAGACAGCAGCTAATATTAGCGTCAGAATGCTAGCTGACGCTAACGCTAACTAGTAGAAGCAGTGCTTCAAAGTGCTGATGAGGAATTTCCTGCTGTGGGTTTAGTAAGAAAACTATTTAACTTCTATACTTTATATTTTGTTTATAATGCGAGTTATTTACAGTGCAATGTTTTTTTTAAGTCATTTACAGTATTTTATTTTTTCTATTTATTTATATTGTCTTATAATGTGGGTTTTTCTACAATGTAATGTTTATTTTTTACTAAGTTTGTATAGGTTTTTACAAGTTATTTACAGTATTTTATTGTTCTTTACATTTATATTTTCACATACTTTATTTATCTCTTAGTTCCTACAACAATATAAAGAGAAAATTAGAATTTTCTCATTATACTGTTTATAAAGAGAAAATTTTAGGATACATATTTACGAATAGTAATTAATCGTGATTAATTGTGATTAATCCACAGCTACCCTGTGATTAATCTGATTAAAAATGTTAATCTTTTGACAGCCCTAATATATATATTATTGTAGGAATGTGACACCCGGACTGAGAGCTAAAACAAAGAGAAAACATTTCTTTACATTACTCTGTTTGTAAACCTGTGTGTGTCTCTGATTTTAGGCAAAAACCAGTGATCCTCGTATTTTACCAGAAAGACAAGCATCAGCCACCATGGTAGCTGTTCCATATGCAACTAAAAGCAACAGCTACATCCACATAGGTAAATAAAATCCTGAAAATACTGTAATGTAAAAATGATTAAAGTACCATGAGAAGGTTTTCATTGTGCAGAAGTCATCGCAAAATCATTTTTTCCAGGTGTGAATTCAGCAGAGCTCGAGTTAGGAGACAATCTGAACGTCTACCTAACCCTGAACAGACAGTCAAATCAACACACTGATATCACATACCTGGTGAGCCACATGCTATGACCTACTCATCGTTCTGAATAAACTTAGTTTGGGTCCATGCTGATGTGTAAATCTGTGTCCCCAGATCCTGAGCAGAGGTCAGTTGATCAAACATGGCCGTTACAGGACAAGAGGACAAATATTGATTTCCCTGATCGTTCCCATCACCAAAGAAATGCTGCCATCTTTCCGCATCATCGCCTACTACCATCCAAATGACAATGAAGTGGTATCAGACTCTGTCTGGGTGTATGTCAAGGACTCCTGCATGGGCTCGGTGAGACACACATTATTGATATAGTGGAGTTAAACTAAGTAAATGAACAACATTTCTATGAAACACACAATGTTTTCTTTACAATCAGCTGAACTTAGAACCAGCGAGACCTGCTCCATCCTATGAACCTCGAAGGACTTTTGGTCTGAAGGTTTCTGGAGATCCAGGAGCCACAGTTGGACTGGTGGCCGTTGACAAAGGAGTCTATGTCCTGAATAACAAGCACCGCCTCACCCAGAAAAAGGTTTTATTATTATTATAATTTTTAATTAATTTTCATCTTTGAATAAATTTAGAAGGTGTACAACACGTGTCAAACTCGATGCCCAGGGGCCAGATGTGGACAGCCACGTCATTTTATGTGGCCCGCGAGTGATTTATTTCCCACAAAGTGACGGCACCGCCACTAGATCGCAGTGTATCATTGTATATGCATCATGCAACGAGTGAAATTGAGTATGTAATAAATACAGAAAGTTATTTAGCAATATGTTACGGAGTAGTTACCTTCATTTTACATTATATTTGGTTACATTCAGTTCCATTTATTCTGTATGACAGTTACATCTGGCCCTTCCTACATCTGAGGGTAACCATTATGCTGATGTGGCCCTCATTGAAAATGAGTTTGAACATAGAAAGTGGTGTAATAAATGTCATATTCAGATCAATACATTCTAAAACAAACTATACGTAAGTTTGTTATTGGTTATGTCAGAACTTTCTTGCGTACAGATATGGTTTAACACAGTCAAGGTTCAAGGTTTACTTTAATGCCATTCATCAAGTTAAGACACGGAGAATGAAAATTGTCACTCAGGACCAGCTGTTTGTGTGTTTGTATTTCTGTGTGAAAATGTCAACTCTGTTCAGGTGTGGGACATTGTGGAGAAATATGACACAGGCTGCACCCCTGGTGGAGGAAAGGATGGTATGAATGTGTTCTACGATGCTGGGCTGTTTTTTGAGTCCAGCACAGGTTCTGGAACTCCTTACAGAAAAGGTGACACTATTTTACTCTCAGATCTTTTGGTTTCTCCTTTTCCTCTCAGGATCAAGACATTTAACGATAGGTGTTAATGATATTCCTTACTCCCCCTGTGGTGTTGCACTGTTTCTTAAATTGGATCACAGAGAACATCCATCTTTGTGTTCAGTGTGCGAAATACCCATTAATAATTGGGGGGTCCCCATCTCCCATTTGTTGCGCAATACTGTTTCACCACAGTATTGGATATAATATTCCAAAAAAACATGCTTTCCAATTACACTGCAACATGTTTAGACCCCCCTCAAATTTTGCATTTGAGACTTTTAGGGGGGCTTGAGTGTTAATCAGGGGGGTCTAACCCCCCAGACCCCCCTGTATTTCGCTCAGTGCATACAATTGTATTAAGTTTGAAAGGTCCAGCAAATTTGTTTCTTGCTAAACACAAGCGTAGTCTTACCTTATTGGGCTCTGTTCAATGTTTTGTCTTTGTTGCATTTCCAGAACTAAAATGTCCAGCCCCCAGCAGCAGGAGGAGAAGACAAACCACCAGTAAGAACACAGCTCTAAATCACTAGTGATGTGCCGTCACATTACATGGTTCAACGGTGCGAGTGTTTTACATGCATTTGTAGTCTAATGTAATGGCAGTGCTTCCACTGAATGATGAACAGACCAAAAATAACTCACTGGGCATGTGATTGCAAATGCAGCTGGAAAACCTTATTGATGTCTCTCTAGGTGAGG
This sequence comes from Microchirus variegatus, assembly GCF_963457635.1. Lineage (NCBI taxonomy): Eukaryota > Metazoa > Chordata > Actinopteri > Pleuronectiformes > Soleidae > Microchirus > Microchirus variegatus. The sequence continues at coordinate 9,534,372 of NC_139820.1, read as the reverse complement.
TTGAAGACATAAGGTACATGGACAACAATGATATAGTGTCTCGCAATATGTTCTCTGAAAGTTGGCTGTGGTTAGACATCGATCTGCCCTCTTGCCCTCAACACACACCCAACTGGTGAGGCAACACACACACACACACACACACACACACACACACACACACACACACACACAGATATCCTCACTCATGATGCCACTTAAATGCCAACATTTTTCTTTGTTTCAGTCCAACCTCATCGTTGACGAGAACTGTTCCTTTACCAGACTCGATCACAACCTGGCAGTTCACTGGCATTAGTCTGTCAAGAACCCATGGTGAGGACTCATTGAATATCTGTTGTTTCACTTGTATCCATAGACTGTATGTTAAAATGGACTTGAATAGTCTTGAGATTTGTGAATTCAACCACAGCCACAACAGTTTTTGCAAATTCTATCAGCTGATACCAGGCTCCTATTTGTCGATACCAGCTGTCAATCACACCGATGTCCACTCATATGCAGAGGTGGAAAGTAACAAAATACATTTACTCAAGTTACTGTATTGAATACTTTTTTTGTGTATTTTGTATTTTTTAAGTACAATTTAAAATCAGGATTTTGTATTTTACTTGAGTACGTATTGACTCAAGTATTGTACTTAGTTACTTTATAAATCCTATCTGTTACTGAGTAAAAATAAACTTTCAGCACAATAAAGACCTACAGGGGGAAAATATACACCAGAACCAGACGAATGATGATGTGATTAGCACCAGCACTGGCACGTGAACATAGAGGCGAACGCCAAAAGTGACGTAATATCCTGTGTCGCGCCGGGCGCGTGAGCTCCAAAATAGTTTTGGATTTCTGACCCCCTGTCATATTTCTACTACCCTCACACCCCACGCAAAGTAACTAAGTAACTTTTACTTAAAGGGACCCTGTGTAGTATTTATGGGTTTATATAACCCAAAATCAACTTTTTTATACATATTATGTGCTCCTGCATTGTCTAGTCGCTGTATAATATTCTTTGTTTCATTTTCGTAGTGTTTCAAAAAGTCATGTTAAATAAAACATGGTCGCGGGCCGCTACTGCATTGCCACGACGCTATGTTTCTACGGGAGCCTGTATAGACAAATGCAAGAGAACAAATCAAGCGTTGCTTTACTTGTAGTGGAAGTCCCGCCTCCTCTCTCTCCGCTTCGTCTGCTACGGCCGCGGTAGCTCGCCCTCTCCCTCGCCTCACGAACCTCATCTGCTGACACGGAGAAAGACGACGAGGACGACATTTGACCGGCTGAGGATTTTGAGCGCTCAGGGAAGGGAGGGGGTGAGCAGAGGAGCAGTTCTTTGTTGTAAATTTCAGCCTCTCCTCTAGATGGCACTATAAACTACTTACTTCACCTTTAAGGTACATTTCAAATTAACTACTTTTTACTTCTACTTGAGTAATATTTCATGAAAGTATTGGTACTTTTACTTGAGTACAATATTTTAGTACTTTTTCCACCTCTGCTCATATGTGATATGACTTTTCATCAATTTTACTCTAAATGGGAACATAATCTACTATTGGCATTATTTTTTATTGCAGAAGACCTGAAAGTAGCCACTGAGACCATTATTCCTTGTTTACTGTCATTTTAAATCAGTGTGAAGTCAAGTGAGTGGTAGGCTAATTTCCCATAGACTTTCATTGAAGTTTAGTTCTTTTTGCAGCTATTGGGTTTGTCCCTGTTGGTTTACTGCTACTTCCGTCGTAATTCCCAGGCTTGACAATGTGGATTTTTATATACAATCTATGATTTTACCTGACTATTCTATTCTCTCATCGCTTACTTCTCCTTTACTTGAAGGAATCTGTGTCAGTGAGCCGTTAGAAGTGATCGTTCGAAAAGACTTCTTCATCGACCTTAGACTGCCCTACTCTGCTGTCCGTGGAGAGCAGCTAGAAATTAAGGCAATCCTCCACAACTACAGCCCTGATCTTATCACTGTAAGTCTGTTGTGTCAGGCCACAGTCAATGAGACCATGATATTTTTCTCAGGAGCTTGTAATCAAAAATGAAAAAAAGAAAAGTTTATATTTGACTGGCAAGAGCAACCATATGCAGAGGAATAACAACAGCAACGACAAAAACAGGATAGATAGATCCTGAAAGGAAATATCTCTATTTAAGCATAACTATATTTAATTCGCAATTTAATTTACAGCTGATTCACTTTGTGGCGTTTCTTCATCTGTGATCATTTGCTCGTAACCTTATTCTCCTCTCGCCATCTCGCGTCCAAGGTGCGTGTGGATCTGATTGAGACGGTGGATGTGTGCAGTGCAGCGTTCAAACGTAGAAGATATCGTGAGGAGGTCAGAGTCGGGCCCACGACTACACGATCAGTTCCCTTCATCATTATACCCATGAAGTATGGACAATTCACCATTGAGGTCAAAGCAGCTGTGATGGACTCGTCGCTCAATTATGGAGTCATGAAGATGCTGAGCGTGTTGGTAAGAGAAACATACACACGTTCTTAACGATGACATCATGACATTAGATGACATCAGACCAACTTCAACAGATTTGTTGTGTGTGTACAAGTGTAAGAGTCAATGTCATATTTAACATCTCTGCATACAACAGTAAAAAAAAATTTTGCCCATGTTCTAAAGAAGGTGCCATGTTAGGGGTCAGTGCTGTTGCCTTGCAGCAAAAAGGCTCGGGTTTGCAACCTTGCAATGCACTGGTGACTCGTCCTTCTGCCCTATGTCCGGGGGCAGAATAACGCAAAAGCTGTGTCCAGTCTGTCAACTCCAAAAAAGAAGAAGAAGAACACATTTACGTCAGGATTATTTATTACGATCCGTCTGTCAGTCAAGTTATTAGGTTGTCAGTTAGTTATAAGATGATACTCATACAAATACCACAACCACAGACATATTCAGCTGACAGTTACCACACACCACGGCTTATCGAAAAGTAAACCATAGCAAACGATCGCTTGTCCGCACCGGCCGACTATTGACAAAAGATCGTAAAATAAAAATAAATGTTACGCAACAATGACGTCAGTAATCCATAATATGGGCCTAAACTAAGATAATACAATGGTTTTCATCATTTTTATATCTCTATTAACAAAGAAAATACTTAATTTGTAGCGTACGTGTTTCGCTGCTTTCGACGCCATCTTTGTTATGTGAAAACACGCAATGCATTCTGGGTAGCCCTTGCTCCCAAGGGTGGTCTCGGAAAATCTCAATATTGAGGGCGTTATAGCCCTTAAACTTGCCCCCCAACTTAATTTTTCGGAGAATCGGGACAGCACTTGCACTAGAGGGAGCGCACATTTTTGTGATTGAGGGTTAAGCAAGGAATTAGAATTCACCCCAAATGGGAGTTTGGGTACCTTGCTCAGGGATACCCCAGCACTTGCCCCAACATATACAGAAAACATTGTTCTGATTATAATGTTTGTGTTGTTTTTCCAGTCTGAAGGTGTACTAACTAAGTCTCAACAGAATATAATTCTAGACCCCACACACAAAGGTGTCGGTGAGTTCATACATTGAATGCCTTCACTTTATAGTCATTCTGTGTTGTGTGTTTGAACTGACTTGAAATGACTTCCCCCACCCCCCAAACTTTCTTCCTCTAGGAGGTAAACAAGAAGAAATCCTCATTAGTCAAATTCCAATGAAAGACTGGGTTCCTAACACACCTACAAGCACACAGATCTCTGTAACAGGTGAGATATCACATTCTGCATTTTAAACATTACAGACTTACACGGTCAACTCAAAGTGTTTATTTTTTATACAGTATTGTTGATTAGTAGTGTTTTGATTTTTCTGGTTATTCATGTGCAGGGAGGGAAGTTGGTCCATTGGTGGAGAACGTCATTAGTGGGTCATCGATGGGTTCATTGATCCAGCGACCACACGGCTGTGGAGAGCACAACATGATCCACATGACTCTACCTGTCATCGCAACCATGTATTTGGACAAAACTAACCAGTGGGAAACTGTGGGCGTTCGGAGACGGAATGAAACCCTCGAGCATATCAAGACCGGTGAGATCATGTTTATTTCATTTCTCTCTGTGGCTGAAATTTTAAAGGTGCATTATGTAATAAATCTAAAGCAACTGGCTATAAAATCCTCCTAATATGTCACAGAGACTCAGGAATAATGTTCATATAACAAACTGAACTCACCAACAACAACAGTACAGCCAAAATATTTGCATTAAAAAAAACTTTTGCAGACTGCAAATCATGTTTATGTTTTGAAATCATGTTTAGGCATGTGGCGCCACCTACCGCCGTCTACCAATCATTGCAGTCAGTAGAGTCTCAGCTGCCGAGCAACCACGGGTTGCCAGTAACGTCAGAAAACGAAAGCTAAAAGACCTCGGTATTTTGAATTTGGATGTAGTAACCGTTTTTGGCCACATTCTCACATATGGCACCTTTAAATCTGTTTTTTTTTTTTTTTTTTTTAAATGTGCTCATGTAATAAAGTTGACTTGACTTGAAAGGGTGTCAAAGCAAACAGTGTGGTAGACACCAAACTACTGTGCAGATTTACAGAGCTACAATAATGACACTGACATTCATTGAATGTGTCACAGAACGGGACTCCTAAGACTAACATACATGTATGATGCATGAACTGAATGGCACACAAAATATATATATATTGTGTTTTGTTTTCATCCAGGCTACAAGAATGAGTTTAGCTTCCGTAAACAAGATGGATCTTTTTCAGCATGGCCCAGAGCCAAAAGTAGCACCTGGTGAGACATTCAAATATAAATTAGGTCATATGTAAATGTTTCCACTCAGTGTGCGAAATACCCATTAATAATCGGGGGGGGTTCTTATCTCCCATTTGTTGCGCAAAACTGTTTCACCACCCCAGGTGCCACACTGCAGTATTGGCTATTTTCCCTGTCAGATGTGGGCTTGTGTGGGCCTTTTCCACAGCGCCATTTGGAAAGCAATTCATTAAACTAGGGCTGGATGATTATGGCAAAAATATGAATCCCAATTATTTTTGACTGATATTGAAATCATGATTAATAGACACGATTATTCATTGATTTCAAAACCACCAAAACTCAACTTTAAATATAATACAAAAGAACAACCAGAAATACATTAGTAACAAGCAAAAACATTTTTTTATAGTCATATATTCATATAGATCCACACACGTCACACGCTTGATGCAGCTGCACGTAACACGGGTGCATTCAAGGTGTTTTTCTAGCCTAGGAATTTACACACCGCACCGTAAGGTGCATTAATCGTTTTTCTTCGATTATAATGTTTTTATGATCGTGATATGCCAAAATTTAAATCACGAATAAAATTCAATTAATCGTCCAGCCCAAGTTTAGACCCCCCTCAAATTTTACCTTTGAGGCTTTCAGGGGGTCTCGAGTGTTAATCATGGGGGTCTAACCCCCCCAGACCCCCCTGTATTTCGCACAGTGTTTCCACATCCTCGTCGATCTCAGACTGTGTGAAGATGGGTGTATATTTCATGTGTTTAATGTAACTTAAGTCACCCCCTCTCTTCTCTCTCAAAGGCTCACAGCTTATGTGGTCAAGGTGTTTGCCATGGCCGACAACCTGGTGGCAGTGCAGCAGAATGTGCTCTGTGACGCTGTCAAGTTTCTGATTCTCAAAGCACAGGAAGCTGATGGCAGCTTCAGAGAAGTCGGAAGGGTGATCCACAGTGAGATGATTGTGCGTGAACTCATTCCAGTAACATCATAAATGACAAAAAGAAGGTTATGACACACTCGCAAATTCAAATAAAAACATTTTCTGTGTGTGTGTGTGTAGGGTGACGTGCAAGGCTCAGATTCAGATGCCTCCATGACGGCCTTCTGCCTCATCGCCATGCAGGAGTCACGCCAGCTTTGTGCTGGCACAGTTATGGTGAGTACCTCACCTTCATGCATTGTATTACACCATTAATATTACACCACATACTCACTGTACATAAGTGATGGACCAAGCAGAGTTTGGGGCACTGGTCAACAACTTTAGTGCCACTACATAAAAAGTAGGCCTCATAATTTGGCCTTTTACCCTGACTGAACCTCATTTGTACAGCCTCCTTGGCATTAAACTCTTGTAAGCTAGGTCCCTCTATACCAGGCATCACCAAATGGCGGACCTCGGTCCGGACCCGGACCCAGTGATGGTTCTGTCCAGACCCCTGACCAATCTCTGATAAACGATAATAGCAGATTTTCATGGAGCATTTTTTTCTGACGGTCGCTACTATAGACGGCGGGGCGCTGCTACTCGAGTTAATACGGCAATAGCTTCACTCAGTTGAGCCAATCAAATCCTTTGTTTACCCTGTGCGGCCGGCGCACCAGAGCAGTGAGGAAGAGACATGGCTTGCTCCAAAAGAAGGAAGGTTTATGCGGAAAATCGATGTTTTAAAGATGAATGGACGGGGAAGTTTATGTTCATTCTTCCGGCAGGCAGTTCAAAACCAGTGTGCCTCATATGCTCCGAAAACGTCGCATTAATTAAAAGTGGCAATGTGAAGCGGCACTACGAAAAAAAGCACAGCTCATTTGAGCAATGTTTTCCCCTGAAGTCCGAGCTGAGGGCGCACAAAATAACCGAACTGCAAGCCCAGTATGACAGGTCTACCCGACTCATCACGCATTCATTTACAGCCCAGCAACATGCAAACGAATGTTCACTAAAGGTATCGTGGATTTTGTAGGGCCCTATGAAATCCGTTTTATTTTTTTCCAAATTCCGTTTTAATTTTTTAGAATTCCGTTTTTTCCGTTTTATTTTTTTTTAATTCTGTTTTTTTATACCTTTTATACTTACTTTACCACCATAGAATGTGTGCTTTTTGTGTCAGTGAATAAAATGTCCACTGACTTCTCAATTGTTCACTTGTTTTGACTTAAGTTAAATCCTAATTAAGTAAATACCAGTGAATCTTAAAACAAGCCATGCAATGCTGGTCACATTTAAAAGTAAAATAATTAACATAAATAAAAAAGTGGTAGTGCCCCCTCATCTGGTGCAGACGGATTTCTGCGCACCGCCCCTGCTCTGTACTGTTCTCCCTCTCCTGCGCCATGCGCTTCTCCGTATCCGACTGGATCGTTTCTCTACACGCAATATTACCCCTACAACTCTGCAATTAAGGGAATAACAGATGCATCAGATGAGCCGATGTCTTTAGTTAACTGTTCAAAGAGAGAGAATGTTCTCTGGTGTGAAGTGAAAGTCGCGGGGAGTTCATAAGTTTCACTTTTGCGCAGAGACTTTCCAGCATTTATCAGGTGATGTTCCACAGTTTACTCGCCGTGTTTCGGCCACCGAATTATCGGTGCATTCCTAAATATAACATCTTTATTGACAATAACAATATAACCGTAATAATGGCGTATTTGATGGTGTGACTTGGGTTTCAATCGGCACCTGGACAAGGAGACGCTCGCCGGTTACATGCGGGCGCAGCGCACTTGTTCCGCGGTTTAGAAAAAAAAAGTGTATATAAAGTAAATAAACAAGCAACACGCACTGGGGGAAACCCTGGCCAGGTGAGTGTTTGTGGGGAGATGCACGGGTGGTGTCACGAATGAGCGTTCCCCGGAACATTTCTCCAGACAAACGTTCCTTCTCCTCACAATGACAGCATTTCAGTCACATTATGTCAATTTCCGCGATATTCCGCGTTTAACATTAGATTCCGTTTTTATTGGCCAATTCCGCGATTCCGTCTGCGATTCCGTTAACACGGAAATCATAGGGCCCTAATTTTGGGGCAACACAAAAAAACGTTTAGTGATGGGACAGTTGTGAAGGAGTGCTTAAATGCTGTTGCTGAAACATTATTTGAGGGGAAACACAAAGACGAGATGTGTGAAAAAATCAAACAAATCCCGATGTCAGCTTCAACAGCAACCAGAAAATCAGAAATGTTAGCAGATGATGTATTGGCACAGCTTGATGCAGCCATTCAGAGTGCACCATGCATTTCTTTAGCCATTGACGAATCTACAGATGTTACTGATAATGCCCAGCTTTTGGTGTATGTGAGATTTTTTCACAAAGATAAGAAGGAGCTCTGTGAGGACTTGCTGGGTGTAACACCACTTGAAACACACACAAGAGGAGAGGACATATATGCAGCAATAAAAGATGAGCACAAGATGGATATGGTTGCTTTTTTGGTTGACAGTACATCACATCTTAATGAGCTCAATTTAAAGCTGCAGGGCCAGAACAATTCAGTTGCGGATTTGATGACAGCCGTTCGCTCTTTCCAGAGAAAGCTGGACATTTTCAAAGAAGATATTGATGCAGAGTGTGAACACTTCCCAAAACTGCAGGAACAGATGCAGGGTGAGAGCGATGTTTCTCCCTATGTTGACTTCCTCAGCAAGCTGATTGAAAACTTCAGTAACAGGTTCAACAGCTTCTGCCTTGGGCCACAGCTCCTCCTGCTAATCCAGAATCCTTTCCTCATCAGAGAGGTCAGAGGATTTTCAAAGGAGGTGACACATGTGTTCAAGTGGGCACATGCAGGATCTGTACAGCTTGAGCTCATTGATCTGCAAGGAAATGCTGCATTATAAGAGCATTTTGAGGCAACTGACCCTGCTACCTTCTGGCTGCAGACTGTGTCTGAGAGTGTGTTCCCCGGTCTAACTAAAGTAGCACTGCACACCTTGACCATGTTTGGATCCACTTACAGCTGTGAGTCAGCATTTTCCACCATGAACATCATCAAAAACAAGAACCGTTCTAGGCTGACGAATAGCCACTTGCATGTCTGCATGAGGATGGCCCTGACTCCATTCCAACCCAGATTTAAATCACTGGCAGGGCAGTCACATGCCCATTTTTCTCATTAAGAGAAAAATAATAATCAAAAGAGAAAGGTGGTGTCCAAGCTGTGTTATCATTTTTTCCCTAAAAGAGGCATTTCTTATTTATTGTTTTCTTAAGATGTTGACCTGTCCGATTTTTAGACTGAGACCTCTTTGATTTTAAGAACAATATAGTCAATGCTCTGTTTGCTCTTGTTTTGTGCCTAAAAGTGACACTTTTTATTAATTATTTCCTGAAGATGTTTAGACGTTGCTGCTTTTTTTTTTTACTTGAAGTGTGTTTCTTTAGGCTGGGACTTCTTTAATTTAACAGAAAAAAAAATGGGTTGTAGGCTCTGTTTTATTTATTTTATTCTGAGGTTTCTGTTTTGAATGTAAAAAAAAGGCCTTAAATTTATTTGCCAGCAGCACTACTTTTATTTATGGTCAAAGAGCTAGTTTACTATACAAGTTCACTCTGTTAAAGGTTTCCTGCATTGACAATAAATAATATTGAAACCATATGAAAAAGTGTGTTGAAATGAAAATGTTCGGACCTTTTAGTTGGAGGAAATTTTAGTAACTGGACCTCGTTGACTTTTAATTGAATACCCCTGCTCTATACTAATGTATGGATGTTCTGCAAAGAACAGAACATTAGCTAAGTTTTATTGCATAAAAAAAGTCATAATTGCCAAATATAGTATGACGACATGATATATGTACCTTTGCATTCTGAGCAAAATGGCAACTTTGTCAGCGTCCTCTCCCAATCTGACCACACAATCCACATTTCTGTACAACCAAGATAGGTATTAGGAATCTTGTTTATGTTACAAGGGTTCGCCCTTGCCAATGTTTTGTCTGGATGTTCGTCTGCTCTCACAAAAAAAAGTGGTGCTTGGAAGTCCATGTATTGCATGTATTGAGTCCGTACAGATATGTACATTGATAGTCTGCCGTTACAATTGATTTGCCTCGGGTGCACTGTGGAGTCGATATGAGTGCACCAGCGAACTCGGCAACTAGGGGCCAATTCCAATTCCTATCTAAACCCTCAATCTTAACCCTCAAGGTCAACAATTAATCTTAATCCTTAATCTTAACTGGCCCTCAAAACCAAGTGTTGAGGGTTATTTTGTCACTTAGAAATGGGACACCCCTTAAATGCAGATACGTCTTCAGACTGTAGGGGGCAGAATAATGCGATAGCTGCTTGAGGGATTAAGAGATTGAGGGTTAAGATTAAGGGTTAAGCAAGGAATTGGAATTCACCCTAGAAGAACCGAATGAAATTTCTCGAAAACATCTGCAGACGTCTCCATCACACCGGCTGAGTTGGAAAATAGGTCTTATGTCCAAAATTCCGAATTATCCCTTTAATTTTCCTGACTGCACTGACTAGCAGCCGCTTATCTTCCATCTCCTGCAACAGGTAGTGGAATTGCACCTTTATGAGAGAACATGTCACGGCATGTTTGATGAGCATTTCAACTGTGTAGTGACAGCGTTATCTGGAAATGTAACTTTGCAGATGACGCTGTCTGTTTGCACAGGATACGTGATGTTTGTATGTCCTCCTGTCACATTCATTCCCATCATTTTTCTCTTTCTTGCTTTCCTGATGTCCAGAATCTGCCTCTAAGTATTGACAAAGCCGTGGCCTACCTGGAGAAGCGTTTGTCCAGCCTCACCAACCCATACGCTGTGGCCATGTCATCATACGCCCTGGCCAACCAAGACAAACTGAACAAAGAGATCCTCTACAATTTTGCTTCTCCAGGTACAGTTACAGTTTTCCAATACAAGAAAAACTGAACCAGATTTCAGTTTGTTATATGTATTTCTGTCGGACTCACTGAAATGGGAATTAATTCTACATGATTTCTTTCATTAATATTAACTTGTGTCCACACTAAAATCTGTGTTGTTGACTTTCTTTAATGTTTATTATGCAAAATCAACCTTTTAATCATTTCAATACTTATATTTGGGACGATTTGGTAAAAGTGTGTGTTTTTGTGGACCGTTTCAGTATAAGTACAGGAGGTAAAACATGCGATGTTGACTTCTGCACTCATTGCTACGTCACAATGAGACATTCCCGGAATTCCTTTGTCCCTAAAAAACGCGAGAGTACAGGCGAGGGCAATAGTGTCCGGAACAGCGGAAGTCCGCGAAGTGTTCTGTTCTTGGCTGCACAGTGCAGCACAGAGTTCTACACAAACTTCCAGCCTCAGAGGGTTTTCGTGTCCAGTGGGTACATTTTATATATGACGGCAATGTGACGGCTAGAGTCTGCAAATGATGGCTTTTCAAATGCTAACTGCTGTTAGCTGCCGGAGCCTCAGTGACGCTGACGTAGTTTCCTGTGTCTCATTTGCATTTAAAGAGACAGGCACTCAAAACAGAGCGTTCTGAACAGGGCTGTTTTGGCAGAGTGATTGAACTGCTGTGGTGCTTCATCCTTAAGGTATTTTGACCAAAACATGTCACAGACATGTTCATTAGGACACCAGGGAACTAGGTCAACTTGGACAAATAGGGTATACTATGGCTCCTTTATCTGTCATGATCTTGTGGGTATGGCCTGTATGCTTCTGCAATTTACTTTATTATATCTCTCTTTTTTACTCTCCTTTAAGTAATTCCTTTTAGTTTGTATATTATGTTGTGAGTTTTACATAATTATTTGTACTATTTGTGCTGCTATCTTGACCAGAACTCCCCCAGAAGATCATGCATTTCAATAGGACCCTGCTGGCTAAATAAAGGATAAATAAAATAATATCTGAATTGGCCTTTAAAATCCTTCCTCAATTGCGCTCTCATGCCTGCAGGTCTGAATGAGAGATTAAATTTTCCATATCAGATGACATTTGGCACAAGTTCTGCCCCATAATAAAAAAAAAGGTTATTTGCCTGTGTTTTTCTTACAGAGTTGTCCCACTGGAATGTTCCTAAAGGACATGTTTATACATTAGAGGCCACAGCTTATGCTCTTCTTGCTCTGGTCAAGGCCAAGGTGAGTCTCTGCGAGGTCCTGAAAATTCTATTTTTCAATATTTTCAATTTTTCACGAGAACTCCTTCCATATGTTTGCGTTAGAGACTTTATGAGCATCAAAAGCTGTATTTTCCAAACCTTCTCACTGTCCTTCAATGCATGGAATTTGCACATCTCCCCATTGTGTGCATGGGTTCTCCGGGTTCCTCCCACTGTCCAAAAACATGCAGGAATTAGGTAAATTGGACACTCTAAATTGACTGTAGGTGTCAGAGTGAATGGTTGTTTATCTCTATATTTGGCCCTGTGATGGACTGGTGATCTGTCCAGGGTGTGACTTCACCTATCGCCTTATGTCAGCTGAGATTGGCACAGCACCCCCCACGACACTCATGGAGGATAAAGCGCTGGAAAATGGAAATAGTTTGGTTAATTTACTACTGCAGACCTGTATATAGTGTGCTTCAAACATTGTCTCACCTTCTATTAATAAAGGCCTTTGAAGATGCTCAACCTGTTGTGAAATGGTTCAACGAACAGCAGAGGGATAGTGGAGGCTATGGCTCAACTCAGGTAACAGGACATCTCAACTTGACCTCTAGCATTTTTTTTTTTCCTTATAAAACTTGTTGGTCGATGGACGTTTTATTACTCTGGTCTTCTGCTGCTCATTGCTTTTCTGTCCAGGCTACGATGACAGTGTACCAGGCTGTAGCAGAATACTGGACTAATGTTAAAGAAGAGTATGATCTGAATGTGGAGATCCATTTGCCTGACAGGCTCACTCTATTCCACTTCAACAGGAACAACGACCACACTACTAGAACATTAAAAGTGAGCATTTGTCACACATGCTCTCGGTGGCTGTAATCAATCCTGTTTTCCTGATCATCTGGTTTCTTTTGTTTTTATTTTGATCACAGTTCAATGACATACACTTTGTTAAAGTGATTGCAACAGGAACTGGAAAAGCAACGCTGACGGTAAATAAAGCAATATGAATAAACACCATAAAGCATATGCAATATAAAAATGCACTTTGTTCCTGTGTTAACAGATGGTGTCACAGTATTACGCTCTGCCTACAGAAAAACAGAGCGACTGTCAGAAGTTTAACTTGTCAGTGGAGCTTATCCCAGGTAATGTGATGCCCGGTGTCCTTTCACGTTTAACATGACAAAAGATTACATGCTCATAGTGTGACGTAGTATTTTGCTTTTCCAGTGAAAATGGATGAGGATGAGAAGATATACAAACTGAGAATAGACATTTTGTAAGTACAGTAAATAAATGGTGCTGGTTTAAAAGGTCCAGTGTGTAACATTCAACAGGATTTATTCTATAATTAATTTAAAACTTGTGCCGCCATGTTTCCACAACAGCCTCAACTCAGTTTTACATTTATGGGAATGGGAGCTCTGTCCCCCTCATTAAGCCAATACATAACCCAACTACAACATAGATGAATGTGAATGAGTTTCTACATTCTATCTGGTACTGTATGCAACAGCCACAGTAGTTTCCTGGCGTGCTTGTGATGTCATTAATCTTTACACACTGGACCTTTAATGCAGGACATTTGAATTGAATTATCCATATTTTTCAAATAAATGTGCCCATTTATTGCACAGATCTAACGACAAGCATCAAGATGCAACCTTGTCAATCTTAGATATTGGCTTACTCACTGGCTTCATTGTCAACACAAATGACCTGGACTTAGTAAGATTTTTACACACACACACACTTATAATTCAAAGGTTAATGAACATGAAAAAACATGATGTTCATGGCTTTGAAAAGTGTCTGACTGTATGCTTGTGTTTAGTTGGCCCGAGGACGAGATCGTACCATTGCAAAATACGAGATGAACACAGCTCTGTCAGAGAGAGGTTCATTGATCATCTACCTGGACAAGGTAAGACATTAGACGAAAGGAGTGGCAAAAAAAGAGTATGTCTGAGAGGTTCACTTCTCATCTTCGCTTTACATTTCTCCACAGGTTTCTCACATACGACCAGAGGAGATCTCTTTTAGGATCCACCAGACTCTGAAAGTGGGCGTCATGCAACCAGCGGCTGTATCTGTCTATGAATATTATGACCGTAAGCCTTAAAGATATTTTAGAATAGAATTTAAAGTCCTCCTCCTCACATGTAAAGCACATCGTGGTCAGGATTTGGGTTGAGCACTGGTGATCACGTCCAGGAAGCTTCTCCAGATCACAAGGACCCACACACACACACAACCACCTGCTGAGTGTCTGCTCAGGAAAAGATTCAGGAGTAAGGCAGGTACCTATGGCAAGCCGTTTTAACATTTAATAGCTAGACCGGATATGTAATACAGATAGTTGTAATTAAATTCTTCCTATTCAAAAAAGAACATTTCAGATATCCACAATGACATTCTTCCTAGGGCAAATTACATCACTTTTGCCATTCATGTGTATTGGGCTTTCAATTTCAGATCTCCACAATGACATTCTGGATATCGAGAATGAACATTCTGGATATCTGCAATAGAATTCTTACTATGAGAAACTCCCATTTCAGATATCTTCAATCCAATTGTTAGTAGTCATAACATTTACGGTAATTGTAATGAAACTGCACTGAAGAAGAAGAAAGAATGTCATCGTGGATAGGAAGAATGTCATTGTGGATATCTGAAATTGAAAGCCCAATACACATGAATGGCGAAAGTGACGCCATTTGTCCAAGGAAGAATGTTGTGGATATTAAGAATGTCATTTGTCCTCGGAAGAATGTTATTGTGGATAGGAAAAATGTCATTTGTCCTAGGAAGAATGTCATTGTGGATAGGAAAAATGTAATTGTGGATATCTGAAATTGAAAGCCCAATACACATGAATGGCAAAAGTGACGCCATTAGTCCAAGGAAGAATGTCGTTGTGGATAGGAAGATTGTCATTGTGGATAGGTAGAATTTAATTCCAGATATCTGTAATACATATCCAGTCTAGCTATTAAATGTTACAACGGCTTGCAGTAGGTACCTGCTCAGAGGGAGAAGGAAAGGAAGGTGAGGACACAAAAACTGGCACATAACACATGATTTTATTCCTTACCACCTAAATAGACACTCCGATGAGAAAATGGAGGGTGGCTTGTGGTTCCCAGGCAGAGCTTTCAGTTACCAAGCTCCTCTCTTGTGGAACAGCTCCCACTTTGGATCCAGGAGGCAGACGCTTCCACAGTTAACTTAAAACTTTCCACTTTAGTAAAGTTTATAGCTAGGGCTGGTTTGAAGTGAACTCTGAGCCATCGCTTAGTTGTGCTGACATTGGCCTAAACTGCTGGGGGAACAGCCGTTATGCTTTAAAATGGGTTTTCTGTGATCAGATAGTGATTCACCACAAGACAAATTGTGTTTGTGATGTTGGGCGATATAAATAATATTTACTTGAATAGACCTCTGGATATAGAGATCAGCAGTGTTAACAGTGTTAGATTGAATGCACATATCCTCAGTGTGTGTCTTTATCATTGCAGAAACACAATGTGTGAAATTCTACCATCCAGAGAGGAGAGATGGGCAGCTGCGAAGGCGCTGTAGAAATGAAGAATGCACATGTGCTGAAGGTAAAACACTCTAGTGTCCCTCTGAAGATGCACCTGATCCAGATCTATCTACAGTCCTACCAAATCAGTCACCCCTGACACCCACTCCACTAGCAACAACTGCCTCACTGAAATAAAATATGGATGCAGTCACACTTCTTTTAACTTCTACTAGCTGCAATAAGTCTGAAATAATTATCAGTGGGTGTGAATATCCTCACTGTTAATGTAGGGTCAGAGCTGCAGTTTCCCACAACCTGCCCAAAAACTACACTGGTTACAATGGTAAATGGTCTGTATTTATACAGCGCATTCCTAGTCTACTAGTTCACACCCATTCACACAGTGCATCAGTATGTGCAGCATGTTTGTCTTGTCCAGAGACACGTTAGTATGTACTTATGTTATTGTTTGTATCTTTACTGTGCGTCTGCTGTTTATTTACAGAGAACTGCAGCATGCAGAAGAAGGGTAAAATCAGCAATGATATGCGCTTGGTTAAAATCTGTGAGACAATACTTACCAGCAGAATAGATTTTGGTAAGACTCAGTGTGAATGATCTGCATTATTTGTTTTAACTGTAAATGATCTGAATGTTTGTATAAGAAGAGGTTCATAAGTGAGAAAATCATCTTCCACTTATCTGTCCTCAGTTTACAAAGTGAGAGTGGAAGAAAACCTAAATGGTTTGTCCATTGATTTACTGATTTACGAAATGCGGATACTGGAAGTGATCAAAGAAGGTGGGTGTGAACTGCCATTATATATGAGTGTTATCAATATTCTTGGCTACAAAATAAAGCCATTTTCATAAAATGGCCGACTTTTCCTTTTGAATCCATTTGGGAGATATGGGGAAATGATAATCATGTTTTACAGGAATGCTTAAGATGCGTGGTGTGTTTAATCCAGAATTCTCTTCTTTCTCTTCTGCTGTATTTAAAAAAAAACAGGAGTTTATGATGTTGGTGCTGTCGGTAAACTACGCACATTCTTCAGCTACCCTCACTGCAGGGAGGCTTTAGATCTGGTTAAAGGCAAAACGTATCTCATCATGGGCACACCAGAGGATGTTTTCGCCCAACAACGGTAAGTTTTTATGAGTGATCGAATGTGTTCTTTATACTCCTGTTCGAGCAATGGGTGTTATACTAAACGCGCTGAAGTGGTTAGATCTTGTGTCACCTGGGCGACATTCTCATGCTGCACACAGGAAGTGACTTGCTTTGTGTCAAGACAGACAGTGGCAACGGCAACATTGCTCTGGCAAAGTGAGACAGCCGCAAATAGGTTTGTGTGTGACGACAAACTAAAGAAGGGCCCGCAAAAAGTTTCAGAAAATGAATTACGTGGCTCAAAACCCCAGTTTTGATGATATAAATGCCTCCACCCACCCCTGTGCTGCTGCTGTATACACACAAACACTCCGGTTTCTGTGGAGATTTTTGACATCAACAAAAATGTGTGTGTGTGTGTGTGTGTGTGTGTGTTTACATTGTGCATCCATACCAGCATCCATGTGATTGCTTCTCTCCCCACAGGTTTCAGTATGTGCTCGGTGAAAGAATCTGGATCGAGTACTGGCCCACAGGCGCAGAGTGTCAAAAGGATGAACACAGGCCAACATGTTTGGGCTTGGAGGAGATGCTCACGCAATACGCTATGTTTGGATGTCCGCAGTAGTGCAACACCAGAAAATCAACTGTCTTTCTCACATTATTATTATTTTTTATTTGCATTCATTATGCAAAACTTTAACTGTTATAAGATGTAAATTAATCTGTGGGGAATAAACTATAAAGTCGTCATCTAACGGGTTGTGTCCTTTTTTTTATACATTAGTTTTGGTAAGTGCTCAACATTTAAATAAATACTGCCTGGGGTTGTAGTAAGAATATATATGTATATTAATTTAGCATCAATTAATATTGGGAGCTTCATTTATTTTATTTTTAAAGCTAATGACAACAAAGGGCAACATTTTATAAATATATATATATATATATATGTTCATATATACGTGTATACATATATATATATATATATATATATATATATATATATATATATATATATATACATACATATATATATATATTTTTTTGTATATATATTTCAGTAGTAGTACATATTGATCCACACTCCGTACCAGATGGTGGCGGTAATGCGCCAAAACCTTGTTTGCCAACCGCCATGAAACCTCAAAATAAAGAAGAAGAAGTGAGGAGTGACGTATTTCCGCCTTTAGCTAAGCAGCCGCGGGTTGATGTCGATGGTGTCCTCGCTGAATGGGGAAAAAGAAGAAGAAAAATAACAATTAAAAGTGAACACTTGAAGACAGACGACGACGCAGCAGCGCATTAAACAACCCGGAAACGTGTCGACAGCACTTGGCTCAACCTGCATTCAAGCTAAAACGGTTTCCGGCTCGAGTTGCCTCACAAGATAACATTACCGCTATGGCCAAGGTACAAGTTGTAAACGTCGCTGTGCTGGACAACCCAAGCCCGTTTAGAAATCCGTTCCAGTTTGAAATAACATTTGAATGCATGGAGGATTTACCGGAAGGTGGGTACTGTTTTCATTCCGCACGCAATGTCACATTAAAGTACTGTGCGTTATATGCTAGGCACATTCTGCTCATGTGTGACACACACATGGACAGGTGAGATTGTGGTGGTAGTGGCTGATGAGCACGTCATTCAATTAGATACGACGCTGTTATTAGCTGTCGCTTGGCTTGATAGCTGTTTGACGTGATGTTGAATTTTGGCGCTGGCGCGTTTGTGATCAGCGTCCCGCCTCCTTCCTCCTGCCATTGGCTCAAAGGCGTTCCTCTGGCCTTTTCCTGCTAACGTGATTGGTTTTTCACGCCGTGTTTCTGTAGCAACACACGAGCTGAACGAGTTGCCGCGAAACGCAAAGTAGACAACAGAGAGCGGTCACTCCTGAGGTGGGAGGAGTACTGAAATCATCTACTTACTTTTTCTTCGAGGAAAAGTACCACTATTTGTGATACACTTGTACAAGTAAAAGTACTGGTCTAAAAAATGTACTCAAGTTAAAGTAGCTTGTTTAGGGCGTCTTTCTTGTGCTAAAAGTACAAATCTAGGGACACACATCTCACATTTATTGTTTCAAATTAAAGGCAAGCCGTTACAAATTACAGTGCTTACGAAATAAAACATGTAAACACATAATGTATCGGTCAAAGGTCACACATGTCACAGGCTTAATATCAGTCAGATCTGATAGTATTGCTTGACATTTTCAGATGAAGGATGCAGCAGACGAATAATGCTACTAGAGCTGAAGCGATTAATAATCGAATAATCGATTATTAATCGATTAATCGATTACTAAATTAATCAGCAACTATTTTGATAATCGGTTTGAAGCAGAATAATTACCATCAACAACAAAAATCACCACAGGCGGCTCACTGTAGCTTTAAATCGATCACTGTGAGTACACTGATGTGTTAACCTGCTCTGCAGTAGATTCATGGTAACTCA
Organism: Microchirus variegatus; assembly: GCF_963457635.1. Classification (NCBI taxonomy): domain Eukaryota; kingdom Metazoa; phylum Chordata; class Actinopteri; order Pleuronectiformes; family Soleidae; genus Microchirus; species Microchirus variegatus. The sequence goes on along the minus strand of NC_139820.1, from coordinate 9,515,415 downwards.
TTTTAATTGTTGTGGTTCGGGAATGTGTCAGTCAAACTTAATTCGAACATATAGTTTAACACGGAGTGGTTCACACAAAGACGAACAGGGGAGCAAACACACACACTTCAGCAAAAACAAACAACCCATGAGCTTGACCCATGATGACCAAGACTTGCTGTAACTTAACCTCATCGTACTCCACTTACACATCGCAATAAAAGCATTTGAAATAAACAAAGATATCGTTAGTGTGTCTGTGCTCCGGTCGTGCAGGAAGTACTGAACTAATCTTTTTAATTAACTGATTCTGATCATTGAGTACATTGAAAACAGCTGCTTTACTAGTCACTAGTTTGTGTGCATTATAAAACAAAGTCACGGCAGTTTCTTGCAGCCATGATGTGATGACCTTGCCCATGTTGAAGAGATACTATATTATAATGGAAAACCAACCAAACCATGTAGAGGCAAGTCGTGGTTGGTCCAAAAAGTAGTGCAAAAGTGGCATACACAGCTGAATAGTTTGAAAGATCTAACATGACGGTATTGGACTGTTATCGGTAGATACTCAATGTTGTGATATTGGTATTGGACAGGAAAAACAGGTATCATGCCATCCCTTTAGCATAGGAGTTGCCTGGTATATCTGCTATGAAGTTGGACAAAAAAAGAGGTGAGAGTTATCAATAAATAAATCATCCCGTCAGTCTAAATGAGGCGAATACACTCATCACAAAGGCCTGTACGAGATGTAACAACTTCACCATTTCCGTTGTCTTATATGTGTGATGACAGACCTGGAGTGGAAAATCATCTATGTGGGTTCAGCTGAGAGTGAGGAATATGACCAGGTCCTGGACTCTGTTCTCGTTGGCCCGGTACCTGCTGGCAGACACATGTTTGTCTTTCAGGTGAGTGTGCTATAGTTTCCTCCTGCCCTTTCTCTCGATGGATATCTGTTTTCAACATAGTTTCATATCTTAATTTGTGTCATTCACTTGGCTTGGGGCTGCATTTATTGGCCTCTATGTTCCTGTCCATCCCCACAGGCCGACGCTCCCAACACGGGCCTGATTCCAGAGAGCGACGCTGTAGGAGTGACGGTTGTCCTTATAACCTGCACCTACCGTGGACAGGAGTTCATCCGCATCGGTTACTACGTTAACAATGAATATACGGACCAGGAGCAACGGGAAAACCCACCTCTCAAACCTGACTACACTCAGGTAACACAACTTCACACATGCTTGTCTGTGTGTTTTTTGCTGCCCTCCAGTGCTCTGAAAGGGTTGTTGCAGGCAACAGGAGGATCAAGATCAAGCAGTTATTTTTCTGCTCTTTTAATATCAATTTTCTAATTATTTTATGATAAAAAGCTGTTGTTTTATCCCAGTGGCATTTATTTCAACCGTTTGACATAGTTGGACCTATTCCCCTCTCATCTCCAGGGGGATATTTCTTACCTTTCTAATTACCCAGTCGCTTGTAATCAGGGTTAATACAGATGTATTGTATTTGTGTTGTTTTGTTTTTTAGCTCCAGAGGAATATTTTGGCTTCCAATCCTCGCGTCACCCGCTTTCACATTAACTGGGACGGTTTGGCGGATAAGATGGAAGACAGCGAGAATGTGGACCCATCTCCCAACATCACCAGCATGCTCCCTCCATCCTGTGTACCGGGAAAGATGGCATCTCTCGGACTGATGCCAGACAACTCCATGGACTGCATGTAAGAATCATCACATTAACACAATGACAAGGAGGCCATGGATGCATCTACGAGATGTGTGGACAGTCGGAAAAGCATGGACATGACAGCAGGGACACACTCTTTTTATACATCATCCATGAATATAATAGATCTGGGATATTTACAAATACTTTTCTCCCCTTTTCAACACACAACCTCCACCAGCACTGCCTTTATTTTTTACCTCATCTCTGTCTTGGGTTATTTTAAAACTGAGACATTTTGAGTCATCAGGGTGTGGTGGTGGTGGTGGTGTTACAGGAATGCCAAGTCCTCACAAACACAGAGACTTGCAAGTCATACTTGCACACCTATATATTTTCTGCCATATTGACCTCAGATCTATGAGATAGACAGTGTCCAGTATGTCAGGATAGGTGTAGCGCTGGTTTGTTCATAATAAACTAAGTCTTGTTCTGAAAGTCTGCATATTTGACGTTAATTAGTAGCATCAGGAGTGCCTGTGGAAACAAATCATGGGCCACGTTCAGGAGTTTGTTGCAGCACGTACTTAGCTGGATCATCACTGCAGAGTACAGCCATGATTATGCACATTTTTGCCCTTTATTTGTCCAGAACCCACAAATTCAAACAGGCCCCTGATACAGAAAGTTTTCTTAAACGTTCCATAAGAAGATGTCTGTTTAGACAGTTGAGGCTCACTGTAAATAATGTTAACCGAGTACTTATTTTGTCTTCGGGAAAAGAAGACCTTTTTTTTTTTTGTCCTTTTTGTACTTGCTATATAATCTCTGCCTCAATATTTGCTACAACAGTGATTGGGTTAATAAAGTTTGGTTTTGGAAGCTTGTGCTAATCTGTACATTTTAAAACGGCTGCTTTTCCTTTTTGACTGGTGAAGAGGGGGGAACCTCAGCTGCAGCAGTGAGACTTCGTGCTCGTGTATGCATGCGTGCCTCATCCCACACTCTCCCCTCCCCTCCCTGTCTTTTTTTCCAATTTCATTCATAAAATGCAGCAGCATCACGCCACCATTTTCACTCTAGCCTCACGTTGCTAGGCAACTGGAGCACAAAGGGGGGGAGGGACTGTCTGCTCTTTCCCGTTTTATCTCTTGTTAGTTGAAAGGAAGGACTCGTCCGTCCATCTATGTGTTATCTCTGTGTGCTTCTCACATGTCGACATGGTTGACAGTCGGTCGCTCATGCTGAGTAAAAGCGCTGGAGTCTGTGTCTGACAACGTGCTGCATATTCATATTATCCCCCCGCCCAAAAAAACAGATGTGTGGGGCATCACCTGCCTCTTATAATCAGCCGAGAGATAGTGTGCATGGATGCTGCTGGAGTATTATAAAGGTGGATGATGCGAAGACAGCCAGAGCTCTGTGTTTTCATCCACCACTGATTTGCAAAACAAACAAAAAAATGTTTTATCGCTTGTGTGATTCATTCCCCAGCACATCGTTCACGTCTGCAACCTGTTAAGAAGTCCTGCCAGACGAGATCGCGCCGCGTGCACGCTGCGTTCATCTGACCAACATTTCTAAAAATAGCTTGCGCTTGACGTCATTCGGCCGACCGCGTATCAGTCGCTTGGGCGGCGGTGAGAGTGAGTGGAGTATGGAGGGCCGATAGGGTCATATTTCATCTGAAAAAAGTCTGCGCTTACTATCGCGTTGACTGTGATACATAAAATATTTTGATACATTATTTTATGTTGTTTTTACAATGCTATATTTAATATTTGGTTTGTAATACATCTTTAAAAAAAAATGTCCATCCGTCTCAGCTCGTCAACGAGGAAGGTTTTACAAACTCCATGAAATAGGAAAATTGCTTTTTGGGCCGTTCAAGTGTTTTTTTTGTTGCAGTACCACGGGTGGCCACTGGAAAAATGGTATTTAAAGGTGCCATATGTAAGAATGTGGCCAAAAACGGTTACTACACCCAAATTCAAAATACAGAGGTCTTTTAGGTTTCGTTTTCTGACGTAACTGGCAATGCAGCGATTGGTAGACGGCGGTAGGTGGCGCCACGTGCCAAAACGTGATTTCAAAACATAAACATGATTTGCAGTCTGCAAAATATATTTTTGAATGCAAATATTTTGGGCTGTACTGTTGTTGGTGAGTTCAGTTTGTTATATAAACATTATTCCTGAGTCTCGTGTGACATATTAGGAGGGTTTTATGGCCAGTTGATTTAGATTTATTACATAATGCACCTTTAATGCAGAGGGACGGTGCTTTGTCCAGTTCTTACGTACATCCATGCTCAAGTGAATGGTAGACGCGCATATTTTTTTTCAGACGAATATCACCCCATCGGCTTTCCATAGTATAGCGGGATGGGATTTTTGTTGTTCCTCTCTGCTTTTTGGATGGGGGGGGCGCTCCTGTCAACCACTGCTGATTTGGCCAATAGTCATCCTCTCATCCGCTGAGACTCCCACGGTTCATTCTGTTCTAAGCCAATGGAGGATGGAAACGGGGCACGTACGCCGTCAGGAGGACAATAATCAGTGACGTCCCCCTCGCTTGTTTTTTTGTTTTTTTGTTGAGCGGCCGTTGTTGAAGGATTGCGAGGAGCCAATCACAGTGCTTCGTTGCTCAGCGCTGCCAAAGATAGCCAATCTGGAGTCGAGCTCCAGCTGTCAATCAACTCCCTGTTCCGAGTTAGGGGAGGCGGGGCGTTCCCTCGGCTGGAGTTCCGTCATCTCGCTTGTCTCCGGGGCTACGGTGGAGGGGGGGGGGCAATGTTGATTTGGGCGAATTCCCACCGTTGCCGGACCCCGCCGAGGTTTAATTTTAAAAGCTCGGTTCACTAACGAAAACTGGCAGGTTTCCGATAGGGAATATCACACCCACCCCTCCGTCCTCGGTGTCGTTATTTTTCGGGCTGGGGGAGAGGTGGGGAGCCCGGGGTGGGCTCGCTCGACGGGGGCAGCAAGGAGGGACAGGATCCAGGCCAACTGTGACTGTCTCGGCCTGACACAGTCCAGCATCGGAGGTTTTTTTTTTTTTTTTTCACCGTTAGCTTCCCGTTGTTTCGGGCTGCACATCGCCTGCCGGTGGCCGGTGACCGTGGAGCAAGTGGAGCCCACTGTCGTGGCGCCGCCGCCGCCGCCGCATCATCACGGAGCGCTTGATACATCTGGATTTTAGGAAATATCGTTCGCACCTAATCGAGCTCAGAGCGGCTTGAGGAGGCGGCAGGGCGGCCGAAAAAGCCACGGATCGCCCGTTGTTAACTTGTCATCATGGGCAACGCGCCCACGGCAAGGAAGGGCAACGAGATGGAAAGCGGTGGGTACCATCGCCAGTTCACATCAGTCTGCTGAAACCACCTGACATGACACAACAGATCAATAATAGCTTTTATGTATAAATACTGTATATGTGTACGATGCGATTGTGTCACAATATATATCATTTTTTATTTTCATTTTGCTGCCTCTGCTAAGAATAAAACGAATGCAATCAGTCCAAGTAGAAAGTAATTTGTTTAATTCATTTAAACCCTAAAATATATTATTATTATTATTTATTCCTTGCTCATATGTTCAGTTGGAGATATTTTTCACTTGAATTCTGTGGATGTGTTTTTGTTGACCTGAAACAGTGGGATTGTGCCATGGAAGGAGAAGCTATATATTGAATAATCTATAAGAATGCCAGTATAAAACACCACTGTATTTACATATTTTTGTTCCAAAAGTCATTGTTCCACATTTAAGAAATCTATGTTCTGAATAGGCTTTATTGGGTTCCTTTCAAGTTTGCTTCAGTTTAGATTTTGTCTAAATTAGGACTACTGATCCTTACAAGGTCAGTGTATATGTCAGAAAAGGTCCTTAAGGAATAACACACACTTCTAAATTCTGGTGTTTTGTTTTTTTTCTTCCATAGTCAAGGAGTTCCTTGCTAAAGCCAAAGAGGACTTCCTCAAGAAATGGGAGAATCCTGCACAGGTTAGTGTCTGTCTTGATGCAAATGTACAGTATAATAGCATACGAAAGTCTGTGTGGGATGCTGTCTTCGTTTCCTCTTGCGGTGTAAAAGCATCACCCATCACTTGTGAAATTTCACTTGCGAGTGGTGCGATTGTTCTGTTCTGTCGACTGCTGCACATGTCAGCCTTTCATTCGGGTCGTTTTTTTTAAAAGTGACTTGGAAAGTATGCGGGGTGGTTATTTAGTTGATCTGGAACATTTTTGACACACCGAGATAAGATCGTTAAAAGCACACAAGCAAAACATACGTAGTATTATAGGAAAAGTATCCCACCGTAATTTCCCATAAAAAAAAAAATGTTTTTCTTTTTCGTCTGCTCAGAACACTGCTTGCCTGGAGCAGTTTGAGAGGTTGAAAACCCTGGGCACGGGCTCATTTGGTCGCGTGATGCTGGTGAGACACAGAGAAACCGGGCAGCATTACGCTATGAAGATCCTCAACAAGCAGAAGGTGAGTCCGGTTCGGGATGAAGGAGTGTGTTCACATGTCTGTCACTAAAGCAGAGTCATTTTGGTCCGCATTTGCCTCCGTTTCTGTCCCCGTATGTGAGAGTACTTATATAAAATATTGTCTGTTGTTATCCCAGTCCCTCCAGTACTAGTTTTAACCACACTGATGCAGAAACATGATGTGTGCCATAAAGCCCTACTCACTGATATCAATCTACATACATAGCGTATTGACAAAACGGCAAAAGCCACATTGAGAGCAGCTCATGTAATTGGTCTTTTTTGACATCACCTGCTCAGATTTGTGAATTTGTCCCTTATCCATCCTCTCGTAGCCCCTCCCCCCAAAGATGCACATCGTTGTCGTTGAGTCGCAACTGATAGACGACGGCAATAACTCCTTGTCCTCCCTCGTGCAATGCGATACTCGATATCCAGTCAGTGACGACAAGCGTCATGTTTATGTGCCGCGACACCGGAGTCCAGGCACCATTTACCAGTTAGCTCTGTTAGCTGCATTAGCTCCTTTAGCGCCGTTAGTGCGCCTACAGTCGAACTGGAGCGGTCTGTATATTAATCGAAAAGAGCAGCGCTACAAATAACCAGCGTACCCGAGTACCGCGTATGTGTGCCTCTGTTTTTAAAGTTTAGCGTTACTTTAGAGACTCATTATAACAATCGGGAGTCACGTAAATATGACGTGGCACAAATATTTTTCTAGGAAAAGTGTCATGCGTTAACGCTGACTCCATTAACCGCCGCTATCGTATTGAGATGCACATCGCTGTTGAAAAGTCACGGACGGATTTGGATGTTCAGGAAATGTCCGTAATGGGACCAGGAACAAGTGATTCAATTTTGGGCGTGATCCGTAGACGCTAGCACTGGGTCTATTTTGTCGGCACTGAGCTGCCTTGGCGGAGGTCTGTGCTCTCCGAGTGCTTTTCGAGTTTAGTTAATAAATGAAGGTTGCTCAAAAGTAAAAAGGTCCCTGCCGGTTTCACTCGCCGGGCGTCCTGTCTTCATGTCTCCTCGCGGTGGCGCTGCTCAATTTACAGCAGGATAGTGGTGGAGAAAGCTACGTCAAGAGATACCCCCATCCGTGTCCAGTACTGTACGACTTTATGCACTTTGTTCTCGATGTTGTGAATAACTAGAGAAATCCTGTGTCGCTCTACGATCGTCTCGTAGTACATTGATCATCACAGAATTGTTGTATCGGTGGCATCGTGGACGTGAGGGTACCCTGTGATCCCCACCCCAAATGTCGATGCTTGTATGTGTAACTCTTATCAAATCAGAAATAGTTGTTCGGTTAAGTTTTGCAGGTCATTTTGTTGAATGAAATGATGTTTGGTCCCAGAAGCATTATGACAACATTGTCTCTCCCCTTCACTCTCTGCCTTCCAGGTAGTGAAACTCAAACAGATAGAGCATACTCTGAATGAGAAGAGGATTCTTCAGGCTGTCAGTTTCCCATTTCTGGTGCGGTTAGAGTACTCATTCAAGGTATGGAGAATTGCATAACGTACGTCTGTGTGTGTGTGTGTGTGTGTGTGTGTGTGTGTGTCCTGCAAAATATGGGACACAATATGTATTAGTTAACCGATGCACGCAAACATTCGGCCTTTCATAATCTGACTCTCACATTCCTCACATTCCCTTCTTTCTAGTTTCCTGAACAGTTTATCCTGGCCGATGGCTACGCTCCAATTAAAGTCTCATTCGAGTTAAGCTGTTTATATGCACCGTGCACACCTCAAATAAACCTATTAACGGAATATTCTTGTCCGTATGTGCCGTCCGCCAACTCGGCCTGAAAAGTGGGTCAAGAGGCAAGTGGACGTGACCAAACCTGCTGCTGTTTAGTTTAAAAGTTTTAAAAGGGCAAAACAGAATGGAATGGATTCTTATCCTGAAACAAGTTATGGAAATGGAATATTCATAATAATCATAATAAACACACTTTTTAACCCGGGTGTGTATATTGTATATACTATAACTGTTAATCAATGACGTCCACTTAAAGTGCCTGTGCAGTGACTTACTTTACAGTTTTTACAGACACGATATGATCACTGATTGCTTTTTCTCAAGGTTAAAATATGATTTCATGTCGCAGTCACGCAAGTGACTTTATAAAAAGGTTCTACCTGGAGCCAAAAAGGGTTCTCCTACGAGGACAATCTGAAGATCCTTATATGGTTCTACTTAGCACTTTTATTTCTAAGAGTGTAGGAGAACCCTTTTTGGCTCCAGGTAGGACCTTTTTTAGAACCTTTTTACAAAGGTTCCACCTGGAACCATTTTGGAGGGTTCCACCAAGAACCCTTTTAAAGCCCTTTATTCAGGAAAGGGGTTTTCAAGGGTTCTCTGGATCAAAATGGTTCTTACTGGAACCATTAGTGTTACCAAGAACCCTTGAAAAACCCTTTTTTCTGGGAAAGGCTTTTTCAGAAGCAAATGGTTCCAGGTAGAACCTCAGCCCTTGTAGAAGGACGCTTTTGGAACCCTTATTTCTAAGAGTTTATTAGGACAAGCCGAAGAACCTTATATGGTTCTACTTAGCACTTTTATTTCTAAGAGTGTATAAGTTCCCGTCGCCTAGCTGACCATCCCCTGTGTACGTGTTTGTGCCCCAATGCTTTCACTAACCCTGACCCTCTGTCTTCCCCAGGACAACACCAACCTCTACATGGTGATGGAGTATGTACCAGGTGGAGAGATGTTCTCCCATCTACGGAGAATTGGCAGATTTAGGTGAGTGCCTGTTCACAGCATGAAGAAACTGTGGATCAACACACTCAGCTGTGTTCTCCTCCATTCTGTCCGGCTCTATTCTCTGAACGAAGGTCTGCTAAAGCCTATAGCCTCAACAAGTCTCTCTCTCTCCCTGTTCAGTGAGCCTCACGCTCGGTTCTACGCTGCTCAGATTGTTCTGACCTTTGAATATCTGCATGCTTTGGACCTGATCTACAGAGACCTGAAACCTGAGAACCTGCTCATAGACCAGCAGGGCTACATTCAGGTAAATGGCACCAGATGGAGAAATGAATGGAGGCTCATCATAAATGTCCCACTTATAAAGTTAGCAAACAAGCATTCATTGTTTATATATATATATATATATATATATATATGCCCTGATCATATTCTCTCTTATGTGCCATGAGAGTGTGTAAAACTTTATCTACATATAAATAAAGTGCATCTGTGGTTGCAGAATGAATTTTCTCAATAACAGTAATAGTCACTGGTGCCCTCTAGTGGGCTCCTCGAGTGTGACAACCACAGGTGAAAATGTGCTTTTGTTTTCCGTCTCTTAGGTGACAGATTTTGGCTTTGCCAAACGTGTAAAAGGTCGGACCTGGACACTGTGTGGAACCCCAGAATATCTGGCCCCAGAGATTATTCTCAGCAAGGTGAGCTGCTTTATGGTTTTTGAAGTTATCTGTGAGGACTTTTCCTGGCTGTTGCATTGATAATCATCATATTTATTATTAGGATATGTGAATATTTGGGTGTCTCACGATTCGATTCAAAACCGATTCTCGATTCAAAAATGTTATTGCGTATCCTGTAACCAGCTGTGGGAGGCGTTCTGTGTTGTTGTTACTGTTGTATGCTCATACCACTGATCTCCTCCTTCATCCACCAGGGTTATAACAAGGCAGTGGACTGGTGGGCGCTGGGCGTGCTTGTCTATGAGATGGCAGCAGGATACCCTCCTTTCTTTGCTGACCAGCCTATTCAGATTTATGAGAAGATTGTATCAGGGAAGGTGAGTGCTGCAAAATAGACAATTTTTCTCCTATTTTGTTCGTAAAAACGAGCCAAGCGAACTTGGAAATGTGACGTATTTCACAAATTCACAAAGAGTAAAAAAAAAAAGGCTATTAGACACTCTATATTGCACATTCTTATAGCCTGTGTATGTACGTTTTAACATAGTAATGGAAAAAAAGCAGCCTAAATGCTGTGTTCTAAGGCTTAAGCAACCATAACCTCACCACAGTTAAAATCTTAACCCTAAACTTAAGGTTCTGCCTCACTGGGACCTAGTTTTGGTCTCCATGAGGACATCTCAGACATCTAAGATCTTTAAACTGAAGCTGTGTCCCCTACTTGTCTTCTGTTTCAGGTGCGTTTCCCATCTCACTTCAGTTCAGACCTGAAGGACCTCCTGAGGAATCTACTACAGGTGAAAACAAAACTGTCAGCCATTGTGTTCATGGGGTTTCACTTGCTTTTCTTCCTGTGTTTTGCATTTAAGGAGACATATTGTGCAAAATCAGCCTTTTAATCATTTGAATACTTATATTTGGGATTCTGGAGGCCCTATGAGAACGCAAAGTGTGAAAAAAGATGACTCACTCATGTTTTTGTGGTCCGACTCAGTCTAAGTACAGGAGATAAAACACGCGATGTTGACTTCCGCACTCGTTGCTACGTCACAATGAGACATTCCTGGAATTGTTGTCTCGCAGAGCTCCGCTTTGTCCCTAAAAAAAACGTGAGATTGCAGGCGAGGGCAATAGTATCCAGAAGAGCAGAAGTCCGCAAAGTGTTCTATTCTTGGCTGCACAGTGCAGCACAGAGTTCTACACAAACTTTCAGCCTCAGAGGATTTACGCGTCCAGTGGATACATTTTATGTATGACAGCAATGTGCCGACTAGAGTCGGCAAATGATGGCTTTTCCAAATGCTAACTGCTGTTAGCTGCCGGGCAGGCACTCAAAACTGAGCGTTCTGAATAGGGGTGTTTTGGCAGGGTGATTGAACTGCTATGGTGCTTCATCCTTAGGTATTTTGACAATGGGCTGGGCACTAGGTTAATGCACGGTCAGTGACGATTGACCGGAAAAAGACGTGCGACGTCATGTTTACGTGCCTCGACACCGGAGTCCAGGCACCGTTTACCAGTTAGTTCCGTTAGCTGCATTAGCACTGCATTAGCGCCGTTAGCGCGCCTACAGTCGAACTCGAGCGGTCTATTTATGAAACGAAAAGAGCAGCGCTACAAATATCCAGCGTACCCGAGTACTGCGTATGTGTGCCTCTGTTTTTAAAGTTTAGCGTTATTTTAGAGACTCATTATAACAATCGGTCAGTCGTCATGGAAGCGTGTCGTGCGCTAACGTGCGCTAACGCGCGTTACCATTGACTCCGTTAACCGCCGCTATCGCATTAACGCACCCAGCACTAATTTTGACCAAAGCATGTCACAGACATGTTCATTTGGACACCAGGGAACTAGGTTAACTTGTAGAAATAGGGTATAATATGTCCCCTTTAATATCAGTCAGATCTGATAGTATTGCTTGACATTTTCAGATGAAGGGTGCAGCAGACAAATAATGTTGGTATAAATAATGTGGCATGATGTCTACTTTGATATGGTGTAAGTGAGGAAAATATCTTGGTGTTATCCTCAGGTTGATCTCACAAAACGTTACGGGAACCTCAAGAACGGGGTCAACGACATCAAGGGACACAAGTGGTTCGCAACCACTGACTGGATCGCCATCTATCAGAAAAAGGTACACTTATTACACTTCATGAGTATTCAGTGGAGGTTTGTGACCCGCCTCTGTCGTACTTGATCAATTTTCTTTTTCGTGTTTAGGTGGAAGCTCCCTTCGTGCCCAAATTCAAAGGACCAGGCGACACCAGCAACTTCGATGACTACGAGGAGGAGGAGATCCGCGTCTCCTTCACTGAGAAATGTGGCAAGGAGTTTGCTGAGTTTTAGAGTTTAGCGGGGCGACGGAGGAAGAACGAAGGAAGTAGGGAGAGTCTAAGGTAGGCTGGTCAAGTGGGAGACCTGAGGAGAGGATACTGTCTCCTGTCCAATCACAAGCACCAGCTACAAAAAGAAAAAAAAATGGGACAGAGAGGGGGGGGAAAGCGCATAGAGACTGATAACCAGCAGTGTTGCCTTTTCTGTTGCATTTTATTTATTATTCTGTCTTATTTATGGATACCTGTGTAATGAACGTGTGCGTCACATTCATTGGTGTCGGGACCCCCGTTTATTAGAGTTGCCCCTGCACATTTTCACCCAAGATTACCCCCCCCCCCCACCCTTTACCGTTTCCTTCATCTTTTATTCACGATAAATCAGTCTGTACATCGCGACACGAAGCCCAGCGAAGTTCAACTTGATTGAGTGAGTGGACCAATGTACGTGGATATGCACTTTGGCTTAAAGGTCCAGTGTGTAATAATTAGTGACAATTATTGGTGAGATTCTTTCACTTTCTCCACTGTGTCCGTCTTCTTCTTTGTTTTAAGCACTGGGTTCATGTTATTTTATACATAAAGTCTGCACTGAGCAGCTGAGCAGTGATTCATGCAATCACCGTCTCGCTCACCACAGTGACGGGAAAAAAATCTATTCTGTGCTGCCCTCGTAGAGATCAAGAGCCAGAGCGCCGCGTCGCTGTGGGTACGTACGATCAGAGAAAAAATCGTGTCGGACAATCTGTGATAGACAGCTGATTCTGAACGGACCAGTCGTAACGAAAGTCGATCGAGTTCTCGCCAACGTTTAGTCGTGAAATGTAAATATAGCAAGCGTCCATAGCCGAAAGTACACGGAAAAGGCTTATTTTAAGACCCAAATGTGTTTATTTCAAAGCTTATACTTATTGGCAGTGTATTCAATTTCCTGCCAAGAAATCCACCCAAATGTAACACACTGGACCTTTAAATGACTATGTTTTGAAGCGAAGTCTTGATTTTACCGTGAATATTTAAACAATCATATCGTAGAACTCATACGGCGGCATGTTGGGATTAATGTCAGAACAAACACAGATCAGACAGACGGAGATGAAGAAAGTTAACTGAGCTTACTGCGTAAATCCATTTATAATTCTTAGCATAGCAAGGCTTTGTGCATATCTACAGCACTACGTTTTGTTTTTTTTAAATGTCATTAGATTCTAGTGGTACTAATGATGTCATGTCATGCTAACACACCAGGAAATGGAGAAAAGGAAACAATATCTCAAATGTTTTAATGGTGTCGTATCACAGTGGTGTCTCAGGTTTGAACATATCATTTAATAGACATGTTAATGACAGAAAGCGTTCCGATCGGTGAGTGAAGAAGGTATTTTGGATCCTTCTTTATATACAGTAGAAGTTGATCGTGAGGGAAAATGAGGAGTTCTGCTCCAGCGTCTTCCACCGTTTTCCCTTTTTCGGCGAGATTTGGTTTTGCTGACTTTCAACAACTCTGCTTGGTCTGAAAAAAACACTTTCTCGTCAGAATCGAATCGACAATTTGGCCCTGATTCAACTGCAAGTGAAAGAGACCCCGAAGCAGACTTCCTCTGACCATGTTGTTGGCGTTCTTCTGGATAGTGTGGCTTGATTTTATGGTCTTCTATAGACGCCCTCTCCTCTACACTCTTAGAAATAAAAGTGCTAAGTAGAACCATATAATAATAATAATAATAATAATAATAATGCATTATATTTACACTCTTAGAAACAAGGGTCCCAAAAGGGTCCTTCTACAAGGGCTGAGGTTCTACCTGGAACCATTTGCTTCTGAAAAACCCTTTCCCGAAGAAGGGATTCTTGGTAACACTAATGGTTTACATCCAGAGAACCCTTTAAAACCCCTTTCCTGAATAAAGGGTTTTAAAAGGGTTCTTGGTGGAACTCTCCAAAAGGGTTACAGGTGTAACCTTTATAAAGAGGTTCTACCTGGAGCCAAAAAGTGTTCTCCTACACTCAATGAAATAAAAGTGCTAAGTAGAACCATATAGGGTTCTATCGATCTTCGGCTTGTCCTCATAGGAGAACCCTTTTTGGCTCCAGGTAGAACCTTTTGTATAAAGGTTCAACCTGGAACCCTTTTGGAGGATTCCACCAAGAACCCTTTTAAAACCCTTTATTCAGGAAAGGGGTTTTTAAAAGGTTCTCTGGATGAAAATGTTTCTTACTGGAACCATTAGTGTCACCAAGAACCCTTGTAAAACCCTTTCTTCGGGGAAGCAAATATTTCCGGGTAGAACCTCAGCCCTTGTAGAAGGACCCTTTTGGAACCCTTAGTATAATCACTTGCGAGGTTGGACCATTTTACAGCAACTCGACTCTTATTTTTGTGTTTAAGATGCTCACTTTAATTAGAATTTAAATTTTTGATGTGGCGGTGTCATAAAGAGGACTAGTACACTCTTAGAAATAAGGGTTCCAAAAGGGTCCTTCTACAAGGGCGGAGGTTCTACCTGGAACCATTTGCCTCTGAAAAACCCTTTCCCGAAGAAATGGTTTTTCAAGGGTTCTTGGTCACAATAATAGTTACAGTAAGAACCATTTTGATCCAGAGAACCCTTTAAAACCCCTTTCCGAGTAAAGGGTTCTTAAAAGGGTTCTTGGTGGAACCCTCCAAAAGGGTTATAAAAAGGTTCTACCTGGAGCCAAAAAAGGTTCTCCTATGAGGACAAGCCGAAGAACCGTATATGGTTCTACTTAGCACTTTGTTGGGGGAAGGCTATATAGTAGAAACTGACAAAACAGACGCACAGTGTACATCTTGCCCATTTATTTTACAGTACAATACACACACGGCAACTCCGGTGTTTCCGTGTCTCCTGAGCCACAATGGCGGAGTTCTTATTAAGATGCTGTATTTTAACGTTACACTGATTTGGTTTCCCACAGCCGCACTCTTGTTGTTTTTTTTCCGCATATCGTTTTAAACTCGGGGTGTTTTTTTGTTGTTGTTTTTTTAAAATCACATTTGTATGCTTTGTCCAAAATTGTTCCGATAAGGGAAAATGTAACAAGCCTTTTCTCCGAAATTACACAAATGTGTATTATGTGTAGTTGTATGTGTGCGTGTGTGTGTGTCCTCTTTGTCATATGGGATGATATGTAAAATGACTGCAGTTTTGCAGGATGAGCTAAAGGATCTGATTCCGGAGTATATTTAGGTCAATGAAGCTCAGTGTCAATGGCCGAATGAGTCTTCTACTGCAGGAGCTTTGGGTCCATATAACAACAACATCCCTCCTCCTTTCTGTACATGATGTACAGTCATGCAATGTTGGGATTGTTATGTGGCCCCTGGATCACTGTGTGCCGAGTGATTTAAACAGAAACTAATTAGGGATATGCACCATGTAAGCACAGTATCAGCTGAATTAATGGACGTTTTAAAGGGCCATTCCAGTGATTTCTTATTGCACTTCCATAAATGTGACACTTGTAGCCGAGGCCAAATATTCTTGATTCTACATCTACTCTGTTTTTTTTTTGTTTTTTTTTGTGGTTTCGGGTTGTTTTTTTAGACTCTCCAAGCCTCAGCTGAGACACCTGGATGACGGCACTTATTTATTTTTATTTCCCCAGTCCATATGACTGGGCCAGGACTAATTGATCACCGAACACAACTTTAAATGTTGTTCCTGTGATTGGTCCTATGAAAATTAACATTCTCGATGCAGCAGGTATGCACTCAACTCATCTGCCAATCAATAATGCCATACGGGACAGCGTTAAAACTCGCATCATGATTAAGTTCCAGTGTGTAAGAATTAGTGACATCTCACGGTGAGACTGAGGATTGGAACAAATGGAGGACTCTCCACTCACTTCACAAACCAGAAAGGATGTTGTTCATCATCATTTGTGCTTTAAAAAAATAAAAAATAAAGCAAAACTAACATCTTAGCTGGTTTTTGCGTTCGGACTGTTCGAGAAACGTGGCGAGGAAACAAGGCAGCCTCTGTAAAATGAAGCTTAATGGGGACATATTATGCAAAATCAACTTTTTAATCATTTAAATCCTTATATTCGGGACTCCGGGGGCCCTATCAGGCAGCAAAGTGTGAAAAAAGATGATTCGCTCATGTTTTTGTGGTCCTGGTAAAACACGCGTGCTGGCAAGGGCAAAGGTATCCAAAAAACCGAAGTCTGCGAAAAGATGTATTCTTGGCTGCACAGTGCAGCACAGAGTTCTACACAAACTTCAGTGGATTTATCTGTCCAGTGGATACATGTTATATATGACGGCAATGTGCCTGCTAGAGCCTGCAAATCATCACTTTTCCAAATGCTAACTGCCGTTAGCTCCCAGTAGCCTCTGGCTAGTTTTCTTTTACTTTTTTTTTTAAGGTGGACCTAAAGAGATACTACTAAACCGAGCGTTCTGAACAGGGCTGTTTTGGCAGGGTGATTGCACTGCTGTGGTGCTTCATCCTTGTCACGTGTCACAGGCATGTTCATTAGGGCACCAGGGAACTAGTTTAACTTGGGGAAATAGAGTATAATATGTCTACTTTAATATCAGTCAGATCTGATAGTATTTCTTGACATTTTCAGATGAATAATGTTACCTCTTGATAGTATTTCTTGACATTTTCAGATGAATAATGTTACCTCTTGTCTGTTAATGACCAAACGGATATAATATGTCCCCTTTAAGTACACATAAAAGTGGCTTGAAGTGGCTATACCCGCGTACAAACACACTTTGTTGGTAGCTAAATGTTACACACTGGACCTTTAACTCTCTCCATGCTGTCAGCCGATGCTCAAGTACAGCATAGTCCCAAGAAAAGTAATCACACCAAGTACCACGTCAGGAAAGCGAAAAAAACTAACAATTGTGAGCAATTGGGTCCTTTCCCAAGTATTAGCCTCCCCCGTTCACGATTCATCACTCCTTCATATCCAGAGGTCGACCAGTGAGCACTGTTTGCACTTTTCCCTTCTGCAAAAGGTGAACCTGCTGAAAACAAACAAACACTGGCAGATAAACGGTGTCGAAAGCTGCAGGGTGGCTCCACCTACATGTAGTTAGATGCACACTTGTATCTTGCATCTTATTTAGAAACCACTTTATTATTATGATTATTATTATGATTATGATTATTGTTGTTGTTATTATTATGTGACTTCACATTTGCTGTATTTCCTCCATGTCGAGTTCAGTGTTGACTCTGTCATCATGGACCAACTGTTTGAAGTTATAATACAATATTATTCGGTGTCTCTTTGGTGTTTTTGCAGTGATACAACTTCCTCCTTGTCGATGCAGGCACAATGCTGGTTCATGCTGTCGCACTTTTTAGGGAAATGAGACCCTCCCCCTCCCTCTCCCTCTCCAATGTAAACCATGTTAACCCCCCCCCCCCCACACACACACACACACACACACATTGCAAAGGGAAGCATCCAAAGTCACGGGAATAGTGACACAGAAAACATGAAGTGTAATATTTTGCAACATTAGTACCATTCCAATAAAGTTTTACTGGTAAAATTCTACTGGAATTGCGCACATGCGTTTGTCTTGGACTTGTATTTGTTCCCTCTTGAGGATGAAAACACTGACCTTATCTGGACCAGTAGCCCTTATGGGAACCAAAAACCTGGTCTGAGTGAGGCAGTGTATGGCGATGTAAGGTTATGGTTAAAGTCAGGGATTAGGCTTTGTGTGGGTTTACATTTTTGTGGTGACCAAAAAACGTTTTGGGAAAGTGATGTCAATTTACTTTTAGGGAATTTAACATCCTTTATTTTTGCCTTTTTTAAATGCTTTTTTTAGTTTAGTTTCACATCACCTTTTTAATTTGGCTTGTTTTTACTTGTATTTATTTAAATGTAACTCCAGCGGTGGTGTTTTCCCTTCCTGTTGGATCACTTTTGTGTGTGTAATTGATTCAGGCTATACATATATGTATGTATATATATATATATATACGTGTGTGTGTGTGTGTGTGTGTGTGTGTGTGTGTGTATGTATGTATGTATATATGTGTGTATGTGTATATATGTATGTATATATATATATGTGTATATATGTATGTATATATATATATATATATATATATGTATATATGTATACTTATATGTGTATATATGTATGTATGTGTATATGTGTATATATATAGATGTATATATGTATTTATTTATCACCCGTGCGCTAAAAGCGAGACAATTCCACCTTAAATGCCAATTGCGTCCGTGTCTGCGTCTGAGACAATCGGCGCCATCTTCGGTCTACCTTAAGCGCACAATGTGGCCAGCGAACGCAAGCGTACCAGCCAGGCTTCCGTCCTCGTTCTCCTGCCGGGGGGGATCGCACTCCGGCTGCTCAGCTTTTGACACAGCAGCGTCACTTGTGAGACAACAGACGCACTCGGGCCAAAGCCTCATCCGGCACCCGCAGCAGAAGATGTCCGAGCCCAACAAGTACCGAGAGTGGATCCTGGAGACAATCGACTCTCTCCGCTCGAGGAAAGCCCGTCCAGACCTGGAGAGGATTTGTCGAATGGTCCGGAGACGACACGGGTCAGACCCGGACCGAACCAGGATAGAACTGGAAAAACTGATTCAAGAGCAGACCGTGCTCAAAGTTAGCTACAAGGGCTCCATCTCTTACAGAAACGCGGCGAAGGTGCAGAGGAAAAGCAGAAAGAAGAGTGAGTTTACGGCGGCTGGCGGCGGCGGCGGTGGCGGCGGCGGCGGCGGCGCGGAGGCAGCGAGGGAGAGAACCAAACACGACCATCTGAACAACAACGGCGACAGTGCGCACAGCTTCAGCGACCAGGAGGAGGCAGAGGAGTCGGAGCCCAGCCCAGATCCCCACACTCAAACATCAGCCAGCACCGCTGCCAAGAAGCCGAAGCCTGCCTCCAGCCCAAGTAGCGGAAACGGGTGCCTCTGCTGTGGCGCAACAACGGGCTGCGCCGTCGGGAGCGGCTGTAAAGAGGAGAAAGCAAGTGCAACGAGAGACAAGGGATTAGGAGAGCGGGGACTGTGGGGCTCTCCGCCGCCCGGTCCCGGACTGGGGACAAGCGCATGCCACCACGGCGATGGCAGCAGGACAACGCCGGGAAAAGACGTTGCAGTTGACGGAGGAAACGCGCCTCGTGTGTCCGGAGCTGACAGTGAGAACAAAACTTGCTCAGGGAGCGTCAGCAGCAGCAGCAGCAGCAGCAGCCTCCCTCCACAGCAGAGGCAGACTGCGCCCCACAAACCCAAACTTCGAGTCGGAGGAGGAGCGGGGAACCACGCCAACTCCAACCTGGGCGACAGACTGGTCGCTTCTGTTCGCAGTCTGTCCGAGAGGAGCCTCCGAGGGGCCCCCGCCGCTGCCGCTGCCGCTGCCACTGCCGCGACCAGAGGCCACATGATAAAACCACTGGGGCTCAAGGAGATTTTGGGTTATCTGAGCAGCCAGGAGCAGCTGTCAGAGGAGAAGCTGACCCGCGGCAAAGTCAAAGTGGTCATGGAGAGAGAGGTGGCGAGAGGCAGGCTGCGCAGGACCCGCTGTGGGAACATCACTCTTCCGTTGCGGGGGATGGAGGTGGAGGAGCCGATGCCGAAGAATGCGCCCGCTGACGGACTTGGGAAGAGCGCGCCGCAGGACCGGAGCACGGCGAGGAAGGTGAGAAACGACAACTTGATATTTCCAACACGCCCCAGTAAAATGTGCAGAACTGTGTGCGTGCGTGCGCGTGATTTGATGGCGAAACTACATCAGGACGCACGCGCTCAGCGCCCTGCGCCAAATATTTTTGGTTTTTTTTCTCTTAAAACCTTGACGCAAAAGTGCCTCTGTGTCTTTGTGTGTGTGTGTGTGTGTGTGTGTGTGTGTGTGTGTGTGTGTGTGTGTGTGTGTGTGTGTGTGTGTGTGTGTGTGTGTGTGTGTGTGTGTGTGTGTGTGTGTGTGTGTGTGTGTGTGTGTGTGTGTGTGTGTGTGTGTGTGTGTGTGTGTGTGCCGCTCAGTGTTATCGCCGCGGCTGCTCCGCTCTCGGGATAAGCGCGCGCGCGCGACCTCCGTAAAAGAGCGTCTGTGCGCGACGTGGTCACGCGCAGCCCCCTCGTTTCATTGTCACAATCTCTCGTGTGTCAGTAAACATTGTGATTCCTCTCTTTCAGGAACTTTATCCGTGCGCGTCGCGGTGTCTGGGGCCTGCCGCCTGCCGCCTGCCGCCTGCCGCCTGCCGCCGCCTCCGCCGCGCGGTAGGCGGTGTCTGTAAACTTGAGACGTGCCGCGCGCGCTGCACCCGCGCGTCATGTATTGTTCATGCCGATCACACGTTTATCGTTTTTTTCACGAGAGTCATGGAGAGGTGTTGCTGTTGTTGTTGTTGTTATCTTCACGTCTCGTGCCTTTGTAATCACCGTCAGCGCGCGCTCGCTCGCTCTGCTCCCTTTCCTCTCTCTCTCACACACACACAAACACACACACACACACACTGGAGTTATCCACAAAAGGTGGCTTGTGTGTGTCTTCCATCTCCCCTGCAGGAACTTTCGGATTAAACTCACGTGTTGCTCAGCAAACCCAAAGACTAAGAGATGCCTTGACCCCCCACACTTCTCTTTAAGGGTGCCATTTTTTTCTTACTTTTGATATAAGTTTATGTTGTCACTGCAGCAGCAGCAGCAGCCGCCGCCGCCGCCGCCCTCCTCTCCAGTCCAGGAGGAAGAGCAGATGGACGGAGAAGATGAACGGGAAGAGAAAGAAGAAGAAGAAGAAGAAGCAGAAGGGGAGAGGGAGGATGGTGATCCCCGGAGTTCTGATGAGGAGGGAGGACGATCGCCGGTAGCCATGGCAACCGAACCAGGGCTCACTGATGTACCTGCAGAAGATCCTGAGATTCAGGCAGCATCAGAGCAGGGGAGCCCCCACCAGCAGCAGCAGCAGCAGCAGCAGCAGCACATAGTCAAAGGTGTGTGTGAGTGTAAAGTAACACAAGTTGTGGGCATTTTTATTATTATAAAGTCGATGTTATTGCATCACATACAAGCCGTTAATATCAAAACCAGATAATTAGATATCAGGCTCTTTGTTGGTTGTTCTCTCTTTTTTGTTCCTAATCTTTGTCCCTTCTGCGTTTGGCTGCTCAGAGATTCCGGATTCCCTCATCAGGGCTCTGTCCCCACCCGTCCAGGAAGCTTCACTGTCTCAGTGTAACGGTGGACGCCTGGAGGACAGCGCTGTCCTCACAGATCCGCCGCCAATGGCGGCACAGGTTAGTGAGCGTCTTTCGTGTTTTTTTTTTTGTTTTTTTTATTTACCGTGAATTGTCCTGAATAAGGGTTTTATTGTTATTTTTTTCTGTATTGCATTTATACGGTGGCCTGGAAGTGCAAAACATTATGTATAACAACATGATACAGCCACAGTCCCTTACAGGAAAGGAATATACCAAATTACTTTTTAAATTTAAAGGTGTCATATGTAAGAATGTGGCCAAAAACGGTTACTACATTCAAATTCAAAATACCGAGGTCTTTTAGGTTTCGTTTGTTGACGTAACTGGCAACCCGTGGTTGCTCGGCAGCTGAGACTCTACTGACTGCAATGATTGGTAGACGGCGGTAGGTGGCGCCACATGCCAAAACAGGATTTCAAAACATAAACATGATTTGCAGTCTGCAAAATATTTTTTTTAATGCAAATATTAAAAAATGAGTCACAGAGACTCATTATTCCTGAGTCTCTGTGACACATTAGAAGGATTTTATGGCCAGTTGCTTTAGATTTATTACATAATGCACCTTTAAAGTTATTTATTTACAAAGTTTGTGGAAGGACAGTGAAACGTTTATTTTACTAATACAGTGAACGTTATGGCAAAGGTTTGATACAAGAAGGAGTAAAAAGCCAAAGTCCGAAGTGGCTTTTATTTTGAAAGCCAGGTTGCAAGGAAGTGGTTCTGTATAAAATTGGCCGAATAAAGAACTTATTCCAGGAGTTTGCTGGTGTATATTTGTTTTCAAAAAATTTAAATTCCCTTTCTGTAAAAATCTGTGTGTCACTTAGCGAGGGTTTCCCTCAGGGTTTCAGGAAGTTACTCACAGATTCGAACTTCCGCGATCATCAACAACGCATGCGAGACATATTTTGAATTTTAGACGACAAGCAACAACATTGTTTTCGTCAAAAAAGAGCCGTCTTTCAACTACGTTGATCTCTACCTGCAGTCGTCAGTGAGACCGACGCCTAGGGACCGTCTACAAAGTGCAACGCCCGAAAAAAACATTCAATAACGTCACCATAGTACAGTGTAGTGTAATAAAAATTTAATTCTTTTGTTGATTTGCAGGCAGATTTATCGTTCTGGTGTAACAGTCCATAGTATAACCCCAGTCCAGAATAAACCTGGGATTAAAGCAGCCTAGGCTAGATTATAGCCTAGGTTATAGCCTGTTATACCGGGTTACGATACACTTGATACACGGATTCGTAGCAACTGTGGCGTTTTTTTGAAAATGAAAATTAGCTTCGACTTGAATTCGTATGTTTCGGGACGTGTAATAATGGTTTGCGCTTCCAGGCCACCGTACATTTACCACAACAACTTTTTTTCGTCATGAAGCCTGAGTCCTGTAGACGGAGCACTATCATCAGAGAATTTATTTAATTATCTGCGCTCATTTTGTATTTGGTATATACCTGTTTGACCCCCCCCCCCCCCCTCATCGGACGTCACAGAATCAGCAGCAGCGTGAACCAATCAACCTTGCCTCCTCAGCCTTCACCGGTGAGTTGTTCCGCTTCCGAAATATACACGTTTTTTTCTTGCATGTATGCGTTTTGTGGTAACAGGAAGTCACGCTGCACTTCACGTTTTATCCCCCCCCCCCCCCCCCTCGTAGCTGTGGAGTGTAAGACAGAGGTGGGTGTGTCGTCCTGCCTGCTCACACCCACCGCTTCCCCAGGAGACTCCGGCCTCTCTGAAGAGCGAGTGATAAATGGAGGAGTTAGTAGTGCGGGGTGAGTACGGCAGACATACTGATTCATCACTGAAAGCAGCCCCTCGCATGCTTTTTTTGTGTCTGATATGAAGTCATTTTTCATGTAAAATTTGCCGGAAACCAGGGCAATCAAACAACAACTTTGAATCGTTTTAATGTGACACATTAAATACTACATAGGGACTTACAAATCGACTTTTTTGGGTTGATGGATCACAGCAGAAAATGTATAAATGTAGGCTCAACAAGTACACATTTAAAAACAACCCAGTTTGACCAACGTGCTTTACAGAGTTAAATGTATAACAAATATAATCAATAATAAATTAAAGCTGCAAGCAGCGTTGTGCGGGCCCTCGCACCGCTACCAGGCCGAGTAAGTGGGTAAGTTTCGTGGCAAATTGTCGAAATTCGCCAAAATTCCAATGGCTTGCAAAACGCCAAGATGGACTCCAAATCCAAGATGGCCGACTTCCTGTTGAGTCGAGATTATGGTCCCAAGAGGATTTTTTGTTCGTCTTGGGCCGACCGATGTTCCCGCCAAATCTCGTGAAATTCGGCGCAACTTAATAATTTCGGCTGCTCCGTAGGCTTTTGACCTGAGGGGGGCACTACTGAGCCATTTTCCAATGGTTTTTCACAATTCCATTATTTTATCGAATCCGTTTTCACGCACGATAGGTGGTCAAATTTGAGATTCCGTCGAGAGAAAAAAAAGAAGAAGAATTCCTAGAATAACAAGGGGGTTTTAGTCGGGATTTTGGCGCTAAAATCAAAAAAAGGCAGCGTTCTGGACCAGCTGCAGTCGCCGGACAGATGACTGGTCTAAACCATCATACGGAGAATTGCAATAATACATTTATTAGTCCTGCAGAGGGAAATTCCTTCCCTGCATTTAACCCATCCATCCTCTACTAGAAACCTTCCTAGAATTAGTTAGCAGCGAGTAGCCACTGAGCAGCGCCCGGGGAGCAATGGGGGTTGGGTACCTTGCTGAGGGGTGACCCCCAACCCTCCGGTTACAAGCCAAGTTCCTTTTCCACTTGGCCACGAGATGTTGTAAAATCATGGTTCAGAGTCTCTACTAGGACTTTAAGAGGGAGATACGACTGTCGAGATTTAGTAAAAGTAAAGTAGTACAATGAAAGTACCTGTAATGTGCTCTACCACATATTTCTAGGTTGAAGAAGTGTGAGGCGGCCAGTGGAAGCCCGCTGGACTGGACAGTGTCTGATGTGGTCAGTTATTTCACAGCAGCTGGTTTCCCTGAGCAGGCAGCTGCCTTTCGGACCCAGGTGAGTCTTTGAATTCCCTTTAAAACCCACTAGAGGGCACCACAGACGGGACTGTGCTTTAACCCTCCTCTCACGGTAAGCTCTGCTCTCCTCATTAGGAAGTCGATGGCAAGTCTCTGCTCCTCATGCAGCGCGCCGACGTCTTGACCGGCCTGTCAATCAGGCTCGGCCCCGCCCTCAAGATCTACGAGCATCACGTGAAGGTGCTGCAGAAAACGCACTTTGACGACGACGACTGCTAACGGCGCAGTTACGTTTGCATCGGCCTATCGCGCAAGTTCTATGAAAATGCATGCATGAAACACTCTACTTTTTAGACAGACATGCACACCTCTGTTTCTCTTCCTCTTGGCCCACAAATGTCGGCTGGATTTTCCTGGACAACAGGGACTTTCTTTTACACGAATGTTTGAGGGAGAAAACAGGACGTCTGAGACAGTCTTGCGATCTCTCTTCATCTACCAGCGTCAAGCACTTTCTTGATAAAACTGCGAGAGGTGGTTTTGTCTTTAAACTCATTTTCAAAGAGATCCATTTTTATTCAGCCTGTGTGTTTTTTTTTGTCCCGATGAACACAACAAAGACAGAGAATGCTGGATTAGAAGTTGACCAAATGAAATACATTCCCAGGAACTGGACTGGAGGGTTGAGATTCTGGTGTAGTCGTCAACACCAGGATGCGATCCGATGCACAGGTCACGATCTTATATAAACAACAAAGAGTCACTGGTCAAAGCAATAATCTGATAATAACTCCCCCCTAGATGTTTGACCTTGTCGCCTTTTCCACGATGGTCCCAGCTCGCATCAACTGGCCTCGGTACGGCACAGTTCAGCCGCGCTGTTTCAGACCGAAATCTCAGCCCCAGAAGACAGAACTGTGTTGTGATTGGCCAGCCAACGAGAGCTTTCCCAACTGTCTTGTGATTGGCCAGGTACCTGGAAGTGACGTAATTAGCAACGTCAGCTTTCAGAAGCGCAGCTCCCACCTCTGGAACGGTGGATGCACTGCTACTCATTATCAAAACATTTTTAAATGGCTTCATCACGACTCCCCATCATAGTCCCTCATTGACCCGGAGTCGGACCCAGAGTCAGTAGACACTGTCGCAAGTGAAACACCTCCACAACTTATGTTATTCTTCTTCTGCGGTTCAATGTACGCAACCGGACGTGCCCGAACTAGCGCCCGGAGCAGGAGGATCTGCTGTTCAGGAGACGGAATCCTTACGTCACGATTCCAGACTTTTTCAGACCGCTTGCAGACTCTGGCGACAAAGACACTGATTTGTCAGCTTCCTGCAACAGCGCGAGTGAAATCACTGCAATAACCTGCACAACCTAGTGTTAGCACGGACCATCGTGTAATTCGGTGTTAAAGGGTTAACGTGTAGTAGTTCATGAGGAATGTCGGAACTCCTCTGAGAGCAAAGCGGAGACTGGACTGATCTAATGCCACCGACTCCAGAGTGGACACACCAGCGAATGGGAGCAGAACAATCAATGTGAATATGTAAATATATTGAAACATTCACGCCATTTAACGCATTAATCAACATGCGCGAATCGCAGCTGTAACTTTAGGTAGCGGACGATGGAGCGGAATCATTCGAGTCATCGTGTACCACCAGCATTTTTTTACCGTTTTTACAAAAACTCAAACCTGAGAAACCAAACACTGTCGTGTCGTCCCCCCAACAACCCCCACCCCCACCCCCACCCCCCGCACTTGTACAAGCAATCATTCCAGGTTTTCTGCAATCTGTTCACGAAATATGGTTTCCCTTTGTGAATGTTTTCAGTCCGTCCTCCACGCCACATTTCTTTTAAACCTCATCTACCTCTCATCTCTACAGAAGCCAAGAACAAACATGGTCGCTGTGCGATGCGCTCTTTCATAACGGGGCTCATTTTCACAGATAAAAAATATACACTACTCACAAAAAGTTAGGGATGTTTGGCTTTTGGATTCAATTTCAGAATTTACAGGTGAACTTAAGTTGACCTTCTCTATTGTATTCAAACGGTCGTCTTCATCATGATCTTCAAATCATGAGACCAAGACAACACTTTACGCGACAACGCTCCCGGGTGAAACCGAGGGGCTTAAAAACGCAAAAAAAAATGAACCCACCCTCCAGAGTGGAAATCTTAAAAACGCTCCACCGCCGCGTTACCGTCTAAAGGGTTGAAAAACGCAAAAGTGTGCTCTGAGCTGCTCACGCTGGCTATCCTCCCGTACGCGTTGGCGTCACGCGATACGCGCGCTCCTGGTGTTGCTGTATGGCAGTGCTACGCAGTGCCACCTAGCCACCTGACATGCATACTACATCAAATTCCACACACTTTTGCGTCACCGCGTGCGTGCAGATTTACACCCAAAGACGATTGTCGAAACACGGAATAAAAAGTCACTCGAAACGTCACTTTTGCGGTGGATCGTTGTCGTGTAAAGCTAGCCTAAAATTGATCATGTTTGTTGTGGTATTGCCACCACTGTTGTTAGCTCTTGTTCGAGATAAAGAAATTGCGTCCTTCTACTTAAATGCCCTGCTTTCATGGTAGAATATTGCCGTAGCATGAACTTTTCATGGGGATATTCTTGTCGAATATGGCTAACTTTTTTTGTGAGTAGTGTATAAGGTCGTTCCCTCTTAACTCGGCCTGTCGGGTCTGACACCTGTGAATCAGGCCGTTATCCCTCGATCTTGAGATAAGCGAACATGGGCCCCCCTCTCAGCTTTCGCACACCTCTCCCTTAACGTTCACCTCCTCTTCTCAAAGAAGGCGATCCGGTCTCGCAGCAGGATTTTACACGCAGTTTCTGCCTTTGTTGCTCGTCCCTTGCTATTTGTAAAAAAGGATGATTTTAGTAATAAAAGACGAAATCAAAACACTATCGTGTGGAAAATGCCCAGTTACTTTTTATTATAGGAAGCATGCATTAAACAAAGTTGTGATTCGTTTATCAAGCAGATATATACACTCAAGTCGCAGATTCCTTGAGTTGAGACTTCCTTGACTTTAACATTGGTCAAAGACTCAAAATTCACTTAAAGGTGCATTATGTTATAAATCTAAAGCAACTGGCCATAAAATCCTCCTAATATGTCACAGAGACTCAGGAATAATGTTCATATAACAAACTGAACTCACCAACAACAACAGTACAGACAAAATATTCTTATTAAAAAAAAAAATTTGCCCACAGCAAATCATATTTTGAAATCATGTTTTGGCATGTGGCGCCACCTACCGCCGTCTACCAATCACTGCAGTCAGTAGGGTCTCAGCTGCCGAGCAACCACGGGTTGCCAGTTACGTCTGAGCTGCAACGGCGGAAAAAACAAAAACTAAAAGACCTCGGTATTTTGAATTTGAGTGTAGTAACCGCTTTTGGCCACATTCTTACATATGGCGCCTTTTAACTTATGGAATATTTACATTTTCTCAAATATTGAGGCGTTAACGTTACAGTTTTTTAGGGTTCGAGCACGACTGCAAGAACCCTATTGAAATGCAAGGAGTTCTTCTTATTATTATTATTATTTACTTTTTTCCTCAAAATAAATCGCGTTTTTGAGGGCCTGAACATACCCCAAAACTAATGGATTTTGTCATGTATCAGACCTGGTGACTATTGGGCAATAATCAGCTCACCGTTTTTTGACGTACCAATAATATTACAGTGTTACAGTCGAATCAAAGTAGCTGTAGTCTTGTTTTTTTCATTATTATTATTATTATTATTATTGTGAACTGCGTCACGATGGTCTGTCATTTTTAAAAAAGTGGGTCCCCATATAAAAAGTTTAGGAAACACGGATATACATACTGTATGTGGATATGTACTGTGTGTTTGTTTTTCTCTCTCTGGACCTTTTCTAGCGTAAACACTGACCAGTGATCCTCATGGAGACCAAATCCTGGTCCTAATAATGGCAGAACCTCATTTGGGAGGAAGTGACCGAGTCTAGGGCTGTAACATTTGCGTTGTGGTGAAGTTACGGTTAGGTTAGGCGCTAATAATTTGGTCCAAATGAATGAAAGTCTGGAAATAGATCATGTGAAATATGAGCATGTGTCTGTGTGTGAGGTTGATAGCTGAGGTCACAGTGACGACGCGAGTCAAAGGTGGAGAGTGAAAGATCGCGCGAGGACATCCAGAAAATGTCTCTTTTGGAAAGCATTTCCAAGAGTTTATGTTGACCCTGAAATATGTCCCTGTAAGTTAGGAAAACGTTCTCTGGCACCAGCTCAGTGCTAGTGCTGGTATTTGGGGCGGGGGGGGATATCATGCTATATCAGTCTTGGGACACTCTCCAAGGTAAGTGCCTGGGATCTCTGCCTGTTGGCGAGTATGAAAGTGTGTGCACGCACACGATGGGGTTACAAAATAAGACGGCGAAGCTTATTAATACCTCCACTGATGAACACACAGCTCCCACTAACCATGATGGCTCCAGGCGCCAAAGGAAAACACAGAAGAGACTGACGCGACGTTTGTTTGGGAACTCGGATCAGGCTCGGTCTGAAACCTCAGGCCCAGATCGGGAAAGAGAAAGGAAAAAGTGAAGCTATCTGGAATCTGACGAGACACAGGAACAGCAGTCATGCGGGGCTCGGGAGGAGCAGAGTGAGTGAAGCAGCTGTTTCGGTATTTTACGGATATTGACACTGCTCTTTGCACTATGAAACGTTTCTTTTACATTATGTTCAGAATGACAACATATTTAAAGCAGCGGTGTCAAACATATGGCCTGCACAAGGGTCCAATCCGGCCCGCAAAACAATACTATATTGGTCATTTCAAAGAGAACAATTTGGAGATCTTGTTGTTTTTTAGGTTAGTATGCTATTGTTTTACTGGTCCGGCCCACTTGACATCAAATTTCATTGCAATAAATGAAAATATGTACTAGAGCATTGGTTCTCAAAGTGCGGCCCGAGAGCCAATGGCGGCCCGCAGAAACATTTCTGGTGGCCCGCAATGAATTAAAGTTGATAGTTTTAATCCAGGATCTACATTACTGGCTACAGACCAATAAGTGTTATTATTAACAGGATTTCTTTCTGGTTTTTTTCGGTCCAATGTTGGGTTCCTAAATTGGCCCTCAGGTATCAAAACTTTGAGAACCCCTGTACTAGAGTAAAAAGATAACACACCCTTTTTGGGACTTATTAAGGTTGAAGATACTTCAAATAATTTGAATTGCAGCCATTTTCTTGCTGCACTGGCCGGTCGTTGTGCATAAAACTAAAATGTTCCCCTCATAATGGTTATATTTTCCTGTTTCTTTAGAGGCATTTTGCAGTGTGTGAACTTAAATGAGTTTAACACCCCTGAATTAAAGCACTTTAAAAATGTAGTAATAGTATGGTAATAATGATTTGTTTACCATTATTGCATTGTAAATAGAATAGTATTACTACACTATGACCTCCTTATTACCATGCTGTTTCACTACTGTATTGTACAAAGTGCAATTAACAATACATTTGCATGGTAAATGTTCACATATCTACAGAATCATCATGTGTGGTTGCTGCGCTGAGAGCCAGACAGAGTCTAAATACAGCTTGGTGTCACATGAGGAAATTAGAGCGACGGGACGGTGTAGAGCCGAGCCTTGCATGTGAGAGTCGCGAAACGATTGTGTGTCTTGTTTGGAAGCCCAAAGGGAGAAGATTTCTCCACCGCCATCCTAAAGCAGAAGCCGCGACCCAACAGGCTCGTCGTGGATGAAGTCATCAACGAAGACAGCAGCATTGTCAGCCTGTCGCAGGTCTGTGTGTGCGTAGTGTGCGCGTGTGAATACATTATATACACCAGAGGTTGTTCTTACACGTGTGTGTTCCTGCCAGAATAAGATGGAGGAGCTGCAGCTCTTCAGGGGGGACACGGTGGTGTTGAGAGGACGGAAACAACGGCAGACGGTGTGCATCGTCCTAACTGACGACACCTGTGCAGACGAGCGCATCCGGATGAATCGCGTGACGCGTAGTAACCTGCGCGTCCGGCTTGGTGATGTCATCAGGTAAGTCATCAGATTGATTGACTCATTTTTTATTTTAAAGGTTCCCTGGTATCCTAATGAACATGTCTGTGACATCAATCACTTTACCAAAACAGCCCTGTTCAGAACGCTCTGTTTAGTAGTATCTCTTTAGGTCCACCTTAAAGATCCACCTTAAAAAAAAACAAAACGAAACTAAAGGGACAGGAAATGACATCAGCCACAGAGACTAATGGGAGCTAACATCAGTTACCATTTGGAAAAGTGATCATTCGCAGGCTCTAGCGGGCACATTGCCGTCATATATAACATGTATCCGCTGGACAGATAAATCCTCTGAGGCTGGACGTTTGTGTAGAACTCTGTGCTGCACTGTGGAGCCAAGAATAGAGCTTTTTCGCGGACTTCACGGACTTCCGGTTTTCGGACACCGTTGCCCTCGCCAGCACTTTCACGTGTTTTACGGACAAAGCGGAGCTCCGCGAGACAACAATTCCAGGAATTTAGCGCATTGTGGCGTCCCAAAGAGTGCGGAAGTCAACATGGCGTGTTTCATCTCCTGTGCTTAGACTGAGATTTTGCATAATATGTCCCCTTTAAGTACAATTAATCAAGATACAACTGTACACATGTCTTTAGGCAGGACTGATCATATTTAAATGGCCGGTGTCTAAATCATCTGTATCATGTCTGTGTGTCGCCACAGTATCCATGCCTGCCCCGATATCAAGTATGGAAAAAAGATTCATGTTCTCCCCATAGATGACACCATTGAAGGCCTGACTGGAAGCCTCTTCGACGCTTTCCTCAAACCGTACTTTCTGGAGGCTTACCGGCCCGTACACAAAGGTGCCACAACAACACCACCACCACCACTCATCACTAAAGCAACAGCACCCTACTATATAAAATAAAAGTGCACACATTACTCTGTCTGTCTGTCTGTCTGTCTGTCTGTGCTGTCAGGTGACATCTTCCTGGTGAGGGGGAGCATGCGAGCAGTGGAATTCAAGGTGGTGGAAACAGACCCCAGCCCTCACTGCATCGTCGCCCCAGACACCGTCATATACTGCGAGGGAGAGCCAATCAAAAGAGAGGTCTGTGACGGATTAATGAGCCTCTGGTGTCTGCGCTGTCATTGTATGTTGCCATTCAGCGGATTCCAGCTGAAATCAGCAGAATAATCCACTAATACACTAAATGATTGGAGTGAAATCAGATGGAAGCTGAATATTTCTACTTATCATACACATCCACACACATATGAATGTTTTCAGTCCGTCCTCCAAGTCAAATTTGCATGTGTAAAAGCCTCTGGTTTGTGGGGTGCTGTTGTACTTTGCCTTTCGGTGGACATTTTGTGGTTAAAGGAGCCATATTATACCCGATTTCTCCAAGTTAACCGAGTTCCCTGGTGTCCTAATGACATGCTTTGGTCAAAATACCTTAAAGATGAAGCACCATAGCAGTTCAATCACTTTGCCAAAACAGCCCTGTTCAGAACGCTCGCTTTTGAGTGCCTGTCTCTTTAAATGCAAATGAGACACAGGAAACTACGTCAGCGTCACTGAGGCTCCGGCAGCTAACAGCAGTTAGCATTTGGAAAAGCCATCATTTGCCAATGCTAGCCGGCACATTGCCGTCACATATTAAATGTATCCACTGGACACGTAAGTCCTCTGAGGCTGGAAGTTTGTGTAGAACTCTGTGCTGCACTGTGCAGCCTAGAAGAGAACACTTCGTGGACTTCTGCTCTTCCAGATATGAGCGGAAGTCAAAATCCGCCTGTACTTAGAATGAGGAGTACCACAAAAACATGAGTGAGTCATCTTTTTTCACACTTTGTCTACTCAGGGCATCTAGAGTTCAATTCCCTTCAAATTGTCCTTCTAATCCTTTCTGCATTAAAGGCTATCATTGGTCTTGTTCATAGACACTAAGTAAATATTTGTTTCCCCCCAAGCGTGCCACATTAAAACAACAACAAAAACTTACCTTATCTGTTTTGCATCCTGTCCCCTGTGATAGGACGAAGAGGAGAACCTCAATGACATAGGCTACGACGACATCGGAGGCTGTCGAAAGCAGCTGGCTCAGATCAAAGAGATGGTCGAACTTCCTCTCAGACACCCGGGTCTCTTCAAGGCGATAGGAGTTAAGGTGTGCGTTACACAACACAAACAAACACATGCTCTTTTTGAGCAGCTATTCTGGTTATTTGGACAATGTAACCTAACCTGACCTAAAGCCTTATCCATAATCAAGTAATATCCGTAACCGCAACTCACATCCTGCGCCGAACCCTAACGAGTGGCTCTGAAAAGAAAAATAGTACCTACTCAACGTGGGCAAGATTAACCCACATTTTTAGTGGGTTAGAGGGTTAGGGTTGGGGTTGGGGTTCGGGTTAGGGTTGGGGTTAGAGGTTAGAGGGTTAGAGGTTAGAGGGTTCAGAGGGTTGGGTTAGAGGGTTAGAGGTTAGGGGGTTTAGAGGGTTAGAGGGTTACAGGGTTAGAGGTGGGTTAGAGGGTTTAGAGGGTTGGGTTAGAGGGTGGGTTAGAGGTTAGAGGGTTAGAGGGTGGGTTAGAGGTGGGTTAGAGGGTTTAGAGGGTTGGGTTAGAGGTTAGAGGGTTAGAGGGTTAGAGGTGGGTTAGAGGGTTTAGAGGGTTGGGTTAGAGGGTGGGTTAGAGGTAAGAGGTTAGAGGTTAGAGGGTTAGAGGGTTAGAGGGTTAGAGGGTTAGAGGGTTAGAGGGTTTAGAGGGTTGGGTTAGAGGGTGGGTTAGAGGGTTAGTACCAGAGCAGGTACTAAAAAATGTACCTGCTACCAGTTAATATACTAGCGGAAACGCAACTTTGCCGTGACCGTGCCATACCGAGGCGAGGCAAGGCAAGCCAGTGGAAACACTCC
Source organism: Microchirus variegatus (assembly GCF_963457635.1). Taxonomy (NCBI): domain Eukaryota; kingdom Metazoa; phylum Chordata; class Actinopteri; order Pleuronectiformes; family Soleidae; genus Microchirus; species Microchirus variegatus. The sequence continues at coordinate 9,482,301 of NC_139820.1, read as the reverse complement.
ATATGAGAAATTAGACTTAGGACAGTTTCAGCAAGACTAACACATGTTAACTAACATGTGTTAGTCTAGTTTTTTCCCTCATGCAAACATATTCACTGTGTGTGTGTGTGTGTGTTTCCCTCGTCTCTGTCAGCCCCCCAGAGGCATCCTGCTGTACGGCCCTGCAGGGACAGGAAAGACCCTGGTGGCTCGAGCTGTAGCCAATGAAACTGGCGCCTTCTTTTTCCTCATCAATGGTGAGGTTTGCTACAATGACATGGTGAGACCAACTGTGCCCAGGCAAAGCTGAAGAAATGGCTAGTTTTTTGATTCAACAGATTGGCGACTCTGGTTCACGTACTGGTTTTTTTCCCTACTGATGGCCCTGTGTCTCACATGCTGCACATCATTCTGTCACTAGGTCCTGAGATCATGAGTAAGCTGGCGGGAGAGTCGGAGAGCAACCTAAGAAAGGCGTTTGAGGAAGCGGAGAAAAACGCTCCAGCCATCATCTTCATTGATGAGTTGGATGCAATCGCTCCCAAGAGAGAGAAGGTAATCTGCAGCCAACAAGTTATGAAGAATATTTCTGCTGGATAAGACCAGTTTACATGTGTGTGTGTGTGTGTGTGTGTGTGTGTGTGTGTGTGCATAGACCCATGGTGAGGTGGAGAGGCGTATCGTGTCCCAGCTCCTGACCCTGATGGACGGCCTAAAGCAAAGAGCTCACGTGGTTGTCATGGCAGCAACAAACCGGCCAAACAGCATTGACGCTGCTCTGAGACGCTTTGGTCAGGAAACACACACTACACACACAGGGTTATCTATCTATCTATCTATCTATCTATCTATCTATCTATCTATCTATCTATCTATCTATCTATCTATCTATCTATCTATCTATCTATCTATCTATCTATCTATCTATCTATCTATCTATCTATCTATCTATCTATCTATCTATCTATCTATCTATCTATCTATCTATCTATCTATCTATCTATCTATCTATCTATCTATCTATGGACAGCTTTAACAAAGCCTTATCTCTTTTGGTCTCCATAAGGGCTACTGTTTATGTCAGAAAAGGTCCAGAAGAGGTCACTAATCCAAGTACACACACACACACATATACAAATATAGTGATGTTTGTCTTCAGGCAGGTTTGATCGTGAGATCGACATTGGAATCCCAGACTCGACCGGCAGACTGGAGATCCTGCAGATCCACACCAAAAACATGAAACTGGCTGATGATGTCGATCTGGAGAGGGTGAGAAAGTCCAGCAGTTCGGGCCAACACACGTTAAAAAAAAACCAAAATCATCAAAACCATTACAATCTGATTTTGTCTAATCCCAGTGTTATGCATAAAAAATAAAGTAAGATGCGCCATGCAGCAAACACACCACCACCAATCAATAGATGGGTGTGTGCCACTTATTATTATTAATAATTATAATAATTGCATAAAACTGAGTTGATTACTACTGTGTATTTCAGATCGCCATGGAGACCCATGGTCATGTGGGTGCTGACCTGGCGGCTCTGTGCTCAGAAGCCGCTTTGCAGGCCATTCGCAAGAAGATGATTCTCATAGACATGGAGGATGAATCCATTGATGCTGACCTGCTCAACTCAATGGCTGTCACGATGGACGACTTCAAAGTACACACACACACATACACAAGCTCTTGTAAATCCTGTGTGTATATATATTCTTGCATTTTTTTTTATTAATTTTTTTAATATTATCAATATTGTTTTAAAGCAATTTTTTTTTTTATTTTTTTTTTTTTTTTTTTTAAGTCATCATACTTCAGAAGATTATTAGGGCCACATGTAGAAAAATTGAAAGTGACAGTTCTAAGGTGTAAGAATTCCGTCAAAAAAGTCAGAATTCTGAGGAAAAAAGACAGTTCTGACTTTAATCTCAGAATTCATGCTTCATACATATCAAACTTTTTGTCAAAAAAAGTGATTTGAATGAGTTTCAATGAGCACATGTTTGTGCGCAGTTGTGTCAGTGTAAGTATTTTAGTTAACATTGTTTACAATACAAAAATGTGTCTAGGAGTGTTGAAGGCGTCTCTTCCTTTAATCAGTGGGCGCTGAGTCAGAGCAACCCATCAGCTCTGAGAGAGACTGTTGCAGAGGTTCCTCAGGTCACTTGGGTGGACATCGGAGGATTGGACGAGGTCAAGAGAGAGCTACAAGAGCTTGTTCAGGTGGAAGAAAACACGTTTAAACAGTAATAATTATCAACCCATCAACTGGTTTGTAATTATTTCATTAACCAGCCATTGAATTTCATTTTGCCCCTATCAGTACCCTGTTGAGTACCCGGACAAGTTCCTGAAGTTTGGGATGACGCCATCCCGAGGCGTGTTGTTCTATGGTCCTCCAGGCTGCGGGAAAACCCTTCTGGCTAAAGCCATTGCTAACGAGTGCCAGGCCAACTTTGTCTCCATTAAAGGTCCTGAGATGCTCACCATGTGGTTTGGAGAGTCGGAGGCCAACGTCAGGGACGTGTTCGATAAGGTAAGGGCAGCTGAAAGGTTCAGTTGTAACATCTAGGAGGGTTCATTGGCAGAAATACAAGCACTGCCGTGTTTCTGCAGTAGCACAAACAGACAAATCTATTTCCTACACTTTAGGGATGGGACGATACCACTTTTTTTGTCTCAGATACCGATATTGCAAACTCTACCGATAACGATATTAGTCTGAAACATGAGTCATTTTAGACCATTTTTGAACTATGAAGCTGTTACAACACATTAATGCTGAGTCATTTCAACAAAAGGTTCCAAAAGGGTCCTTCTACAAGGGCTGATGTTCTACCTGGAACCATTTGCTTCTGAAAAACCCTTTCCAGAAGAAAGGGTTTTTCAAGAGTTCAGGGTAACACCATTTTGATCCAGAGAACCCTTTAAAACCCAGTTTCTGAATAAATTGTTTTAAAAGGGTTCTTGGTGGAACCGTTACAAAAAGGTTCTACCTGAAGCCAAGAAGGGTTCTCCTATGAGGACAAGCCGAAGAACCTTATATGGTTCTACTTAGCACTTTTATTTCTGAGAGTGTAGGATTTTTGGATCATATCGGATTTTATGTTTCTATCTGTCCGATATCCGATCCCGTGATTTTGAACCAATACTGAACCAATACGGACCGATACCGATTCCCATCCCTACGACAGTTTCAAGTTTACAACACAAACAAATCATCCTTTCGCTTATGTGAAGGAAAGTGAGGGGTTAGTGGAGGAGTCCTTTGTTTGGTGCAATCTGCAGTGTCACCATTAGATGTCACTAATTTTTACACACTTACACTGATATAAAAACAAAAACCTCGGAGAATGGCTGACTCCAACTCTGCCATGTGTCCCGTTGTAACCTCTGTAACCAGGCCAGACAGGCAGCGCCCTGCATCTTGTTTTTCGATGAATTAGACTCCATTGCTAAATCCAGAGGCGGCAGCGCCGGGGACGCAGGTGGTGCAGCCGACAGAGTCATCAACCAGATTCTCACCGAGATGGACGGCATGTCCGACAAAAAGAACGTTTTCATCATTGGTGCCACAAACAGGTGAGGGGAAGTCGTTTGTTTGTGGGGTTTTTTTTTCGCGATTACGTGTTCAAATCTCTCTAATCCCACCAGACCTGACATCATAGACTCAGCCATCCTGAGACCGGGCCGTTTGGACCAGCTCATCTACATCCCACTCCCAGACAAACCGTCTCGCACCGCTATCCTAAATGCTAACCTACGGAAATCTCCTGTCGCACGTGTAAGTTGCACACACACTGGGCACACGATCATTTTTGACATTTATTATGATTGCGATGTGATTCATAATTGGGCCTCTATACACCTATGTACATATTCCATTAAAAACCAAACGTTTGCAGCTAGAATAGCCACATTAACAATGTACAAGGACATTTCTAAGTGACCCCAAACTTTTGAACGGTAGTGTATATAGAGGCTCTAAGAGTGTGCAATATAGTGTCTTTTATCCTTTTTTTCAACACAACCTATAGGCAACCTGATCAAATTTCCATCAACTATATAAACACAAAAAATTCCACAGTTCAAAGTTCACACACTTTGCTCGTTTTTGTGGGAAAAAAAAACAATTTTGTGACTTCTGCACAATTATTGCTACTTTATATCACTAGTAAAAATGCAACGTAAAATGAATCATAACTTTGACTCAACAACACATAAGAAGCATGTAAGAAAACACATTTTTTAAAGCCTGGATATGTGACCTACAAACTCACACCACCAGGATGTCCATATAAGGAGTTGTATTTTATACCTACGGCAATTTACCAAGGGTGCACCTGCAGAGCAGATCCGTGCCGTGTGAGCATACTATGACGTTTTTGACAATTTTTGGACCACATACTATCTTTTTTGACCGTTTTGGACGACATACTATACTATGACGTTTTTGACCGTTTTTGGACGACATACTATACTAGGACATTTTTGACCAATTTTTAATTTTTTTGACGACATACTATACTATGACGTTTTTGATCAATTTTGGACGACATACTATCTTTTTTAACCGTTTTGGACGACATACTATACTATGACGTTTTTGACCATTTTTGGACGACATACTATACTATGACGTTTTTGACCGTTTTTGGACGACATACTATACTATGACGTTTTTGACCATTTTTGGACGACATACTATACTATGACTTTTTTGACCAATTTTGGACTACATACTATGACGTTTTTGGACGAAATACTATACTCTGAGGTTTTTTCTTAGTTTGTGTGTGTTTTTCTCTGCGTCATGTAGGACGTGGATCTGGAGTACCTGTCCAACATCACAGATGGTTTTTCCGGAGCTGACCTGACAGAGATCTGCCAGCGAGCCTGTAAGCTGGCCATCCGTGAGGCAATCGAGGCTGAGATCAAAGCTGAGCGTCAGAGGCAGAACAGACCAGGAATTCCCATGGTCAGACTGTCAGGCTTCTACTGCATGTTATACGAGACTAAACCAGGGGTTGCTGATTGACTCTGCAAGAGAATATGGAATACGAGAAGCTACATGCTCTCATAACATTTGTTTTCCTCTGTATCCAGGATGAGGATTTCGACCCAGTCCCTGAGATCAGAAAGGACCACTTCGAAGAGGCGATGCGATTTGCCCGTCGCTCTGTCAGTGACAACGACATCCGGAAATATGAGATGTTTGCTCAAACTCTGCAGCAGAGCCGAGGGTTTGGAAATTTCAGGTACAAACGCTCACACAGTAAAGTGATGTAAATACAGTGTATCACATGAGAGGATACACGTTAGTTTGGCCCTCCAGCATATTCTTTTTTTTTGTTCTCCTGCCAGGTTTCCCTCTGCTACTGGTACCCGGTCTGAAGGTCAGGGGTCAGGCTCTGGGTCAGGAAGGTCAAACCTGTACAGAGAAGAAGGTGATGACGATCTTTATCAGTGACAAAACCCATCGTAGAGCTGCACAGTGTTTTCCTCTCTTACTGTTGTGTCAGTCTTTCCTGCTGAGAGGGAAATAGGGTAATAAGTAATGGTAAGGAATTCTTTTTCATGCTAAGAATTAAAATGAAAAAAGATTATCTGGCTCTAGAAAATATTAGGATGTTTTGTTTTAATGTCAACACCAATGCATACACTTCTAAGACGCTGGCACTAAGAAAAACAACTTTAAATGTGTCAACTATAAGAAAACAAAATCCTTTAAGCACTCTTTATTCTGTTTGCACAGTGACATTTATGTAAGTTGTGTGTATGTTTGAGTTTGAAATGTGATAAATTCATTTGTATAATTTTATGATCAGTTTTTTTTCTTTCCTCGCCATAGGATATGATATGTCTAGATTTGTGCATGAGTATCATTTCAATATTAATTCCTGTGTGGGAAAAACGATTTGAACACAAACGGCAACAAACTCAGGAACATGCACCACATGAAGACAGTATGAAGGACATGATACAAACACTCAGGGCTCTCTATGTTGTATTTGTTTCCTATAGGTCCCTTCCAATACTTTAAGTGCCATTAAGTGTCCTTAAAAGAATTGATATTCAGTAAATTTACTGGTCTAAAAATGTACTTAAGTTAAAAAGTGGAAAAGTAGCTAGTTACATGTAGTAACATGTCCCACTTGCTAGGTGTAAAAGGTTTTAAACCCCTGCACCAAATTAGTTGAAACCGTCAAGCGGAACCTTTCGTTTTCGTCAAATGATGGAGGGGAAGTGTTCCTGGGAAGCACCACCGACTCCGCTGTTTATTTCCGGCGAGAAACGGAAGTCAGCGCAGGGCGAATGTGGAGGTGACCGAATGGCAGACGGCCACAACATTTTGACATAATTGGCAAGATAGGCACAGAACAAGGACAAGTGGGGACATATTATATTCATAATAGTCGTGTGTAAACGTCGTCGGTACCATGGGAGCTCATTTGGTCAGACGCTACATCACTGAGACGGACACCGAGCCGGACCCTGCGAAGAAGTTTGAATTCGACCCAGCGTTCGGCTTCGGAGAGCGGAAAGAGAGAGGTTCGTCTGCCTGAGGGTTTTCTGCTTCATACTGCGCTGTGGCAAAACAAACGGACTGTAGTTAGTGTCGTTATTAACCATCATAGTTGGAGTCTACCAAGTATATCTGTTAGACTTGGTAAACGTTAACTGAGCTAGCTTTGTTGCTAAACGTTAGCTAACTGGTATTAGCTTACTGCTGCCTTCTGTGCACTTGATTATTATTATTATTATAGACGCCACATTCTTACGAATTACAGTTAATTTTTTATATGTGTTGAGCAACGTCGAAATAAATAGAAAGTTGTTAGCACTTATAATGCAGTGTCAGTGGTTCTACACCCAGCGAGTGGAATGTATTGACGTTTGCCTTCAATGCCTTGATGACGATTGTTATCAACATGACTGTTGTTTGAAATACTTTGCACACTGACGTGTGCAACTATACGGTTTTATATCCACTTCAAAATATGTTGTTATTTTGAGTCAAAAATGTAGTACAGTTAGAGGTCGACCAATATGTAATTGTTTAATGCCTAATGTCAATCTTAGAAAGGAGGGCAGCTGATAACCTGTATATGATGCTAAAGTTATTTTGATAAGATTATGGCTGTGCTGTAAGGTTTAGATTTTTAGTTGATACCTTTTGAAAATCATCACGACCAGTTTCAGATAGGTAAATGTTAAAAATGTTTTAAAAAGTGTGTCACAGAGTTATTATTATGAAGGTTGTACAGAGTTGCTAACCTGGACAGGATTTAAACGGGCACACATTTTGATTCACTGCTTGCCACCACATGATACTGAACACTGTGAAGGATTACTAAAAATAATTGTTTGTCATTTTTGGCAGAAATGGTTGCAAACCAGGAGCAGATGAACTTGGCCCAGCTGCCTGTGGAGCAGAGGGATTACTGTGCCCATCATCTCCTAAAACTCATGAAGTGCAAGAGGGACAACTGGCCCAACTTCCTGGCCTGCAAGCACGAGAGACATGACTGGGACTACTGTGAGCACCAGGAGTAAGTGTTTAATGTAGAGACGCAGTTTATCTGGAAAGACTTGGTGACACTTTCTGGGAATTTTTGTTAAACATCCCATTTTGACTGATAGAAAAAAAACGACTTACATTTTTGACTACATTCGACACTGACTATATTCCCTGTTCTCTTTCTGCCTAAAGCTATGTGATGCGTATGAAGGAGTACGAGAGGGAGAGGAGGCTCCAGCTGAGGAAGAAGAGAATTGAGGCCCAGGCTCAAGCCGCATAATCAGTACATCCTCTTATTCTTCTTTGTATATATGAGCTGCTGTTCACAATAAACAATTGAGTTTCATCTTCACTACCTGTAGTCTTAATCCTGTCAAAACATGCAGTAACATAATCCCAAAAATGCTGTTTAAAAACAGATTTGAATTTTTAGGTTCCATCACAACCACTGCTACAACAAATTTCACTATTGCATATTCAGTTGAGCCTGAAAAATGTTAGTACATTCCTGCATTTCTATTGCCGTATGACTCAGTCAAGAGTCTGATGTCATCGACGTTCACCTCTGGTCTTCATAAATCTCAGTTTTAACTCAAGCTTTGTGAAAAAAGGTCTTGGAGCAAAAGATGTAAACTCAATTTAACATATCATATAACAGAGCAAAGACAACATGTTTGTTTACTTTTTTTAATAAATTATTTCAGACATCAACAAAATCAAATGCTGTCATGATCTAGTTTAAACTAATGGGTATAAAAACTGAACAGGTGAAGATTTAATGAATTTCACCAGATGTTGCACCAGAACCAGAAAACAAATCAAACGATTAGTAGACACCTGACAGTGTGGGAGTGCAGCGAGTCTTTCAGTAAACACTGGGTAGCATGAAAGTGAAGACTGCTCTGGGAAATCAAATGCACATACACCAGTTAACCAATCAGAATTGGTTTGTTAGTTTAAGAAAAAAATGCAGTGTTTCATGTTTTTACTTATGACACAGATCTAGAATAGGAAGGAAAAAGAAAAGCAGGACAGAGTTAAGAGTCAGTCAGTCAGTCAGTCAATCTATTAACTTCCGCTGAAGACTTTGGAGAAGAGAAAAAGGGAGATGCAACCCTCAGATAATGTACTTGGCTCCTACAACTGGGGAGAGCCAGATAGTGAGGGAGCAGCTGATCAGCCTTCTACAGGATGAACGGCAGGATGGGAGAGCGGAGCGGAGGGTAGTCGCGGAACTCCTTCAGGTAGCTGCGGTGCTTCCCTTTGGCCCACACGGTCATCTGGATGAAACCCACCAGAGTGAAGAAAGCCACGGGCAGGCACTGCGTCATGAGAGTGAAGCCCAGCCAGGAGCCCAACTGCAACAGGAGAAGGGACATTAAAATACAGACGGACACCAGTAGAGGGCAGTAGCTGCAGCTGTTAAGGTAAGACAAATAAATGTCCTGAACCTAAAAACTACAAGTTTGAGTGAAACATGAAAATGTCACAGTCTATTTGTAACTTATTGAATGTCTTTCAAGCAAAACTAACTTTTAGCTGTTAGGTTGAAGACACACTCTTACCTCATAAGTGTAGTTGGGGCAGGAGACGAGCAAGAAAATCCAGGTGAAGGGATTCTTGGTTGGATAAGGAATCTTTCTGGTCTTGGAGCCTGAATGAAAACGGGGGAAAGAAAAGGGAACATTACTTTTTTCCCCCCCTTTCGACTTCTCCCTCTCTAGGGTCAGATCTTTTTTTTAGAATTTTAAAAAGGGACAGCAGACAACAGACCCAGAACAAATAGTTTTGAGATGTACAGTGTGTGTGTGTACCTGGTGGACGGAGGTTCCTCAGAGCAATGTGAATGGAGAAGTTGCCAATCTGACAGAACTGAGAGCGAAAACAATGATTATATCAGATGAGTTTCCATTACAGTTTTTCGCTAAATTTAAGCAACATTTGAAAAATTTTGACAAAGTGCAGGTGTTTCCATTGAAATGCATTTTGCGTAGTAATTCTCATAAAGTCTAGTCGCAGGAGACTCCACTTGATGACTAACTTAATCGTCTCAGCACATGAGTAAAACATTTATAATTGTTTATAAACTACATACTAATGATTAATTCATGCATTCTTAATGATAAAGTAGACATGTATTCATGCTCAACTAATGCTAATAGTGTGTACTTAATTATAAATGTTACCCTTCAAGACACTAGAAACATGGGGGAAAAATTTGTCGTACATAAAATTGTGTAAATTTTCAGTCAAATAATATGTGACAAATCATAGACTCTTACCAAGAACAGGATGAGGGCCAGTCTAATTTGTTGCTCCCCGTATACTGCAATAATACACAATAACCTACTGTAAGTAATGATCAAGATGAGTGATGGGAGTGATGTGTTTATATATACATGTGAAGCTGCACATACACTTACTGGGCGGCGTATACAGCGGGTGGTTGATGTAGTAGGCCATCCATGCCGCAAATCCCCAGTAGTATGTGCAGTTCTAAACAAGGAACAGAAACAGCATCACGAGATGTTCTGAGATTTTATGGTGACAAACTACGAACTACACACACACACAACTGACATGACACCGATACATAGTACTGTAGTCAGAGCTTGAGCAGAGGTATTGGATCCTAACCTTAAATATGTTGCGTAACGGCATAGTTCCATGAGAGAAGCGGTGGACAAACAGCGTCTCCAGGAGTCTCTTGACATAGTGGAAAGAGTGACACATACAGGCGAGACTGGGGAGAGGAAAAAGCAGACGCATGCATGAGCCAGACTATACTTGGACACAAATGACATCCTGCCAATGAGGACACTCCACTGACTTTTTTTTTCTTGTTAATGACAAATCAAAGCTTACAGCAACGGTTTAACATGATGGGGAAAGTGATTATAACTAGGGATGTCCCACTCTGTTCGTCTGTGACGGGCATATCTCGCTGACAGATCGTCCTAAGACTTTGGATATGGGTTGAGCATGGCCCGATGGTGTGCATCCTTGATTTTTTTTTATTTCAATTCTCTCCGAGTTATCACGCTACACCAGGCAGGCAGCAGCTCATCAGCAGCAGCTGCGCTGTCTCGAGCGGGGGCGGTTGGAGTGAAGAGGCTGTCCTCACGGTGAGTGAGACATTTTCACATGGTTCATCGCAGAACATGGTGTTATACTGAAACGACGAGGTGTCCATTCACCAATATGCGAGCGCATATTTATTTTGCATTAGCATGCTACTACTTTGCAGCGAAATTGGCGAACCAGTTTCCAAAGGTAAGCTAGCGAGGCTACGATTAACATTAGCGTAGGGCTAACATAATACAAACGCTGTGCAACCTCATTAGGCACAATGCAAATGTCCTATTAGTAATATTCTATTAGCATTAGCGTAGCTAGCTGTTTTGACTGTCAGCCACCCCATTTGCACAGTGTTTGTATTATGTTAGCCTTTACGTTCCTTATTATGCATTACCATAACTGAAAAATCTTCTTCAGCTCTCACCAATAATATGAAAGATAGGTAATAGGAAATGCGTGATCATCATGCCCAGATTGGCTCAGATTTGATACATGAGATTGGGACCAGGACACCCTTAATTATAACCTCACTTTTAGTCATTATTTGTCAGTTTGTAAAGGCGTGTTGGAGACACTCACTGTACGACCCAGTGTTTACTGGTGGTAAAATCATATTTGGGTGCGTAAATGAAAGGAACCCTGAAGTAGAACATCAGGTAGATGACCAGAGGACCAGTATACTCCGTCAGAAAGACCTGAAAATAAAAGACAAGGACAGGTAAGTCGGCGAGTTCAACACTGAAAGCTTGATTTATAAACCCCTTTACTTATTATGTTTCTCCTCTGTTTCCCAGGGTGACAAACTTCTGCCCCGTCTCTTGTTTTACCCAGTGGGAGATCTCAATATAGCTCTACTTGATCCCTCTCAAACACTTGTGGAAGTGTACGAGCGTTTCCCGATGTTTGGGCGGTCTGGCATTGCACTCACCGTGACCCAACTGATCTGAGCTCCCAAGTCTCTGAAGTAGAAAGTTGCCGTGGTTCCCACAGGAAGATGCTGCAGAACGTCCTCATCCTTCAGAGACTTCCCCTCTGAAAAACACACGGTAACTCTTACACACTCTTTAAGGTTTACACTCTTGGGAGAATAACGATACATCATTCACTTATAGTGATACACAGTAGCTGACTTACTGGGGTCGAGGCGAATCGACTGTCTGGCTGGGTACCACTGAGGATCTGTAAAGAGACGGGACTTGATGTCAGGGTTTCTGCATGAATCTTTAATTACAAGGCTTTGGTTGTCTGCGCACAGATTGCACTCACGGCTCTTGTGGAACATGGATTTGATCTCCCCAATGGTGGCATTTGGCTCGACCTACAAATAACACCACATTGAATTAGTGTCGGGGCACATACACGGACAGATAATAACTCCCATTTTCCATTTATGATGGTGATTAGTGGTAAATTTAGCTCGAGCTGAGGCCAAATTCTCCATTGACGTGGACTATTTAACAGCTGGTATTAGGGTTTCAGCAAACCTCAGTGTGCACTCCCACCCTCACACGTACACACATTACTTGCAAACGTGCATTTCCTCAAGACTTACAACTTAACACGGACCCAAAATCTGATTTTATTTTTTAAAGTTAGGAACACAGTGTGTCTCAAACTGGACAGACTGGACATAGTAACACGCAGCCAAAAGTACGCGACCTTCTGCTGGGCTGCCAGCAAAGGCCTGACTACCCCAAATATAAACACAGTGACAACAAAACAGGAACACGGAGCACACAAAGGCAAATCTGGACACGCGCACTAAAAACTGGACCGAGGCCGAGTCAGCTGATTTACAGTCGTCGCCACATTCCCATTGTTTGATCGAGTAGCTTTATCGGTTTGAGTTAAGCTAGCACACCTTCCTGTTTTAACCCATTTGGTATAAATGATAAGTCAATTTGTCATGCCAATGGTTCCGTCCATAAATATTTAGTAACTGACTTTCACCAAGATCATGAACATTTTGTTGCTTTTGCTGTTGTTTTGGTGCAACCATCATCTCCAGGATTGTGCATGGAGCTGTTTTGATTTAGTCTACTCAAATCAAAAGTATTTCATATTATCTCAAGTCTTTTTGTCTTGCATTTGGTGACGCTGACAACAAGAAATAGCAGAGTTCTGACCAAAAATGAATAGCATGGTTGAGAAACAGTGGTAAAGTGGTAAAATGAAATGAAATATCAGGAGAGTCTTCTGATCTATGGGTAGCGTTGCTGAACTGAAGAGAATGAAACCAGATAGTCGTCACGTGACTAATACAAGACCATTTGTGTTTGACAGAATGATGATAGAAGTACAGATGGCGTCCAGTTTCTTTCACGCCTTAATTGGCAGGTCTCTCAAACATCATAGCAGTAAATCTACATCTCTCTGCAGGCCCGGACTAACAGAGCCAAGATCCCTGCGTGAAATGTGGACCTATATTTACATCAAAACATTCTAGCCAGGCAAAGGTAAGAAAAGAAGACTACATGATGAAATTGCATGAAGGTGTTGTTTGGTAACTTTTAGTAAAGGCACTAAATCTACATTTGATTATTGGTTTTCCCTTAGGGGTGTTGCATTTAAATAAAGGTCTACATATCATATCATTAACACATTAGCTTTCTCTATTTGTAGTTTTAATTAAAAAGTTGGGTTACTGAGCACTGTACATGAACCGAAGACCACGTGCCATTTTCAGCAGGATGACATCAACGAGAGACCACCTTTAAGTGACCCCCCCCTCCCCCCTCCCCCTCCTTCCTTCTTTCGCTAAATCCAGATCCAGACTTACTATATCCATCACATCTGTGAACTGCCTCTACAAAAAAAAGGTGTTAATATTGCACGTGCTTTCACCACGAAAACTCTGCTAAGCCGACAACACGGTATGATCCAGGCAGGCTAGCACCTTATACTTTTAGGTCTGGTGGAGCAGCCCTCATGACGTTACTATTAACGAACACTAACGCAACACTATACAGCGACAGACCTCACACCAGCAACACACTAAATCCTCCTAATGTTACAGCACTGACTTACAAGCAGAGCAGACTAAGTAAAGCTACCTTATACAAAGATAACACGTGAGTATTATTTACTTGTCATATTCCTGATTAAAACCCAATCTATGGTTATAAAACAACAGTGGTGCTCTTAAGCTTCAATTATGGCAGTGCATAGCGGCGTGAAAACGCCAGCACCATATTAACTTTTATTATGCAATACAACAATACGAGTTTTAAAGACATGAATTGTTCTCAACATGTATTTAAAAATGGCATTGAAGAAAGAATAAAACAATTGCATTGCAGCTTCTGTGATTTGCCAATCGCAACTTCATAGACAGAACTAGAACATGACTAAACGCAATGATTCTTCTGAACAAGCAGGATGCATTTGCACAAGAAACACAAGGCAACTACTTTTCATTTTTCCACTTTCTAATGCATGTTTAACATGCGAGTCGTACAAAAGACGGATATCCCTAGCTATGATTTGGACAAGCTTCTCACTCCGGCTTTTTATAATGTCAAAATGTGTTATGAATGTGATACGAAAGGCATGATCCCATGCAAACACTGCTGATTCAGTTCGTCTTTCACACAGTTGGCGAATTATGTCTTTGAAATAGCTTGAAATGCTTGTAAGTACTGTTAACAGCGTCATAGTTTAAAAGGTCTAAAATGACTGTATTGGACCAATATCAGTATCGGCAGATACTTGAGTTTGTAGTATCGTTCCATCCCTAGTTTATGGTCGGTGCCTGCTTTAAAATGTTCGGAAAGACACGCTCCTACATAGCTCACACCTTCACCTTCTGCTCCACCTAATTTAAAACACCTGAAACAGAGCAGCTAAGAAACCAGCTACAACCAAAAAAGAGGAACCACCACCGCCAAACTGACTGTAGCATATAAGCTAACCTCGTCAATTACATTCTTTTATATACATACTATACATATGGAGCCATGCAACAAGTGGTGTACCTCCTTCACTTCCATCTACTGCTCTGCTGAAGCAGCATAAACATCATGATTTTGGGGGTGGAAAAACAGGATTATTGTTATTTCAACACACGCACACTGTCCGTGCGAGTCTCCGCCCAATGCCGCGTTTGCACCGACACCGCTGTGGTCGGTAGAACGGTTGCGAAATGACATTCTGTCTACATTGTTCTATACATGTCTGTGCCAAACAGCCACTGCCTCACCCACATAAGTGAGCCCAGCGGGGTTGTGTCATACGTGTGAAAGGTGCTTTCGCCAAGGCAACACACCCACTGACAAACGGCGAGGGGCTACAGCGGCTCGGAAATGTTCTAGAAAGAGTCTGACGCCCACAAACACACACAGACCTTTGACGCTGGCATAGGACCAGATATATTGCACCTGTTCTGTTAAGTGAAAGTACTAAAAAGACTTTGGGCAGGGTTGTGGTTAGTGCAGTTTAAAGTGCATCATGATTAACTTTTTTTTTAATGATAAAAAAAAAATTCTCACCTTGTCCAGGAAGCAGAGCTTGTCCTTGGTCTTGGCATCCAGTATCTCCACCTCAAAGAAAACAACAGCCTTTTTAGCTTTTTTAGCAGGTTTGCGTTTCACAGGGGCTGCAGCTGACACTGGGGGAGCCGCTGCCACCCCATTCGCTGCCTTTTTGCCACCAGTGGCCTCTAGTGCTAGGGCATCCATGTCCACAGTCCTCCTCCTGCACTCTGGTTATTCCCTTCTTCCCCTCACTCTTACTCTCAGTCCTCTTGTCACTCTCCGCTGTCTATCACAGATCCACGCCAAGCCAGAGAGGAGAGAGGCAGCACTCAGCTGTGGAAATGAATCTGTCTCCCCCCCTCCTTCTCTACCCTCCCTTTTCTTCCTCCTCTCTGTCATTCTCCCTCCCTCTCTCATGCCTCCTCTCCTGGCACGCTGCTTTATTTAACTGCCAGGCGCCCCCTCTGAGAACAGACATTTACCACATGTGTGTGCACAGTTGCAAACGCAGGAATGCCCAGTATCCCCCCCCCCTCCCCCGGCAAACTGCCCATAACGGATCATCTGTGTATAATCCCACAGAGGAAACTTCTCGAGCAGAAAGCAGCAGCTTCTTGGGTTGGAAACATAACCCCTCCCTAAAAAAAGACACCTGATGACCTCTGACACCTCTCAAGCCTTGGCTAAGTGGGAAGATGGAGGGGAGTTTGGTTATTATGACAAACAGGAGTCCACCCGCCCATTTCCTAATTTGACCCCCCTCCTCTTCTCACTAAATATAAATGTCTGCCACTAACTCTATGTTCCCCACCCATCTATGCCTGTGTAGTGATGTCATTCCCTCTCTGACTGACATCCGTGCACACCTGAGAGGCCCAGTTCAGGGTCTCACATCCGCTGGACTTTCCCAAACGTGTTGCTGCTTATTAAAAACAATCTGAGCAGGCCGCGCTCCCCTGCCATTGAGGGATGATCATATTCCAGATTAACTCGAGGCTTCCCCCTCACCCCGTTCATTCTCTAACGATGAGCAGTCTGGACAACACAGTTCCCTGCATGAATGAAAGACGGTCACATGTGGCAACAAAAGACATTTAGGATCAACGTTTTTTTGTGCACATGATTGGATTCATTTCGCATGGAATTAATTGTATCTTGCCCATTTCAAACTATGTCATGATGCTGATTTATAACTGGATAAACAGAACACCCATGTACATTTAAAATGAGCAGGACATATGACACTGGGGTCATGGAAATAACTTCATCTCACTCTCCTCTGTGCCAGGCATACCCACTTGCCACTGTACCTCCCACTTCTCATCTATATAAAGTCTCCGTCTGGCAGCGACAGTCTTTGGTCGTAACGGACAGTTGGGTGAGGAGAAAAAATCTGGGAGAAATATGTTAAAACCTTGACTTCTTTCCAACTTGTTTTGTCAAAAAGGTAAGAGGGCGGGTTTTTTTTGTTTGTTTTTTTAATCGGTAAAAATCTGAATAAGACGTACGCTGCCAGACTGTGATGGCATTCCAGTGTGAAAGTGAGGCAGATCACTATGAAGCGGACGCAGCTCTCTGGTGCTATCTGGTGTAAATGCAATGAAACTATGAGTTCAATTATAATTTCAAGATATTGCTAACTTTTTGTTCAATATTAGTTTGGAAATCGTGCAATGTAAAAGGTCCAGCATGTAAACTTATTTTTAGGATTTAGTGGCCAAAATTCAATACAGTACCCATTTGCACGTTTGTACCGATTTTAATAGTTTGATTTCTGTAGCTTTTTAAATAAGCCTTTCATGCCACCATGTTTCTACAGTGGCCCAATTTGTTTAACCAGCTAGACTGTGTGGAGCGTCCTCCAACTGTGCTAAGTAGAACCATATGAGGTTCTTCGGCTTGTCCTCATAGGAGAACCCTTTTTGGCTCCAAGTAGAACCTTTTTATAAAGGTTCTACCTGGAACCCTTTTGAGGGTTCCACCAAGAACCCTTTTAAAACCCTTTATTCAGGAAAGGGATTTTTAAAGGGTTCTCGAGATCAAAGTGGTTCTTACTGGAACCATTACCATTACCAAGAACCCTTGAAAACCCATTTATTCGGAAGCAAATGGTTCTAGAAGGACCCTTTTGGAACCCTTATTTCTAAGAGTGTATGATCTCTAACATGAAAACAGAAAAATGAATGCAATATTATTATCAGCAACTCATGTTAACACTAAAAACGATACTATCATGTTCTGAATAAGGTCAACAGTTGATTATTGGTGTCCATATGATAATACTTTCACATGTCTGGCAGCAAATGCCCAAACCTTTGCACCTATATACTGTCGCTGCATGGTGTTACATCAACTGCAAAACTTTGTACTATGGTCACATGACGTACCATCTTGATAACTGCTACATGATTAATCGGGTGGTTATTGCCGTTTGTAAAATACACACCTCACCTGCAACTGTATGAACATGCCATGGGTTTTTACCTCCAGAATGTGGGGGAATCTTGCGAGTGTGAAAGTATAAGCCTGAATAAGACACAGCAGCTTCAAACATGTGTCAAATCTATACAGGGCAGTAGTTTTGCTGACTGGCTGACTGTGTAATGTAAGCTAGGGTTTTGACAGAGTAGCCTAAGGTTGACAGCAGAGTGAATGCCAAATGATAGGTGGAATACAACGTGTGAATAACAACAAATATTGAATCAAAATAAGTTTCCATGTGTTGCTTCATTTAAATGTTATTAAGTAAGGGTGTTTATTACCTAAACCAAATTAATCAGTGGTGCTCTCAATCAGTTCATTTCATAATTTAAATGTTGTTCTGACCCTCATAGGTTACAAAAACCATAGCTGTTGACAGGAAGAAGGGGAACCGGCGCAGCCACTGGTTGGATCAGTTTCTGTCAGACTGCTTCAGATCCTGTCTGGTGGGTTTAAGGAAGTGCTAAAGAAACTGCACTTTTGATTTGATCGGTTAACTGGTTTAGGTGCTCGTCTATTGAAATCTACGCAGCGTCCGCTTAATCTACAATATCTTTAGGTTGTGTGCTGCTTTATCTTGCTGCTCGACACCCTTTTCTTGCTGGAAACTTTGCGATCCACTCTCTCCCTGCACCAAAGTCCATGAGGATGTCAGTGATTTTGCATCGTGGCACACAGCAGTTGTTAATCGCCCTGCTGTCTTACCAGTAACTTCAAATGTGCCATTTCGTGACCTCTGCGTTTGAAACTGAAACTTAACAAATCAAAGCAGCAGTAGACCAGCAGCTTGTGTGTCCACGCAAGTTTAAAAACTGCGATTTTCTCTGTGGACTTTAGTGCAGGAGAGTGAGCAGTGTGGCTGAAAAAGGTTGCCCAACATGGACCTATAGCCTCTTTTCCACCTATGATCCCAGCTCGGCACGGCACAGTTTAGGTTGGTTTTCCACTAGGGATGTGAATCTTTGGGTGGCTCACGATCCGATTCCGATTCTTAGGATCCCGATTCGATTCAAAATCGATTCAAAATTGTATGCAATGCATAGTGTGTTAAGGCAAATTATGGCATCAAAACAATACAGTTTGTATAAGATAATGTGATAATGTGATCACACAAAGGCAAACTTAAGACAAAAGTTAACATTTATTCATTCAAAACAAATAAAAACTTACTTACTGTACAAAAAAATAACTTGCATAAATAAAAGCTTAGGCTAGCTGCCTTTTTCTCCCAGAAGTTACAAAAATAAACTGTACACAAATAACAAATTTCAAAATAGAAACTTAAAAAATATATACACACATATATATATATATATATATATATATACATATGTATATATATACATACACACATATGTATATATATATAGATATATATATCTATATATATCTATATATATATATCTATATATATATTCAAAAATCGATTGTTGAAGTTTATGAATCGATTCAGAATCGTGGATGATTAGAATCGCGATTCCTATGTGAATCGATTTTTTACCCCCACCCCTATTTTCCACTACAAAATAGTACCGACTCAACGTGGGCGGAGCCGTCGCCGTGCGGCTGCATGAAACCGACGTGACTTTGACCGACTTCAGTCAAAGTCTTGTGTCGCCAGAGCAGGTACTAAAAAAGGTACCAGATACTATTGCTAGTAGAAACGCAAAAATAACCATGCCGTGCCAAAGCCAATCAAGCCGGTGGAAACGTGCTATAATTCAAATCCAATAATGTTACGAAAATACAAATCTACTTATGTACTTTACTGACTTGCATCTTAATACACTATTGGTATATTTACATGTATCATTTGCTTTATTCCATATATTTAAAGTTTTATTTATTTCCTTTCTTTAAACCGACCCGTCCCTTTACTCATCATAATGAAATGCCACACTTGACTGTTCACCTGCATTATTGGGTAATAACGAGTTAGGAAGCGCCATGAGTCGTTCCAGCCAGAGACGGCGTTAATGCTGAGCATTAGCACACACAGAGAGACAAGTATTACATTGCGGATAGTGGCGGCCATCGCAAACACACGGCACGGCAATCATTTTGCCGTTTGAGTGGCTGCAGCTTTACTTACAACGCGACCGTTGCAAAGTAAATACAACTAATTACCGTGAACGGGAGGTCACAATAGCCCGGCCATAGCAACCAGCCCGCGGTGGACAGTGTTGCTACAGCGTGCGAGCCTCACTGTCCATGGTTAAACCCCTAATTCAGGCTCTTCTGTTGGTTTTAACATTCACAAATGTTACATTTGGATGCAACTCATTCAAATTTGGCTCCGCCAGACGTCCCCATTAAGGGTTTAAGGTTTCATTGACACCACTCACCTCGTAGTGCTTCATCTTGGCAGCGCACGGCCCTTCCTCAAAATCACCGCTGACTGACAGAGCAACGACCAATCAGAGCGAGTGATATTCAACCGCTGAGGCCACATAGGGCGGGCGTTACGTGGGCGCCGCAGCCAATCAAAAACGGCCAAAGTCAGAGGAGCACGCCCCCTTCTCTCGACGCTGTGTCCAATCAGATTTAAGGAAACGGAGAGGTCACTTTTTTTTCCTTTTTAAATTACATTTATTGAAAATTTCTTGCAAACATTACAATACGTGACAAATATACACAAATTATAACGAGTATATATTATTGAATGACAATTAGTATATATATGTGTTGGTATGTATTTTTTATGTGTATGTATATATATATAATATTTTTTTTGTATTATTATTATTTTTCTTTCTGCAATCTCAAAGGCTTGAGCAGCATCAGAACAAGGTATTTTCAGTGCCAGTGGAGCTTAGACCAGTATTTTTGCTTAATTTAATCATTTAGATTTTACATAATCAAACACAGTGGTACTTTGACCTCTGGTACCTCTGATTATGATGTTGATATCTGTATCGTTGATGGATGGTCAAGTTTAGCCATTGCTGCTTGCCAAAGTGGGGGTGGGAGCAGGGGCTCAGCTTGTGAACAGGCAAGGCAGGCAGCTGCTTGGGGCCCCGAGCTGATAGGGGGCCTGAGGGCTGTTTTTACTGAAATGTGCAGTGACCAGTCACATCCCCGTCCCCCTTAAAAAACAATGGGCGATTTGCAATGACATCTCAGTAAGAAACCTCCCTAAAGGGGCCCCACCTCACGTAAACCTGTGTGAGGTTATTGTTCTGCAACATATCTTTTTTACTCAGTTTATATATGTTTTTTTCAGTTATTTACAGTATTTTATTGTTCTATTTATTTATGTTGTTTTATACATTATACATTACAGTATAATGTATTTTTTACTAAGTTTATATAGTTTTTTAAAAGCTATTTACAGTATTTTATTGTTCTCTACATTTATATTTTCACATACTTTTTAATTACAAGGTTTTTCCATGTTATTTCATTCATTTCGAAAAAAATATATTTTGAACTCATACATTTTTCGTTGGTGTCAGATTATTTGTAAAATAATGGTGATGAACAACACTGGTTTGAAGGGCCCCCTGGGGATTTTTGCTTAGGGCCCCTGCAGACTCTAGAATCGCCTCTGGGTGGGAGGCTGATCAGCGGATGGGCATGGTACCATGCATGGACCTGAATTCCGACAGATTTGAACGCAGCATGAGATGACGTGCGTGTGGGCGTGTCTCTGTGGAACCTGGACTGCTCTGAATGTTCGAGCTTAGTATGGAAAACTCTGGAAGTTTCCATGGGGTTTTATAAAGTAGCCTGGGGACAACGAGGCGAGTGGCGCAGAAGAGGACCGGCTACGAGTAACCGCAACGTCTGAACTTACAGTTTCTTAAAAAACTGTACTTTAAAGACAACAACGTTCGAGGACAAAGTTTGACAAAGTTCGCTGAACGCCTCATCAAAGGACAGCTGCGGTGATGCGACATAACGGATGCCCACTGTCGTGAAACGCTAATTAAGAAGAAAAACAAGAACTCTAGCCTCTAAAGCAGCTGCGTGGTTAAAACAAACACAAAAATATGGGTAAAGACTATTACGACGTTCTGGGGATTAAGAAAGGGGCGTCGGAGGACGAAATAAAGAAAGCGTATCGTAAGCAGGCTCTGAAATATCACCCCGACAAGAACAAGTCACCGGGAGCCGAGGATAAATTCAAAGAAATTGCCGAAGCTTACGATGTTTTGAGTGACCCAAAGAAAAAGGACATCTACGATCGTTTCGGCGAAGAGGGTAAGTTATGTAAACGGTTTAACAGTGGACTTAAGCGAGTTGTTATTTCGAAGTGACCTGCAACACCGTCAAAACGAAAGTAACACTTGACAGTCGTCTCGTTTCTGTGTGCAATGGCGGCGGCGTCAGCTGCCAGCTGCTCTGGCTTTTTGACTTATCCTGTTGTTGAACCAGGAAAAGGCGAGGCTCTGTTACAAGAATAAACACGGTACTTGATATTGTGCGTTTCAATATGGCGGCGCGGTGACTACGCAGCGACCCTGCTCTATATTAAGGTGTTAATCGACATCACTGAGCATTCCCGAGTTGAGAAGAAATACCCTATTTAGGTCCTTTAAGATACGAGGCAAACGGTTTAGACGGTTAATCGGTAGTCGGGGTATTCACGACCGATATCTGCAACGTCGTTAAACTATAGTTACATCAGTTTCAACTTGTCATAATGACGTCACGTGTATGGTGCACGTCATGACAGCGATATCTACAATTCAGTTCCGGATGTCTGCAACGGAACTGTAGGTGTCTAATTCCAGATATATAGTTCATTACCATCATCAAACTCACATGACTGGTTAAAAAAAAAAAAAAAGTTTGAATGTACTAGTAAAAACTGAATAATGTGTAATCGGTGACGTCATTTTCTCCAGTAAAAGACTGAGTTACAGATGTCTGAAACTAGTTTTGACTATTTTTGGAATTGGAAGTCAGTCGAAAATGAAATTATGACAAGTCAAAATGATGTCACATCTATACATCCATAATGGTAATTCCAGAAACTTGGCCATTAAATATTGAAACAGACTCGTTCCTGATAGCCTTTAATGCGCATTAAGCAACATGAATGGAAACTTAACATTAACAAGTCTTGGAATATGGTTTAAATCTAGTAATCTAGGGATCCAGTTATCACGTGACTGAGGTGGGCCCTCCAGCTTCCACGGCACTGGATGAATACCACAACATTCCTAAGCTTCATGCTAAAAGCAAATATCACTATAATGATGAATGAGAAACGGCAACAATATTCTTTTTCATCACAAACCTGTTGAACTTGAATTTGAACTTTATGCTAAATAGTGACATCAGCTTACAAATGTAGCCACTACAGCTCAAGTTAGTGGTTTATAACCTAGGCTTAATGTTAACTAATGCTAGCGTTTATGAGTTTTGCTTTAGTTTAATTCATTCATCCAGTTTCTACTGCTTTATCCTTTATGCACGAATGGTTGCTGGGGCCACTGTAAGCAATCCCAGCTAACATAGGGCTAAATAGACGGAGTACACCCTGGACAAGTCGGCATTCCATTCCAGGGCCTGCTTTATTTTAATGTTGTATATTTACATTTATGAGAAATCTATATTTTTTTGATTATCTTATATCCTTGAATTTCTGACGTTGAGAAATACCTTGTCCTGGATCTGGAGAGGAGCAGAAATGGGCGTGCATCGACACGCAATGTGTTTAGTTGTTGTAACTCAGCGTGCACAAACCTCTGCTCAAGAATGCTATGTTTCCCACGTTGCAGTACACTCCCTGTTTTTTTTAAGGTCAACAATTGATTTCTTTTAGTTTTGAGTCGCACTGATGAGTCATACATGACCAGAAACTTAACCTTTTTAGCAAAGGTAACAAGAGAAAGCATTCTGTTACAGCTCCTCTGTGCGTCAGGAACGGGAAAATAAAGCTCTAACGTTGTGGAAATGAATTAAATGACTGTCTCTTACACAGGTCTGAAAGGCAGAGGCCCCTCAAGTGGTGGCGAACCTGGCAACTTCAGCTACACCTTCCAAGGAGACCCTCATGTCATATTTTCAGAGTTCTTTGGTGGGCGTAACCCCTTCGAACAGTTCTTTGGTGGCCGCAATGGGGGTATGGATGAGGACATGGACACTGATGACCCTTTCGCCCGCTTTGGGATGGGCGGAGCTGGATTCGGCGGGTTCCCCCGCTCATACAGCTCTGGTATGGGTGGCATGGGCGGTCACAATAGTGTCGTAAAGAAGCAGCAGGACCCTCCTCTGGTTCGCGATCTGCCCGTGACCTTGGAGGAAGTTCTGTCAGGTTGCACAAAGAAAATGAAGATCTCTCGTAAAAGACTGAACCCCGATGGGCGATCCGTGAGGGCAGAAGATAAAATCCTGGAGGTGCAGATAAAGAAAGGGTGGAAGGAGGGGACCAAAATCACATTTCCTAAAGAGGGGGATGAGACTCCCACCAACATTCCCGCTGACGTGGTCTTTGTGTTGAAGGACAAACAACATCCAGTGTTCAAACGTGACGGCTCAGACATCGTTTACCCAGCCAAGATTTCACTCCGAGATGTAAGTAAAAAGTACTCAGCAATAGTCCTTGAAGTTCATTAAACAAAAAAACTACTAATACATCCATAAGTATGCAAGGTCTTATATTCTGTTTCTCTCTTTTGTTTGTTCTCTTCTTTCCCATCAGGCCTTGTGTGGCTGCACAGTTAATGCACCCACACTGGGTGGCAGAACAGTGACCGTGACTACAGATATAGCACAACCAGGTATGAAGCGGAGGATTAGCGGTGAAGGGCTTCCTTATCCTAAGCGGCCCGATCGTCGCGGTGACCTGATTGTGGAGTTTGAGGTCAAATTCCCAGAAAGGCTCAGTCAGAGTGCTCGGGACACCATCGCCCAGGTCCTACCACGATAGTGAGGAAGATGGACTATTGCACTAACCTGCCAACAAATTTTTGTCAATATTTTTATTTTGTTTTTTATTTTTTAGGACTTAAGGTCGGTTAAATGCCCACCAGTCAATAAAGTAAAGAAATGTAAATATGATTTTTTTTTCTTCCTTGTGTAAACATTTCTAAATAGATTATATTTTGATGAAATTAAGTGTATATAGTATACCAAATGCTTTATCATGTGGGAACAGTTGTTGGGGTTGTATAGGTTATTTTTGAGGAAGTTTTCTATTTTGTCTAAAATTGCAACCTGAGGATTTGCCATTGATTGTTTATATGCTTCAGATGGGACTTGGAGTGCAAAATGCAGGAGAAATGATTCGTCAAAGAAATCATTTTGTTCAGAAACATGGCAAAGGCGGGCCATACAGCACATGGGGTAAGAAGTGATGGTCTAATCCATTTTGTCCATGGATGGTACAACAAGAGGCTGCACTTATTATTGGACAGAATTGTCAAACGTTATTGAATAATAAAAAAAAAAGAAAATTAGAGCTGTGAACATCAACACTTGTTTTCTTCAGTAGTGTGTTTGTCCCTATGTCACGCAATGTCCTTTCACATACCATATGATGCCATTAATGACTGAAACGGTATAATCGGCAGAATGCGTCTCTAATCCGATTGTTTCAAAATGTGAAAGACGCTTGCATTTCAATTTTCTGACGTGACCGTGTCAAATCCAGTTGTTTTGGAATCTTTAGAATGTCTTTACCGTCATGGGATGAAAGTGTCATGGTGATAATTGGTAAGAATTATAATTGATATTCTTGACATCGTGATGTGATTTCTGATTAGTGTGCTTAAGATTGTCTCTTAACTTTCTAGCAAATCACATGGCAGCAACTCGAGACATTTAGCGTGGGAGGCGGAGTCGAGATGACCTGCTGAGGTTGAACCCATGCCTCGGGATGTTGAAGAAAGGCGGATGAACGTGACTTCGATGATGGTATTGTTGCAGGCCGACCAGTCTGCCTACTTCAGAAACTGTAAAATATCCAGTAAGCGTCAGTTCTCTGAGCGATAGTTGTCAATGTCTTCAATGTGTATCTTTTGTCGAGCATCTTGAGCTCAGCTTAGCACATGCGTAGATTGTAAACGCCAGTGGATTGACCGTTCAGGCAAGAAGTGAAACTAAACTGACCACTGATAATACAGTCTTGCGATTCCCTTCATGCAGCTATTACTCCCATTCACACTGTGGCTAATGTGATGTTAATGACTCGTATGATGTTATTGCCACAGTTGGAGGTTGCGGTGCAGACTTGTGATTCTTCATCAATCACTTCGATATGAATATTTGCACACAAGTCCATCCTTGAATTTGGTCTCAGTCAGGTGTAACGTGTTCAGGCCTCCTCACCGAAGGAGGGCAATTTAGAACAAACGAAATGTTGTACGGGAAAATGTCTTTCTGAAACACGATTTCTTTGTCGAATTGCAGCGTTCTCGCTTTATGGGGCAGCCTTCAGGTTGTCTTCTGACACCCCTGACACAGTCAACAGACTGTTCGGTTTGATGCGGCGAGGCAGACGGGGGGGGGGGGGGGGGGGGGGTTGCAAACAATAAACGCGAACACAAAAGCTGGCTCCTCCGATCAGAGTGAGGCGAAAATGAAAGAGAGAGAGAGAGAAGTTTTCTCTGCTTGGAATACACGTTTTCAGAGGCATGATCAGACAGAACCATGCCCCTTTACTGATCACATCAGTTAAGGACCAACAAGCTGCTGCACTCATTTGCTCACTCAATCATATCTTTTTACCATCCTTTAGGCTCTGTTGTTTTATGGCACTGTCATCTCAGATGACACATTTGGTGCAAGTGACATTTTTCTGACAAGTTTTGGACGTGAATTTGCTTTCACTTCAATTTTTAACCTGGATAAAGAATGAGGATTCTTTTTCTTGTCGTGTTTTACTGCTTCTTGGGTGAGTTTTGTTGTATCAGAGAAAACAAAGGATAACTTTTCATACAATGGTTTTGTGCTTTATTGTTATATATACATGTATAAAAGTATAAATGTCCTGTTAAACTTGTTTTCAACTTCAACCTCAATTATTTACCGTAATCAGTTAATCTATATTGTGATGTTTTAATAAGAGAAAAACATGCAAGACTACTAGTATTTTTGCTAGATACTGTCCTAGAATTTGAAAAAAAAAAAACAATTGGGACATACTTATTGGAGTGATCACATGCATCAAGTTCAATGAACAGCATGAATTATAATTAGATTATGTTAAAAAAAAAAAACGTTTATTTGTGTGAATCAGCGTCGTTCCACTCGTATTTGTTTAGTCTCTCATTCATCCAGGTCTTAATTACATTCATCAAGGAGGTCATGTTTTTGTCTGTGTTTGTCAGCATCACTCAAAAAGCAAAGGACCAATTATGATTTTTTTTTTTCCCAAATCACATCACCACTTGAGTTTATTGACACTGAGAAACGTGGCAGGGATTTGTTTGCTCTTAAGTGCTTTCTCTTCAATTCTTGAAGACATTTTACCTCTGATCCAAATCTGTCTTTAGTAAGTTGTGGTTAAACCCCAGGGGAATTTAATCCTCTGCAGGTTGTGGTCAGTGCTCATAATGCTCACTTACATGTGGATAATTCTCTTGGAAATTGTCTGAAGAATACAAGGAGAATACAGATGTCACTGTGGCGATTGTTCTGAGCATTTCCTATCAGTGCTGTTGTCAAATTACCGTAACATTTGTGGGTGAGCCCACGTGAAAATACAGCATGAGATTTTCATGCCGTATTCTTGCAAATGGGGCCTCCTGAGTTCAGGATTAGTAACGACTTCAACTCATGACCAGGGAATCGGTCTTGTCCTTGAACTGGTCTTTGAAAGCTTGATCATTGAGAAGACAGGCGACGCTTTTACTGCAGTTTTGTCAGGTGATCTCTTTTGTGTGGGCAAATGCAGTGCGTATGCGTCGTAGGACCACTATTGATGTGTGTGGGTAGTACACTCTTAGAAATAGGGGTTCTAAAAGGGTCCTTCTACAAGGACTGAGGTTCTACCTGGAACCATTTGCTTCTGAAAAAACTGAAAGGGTTTTTCAAGGGTTACTAATGGTTCCAATAAGAACTATTATGATCCAGAGAACCCTTTAAAACCTCTTTCCTGAATAAAGGGTTTTAAAAGGGTTCTTGGTGGTTCTACCTGGGGCCAAAATGGGTTCTCCTATGAGGACAAGTCGAAGAACCTTATATGGTTGAGGTTGGAAAGTACAATTTTTTAAAAATACTACCCCTATTAATACAAAGCCAAATGCAATTCGGTGACATATTCCTTTAATTACTCAATTTAGCTATCTAGGTTTTGTGGGTTAATACCAGGGGGGCCGTGTCTATGTTCCCCGCTTTGTATGTGACCAGGGAACATAGGTACGACTATTTCCCTTTTTTTGCCAGGCCTTGTGGAAAGCTAAACTAAACAGATGCCACCAGAAATCTTAAGAAATCACTACTAAACAATGAGAACCCTTTTTTTTAGAAAAAGGGTTCTATGTTCCCTATGTTTCCCGGGTAAAGCGGGGAACATGGGGCCCTTTTTTTTTTAAAGGGTCCCATTGGGGAACATAGGACCTTTTTTGGGAAAACCTGGGAACACTGGACTCTTTTTAAAAAAACAAAAGGTCTGATGCACCCCGATCGGGGATCATAGGTACGACCCCATACCGGGGGGCTAGCTATTCCCCCTTTTTTACCAGGCCTTGTGGAAAACTAAACTAAACAGATGCCACCAGAAATCTTAAGAAATCACTACTAAACAATGAGATTGAATTAGTATCAATGCATAACCTCAAACACCTTGGAAAGATTTGTGCTTATTTGTCTTCTGCAACAGCCGTAAGTGTCAGGACGTCAGAAGTGCTGGAAGTGAGCGGCCATGTTGGAGGTGAGGTCTCCATCCACTGCTCCGTCGGCGGGACCAAAGACGACAACAACAACAACAACAACAACAACACAGAACCCAACAACATGTACTTCTGTAAAGGAGGCTGCTCCAGAGAAAACATCGTCGTCGAAATGACGGAGAAGAAGCGGGCCGACGCCAGCAGGGAGGGGAAGTACAGCATGGAGGTCAACAAAGGATATGGACTCTTCAACGTGACCATAAAGAAGCTGATGAGAATAGACGCTGGCCGATACTGCTGTGGAGTAGAGAAAACCTTTAATGTGTTGCACCAGGAGATCGACCTCTTAGTTCTGGATGGTAAGATTTCAGTTAGGTAAACAGCTTATGGGAGATAGAAATGACTGAATACAACTGATCAATGTTTACTTATCGACTTTTAACAGATAACCTTGTTCATATAAATTTGGCAAATATTGAACTTAATAATGTTCTCGTGTAGCCAGCACTTGTTAGAACTTGTTTGGCTCAAATGATTGAAATGATCATATTTACCCATAATATATGTCTTGTGATGCGTCCTCGCTCGCACAAAGGAAGTCACATGAGTTCACACACAGACGCAAACACAGAGTCCTCTGCCCTGCTTTCTTCAAAGCTCCCACTGTTCCTCCTGGATCTCTACCCCATGGCAGCTTTCAATCTACCACAAAATCGTCCCGAGCGGCGGCGCCACGACCCACTACTGACAAGACAAACAAGCGCACAACCAGCAACCTCACAGGTATTTCACAGTCACCGTCAGCTGCTGTCTCCCTACACGCTTAGAAATAAAAGTGCTAAGTAGAACCATATAAGGTTCTTCGGCTAGGAGAACCCTTTTTGCTGTGGCGATTCCGGAGTCTGTAGGGGCTCTAAGCCAAAATTCCCAGGGGGACCTTCCTTCCAACCAGTGTTCATCACTATTATGTTACAAATAATCTGACACCAACGAAAAATGTATGAGTTCAAAATATTTTTTTTTTTTCGAAATGATTGAAATAACATGGAAAAACCTTGTAATTAAAAAGTATGTGAAACTATAAATGTAAAGAACAATAAAATACTGTAAATAGTTTTTAAAAACGATATAAACTTAGTAAAAAATACATTACACTGTAAAGAACCCACTTTATAAAACAATATAAATAAATAGAACAATACAATACTGTAAATAACTGAAAAAAACATATATGAACAGTAAAAAAGATATGCCTTACACTGTAAATAATCCTCTTAATTTTCAAACTTGCAGAACGATAACTTCACACAGGTTAAAGTGAGGTGGGGCCCCTTTAGGGAGGTTTCCTACTGAGATGTCATTGCAAATCGGCCATTGTTTTTTAAGGGGGACGGGGATGTGACTGGTCACTGCACATTTAAGTAAAAACAGCCCTCAGGCTCCGAGTGTCGAGGGGCCCCCTATCAGCTCGGGGCCCCAAGCAGTTGCCTGCCTTGCCTATTCACAAGCTGCGCCCCTGCCTCTTTGGCCCTTTTGGAGGGTTCCACCAAGAACCCTTTTCAAACTATATTCGGAAAAGGGGTTATAAAGGGATTTCTGGATGAAAATGATTCTTAGTGGAACCATTAGTGTTACCAAGAACCCTTGAAAGAAGCAAATGGTTCCAGGTAGAACCTCAGCCCTTGTAGAAGGACACTTTTGGAACCCTTCAGACAAGCCTAACAAGCCCTCAAATGATTTGTTCTTATATTTGGATGATTGTGCAGAGTTTCGCCCCCTTATTGTAACCCATACCTGAGTTTTTCTTAAAGACGATTGTGCCAGATTGTTTGTTTGGAGGATCTGTTGTAGGGTAAATGGCACACATGCATACCTGACTCTGCTGTTTTGCAGACACCACGATGGTCATCATTATTTCTGTGAGCCTGGCACTCCTGGTTTGCGCACTTATCCCTCTCGTATTCTATGGACACTGGAGGAGCAATTCAGGTGAGCGAGCAGGGGAACTCTAACTCTTTGACTTTTTTGGGGGGGAACCCATTCGACCCGTTGGATTGTAATGAATGTGGTATATTTGTGTGTTTCAAAAGTTCAAAGCCGATCTGAGGCGAACAAAGGCAAGGTGAGCGTTCATTCAGTCATTCTCCAAGTTTGTGACTCTTGAAAAGGACTGTTTAAATGAACCTTAGCGTCGACTCGTTCACAGGTCGATTACTGTGAGGAAAACGCAGAAGGCAGCACCTCCACTGTGGGCATGGTGAAGCTCCAGTCTTTAGAACAGGATCCAGAGTCCAGTGCTCAGGATCCCACTCAGTATGCTGCTGTCTACCAGGCACTGGATCCCAAAACTCTGGACTGAGCAGAGCTTATTCTGTCCCTGTGCTGACATCTTGTCCTATTGTTTGCGCTGTATTTAATCAAGTTAAGGACAATTTGAACTTATTTCCAAGTGATTGCACGCTCCTCCTTTACAAGTCAGGTATTTGGTGCATCATTTTCTACATTTGTAAGAGAGCTAATGCTCTGTGGTGCAGTTTCTCACTACTGTGGTACTGTGACTTCCCTGCTGCCCTGTACGTCCTCCAGAATGTTGAATAAACCTCAGTGGGACAAATGAATCACATACTGCTTTTACATTATAGAACAAAGTGAAGTCTTTTCCTGCGACACGGTGACATAACATGGTGCTGTTGCTTGTGCATAATTGTCCACATTCTTACATATGGCGCCTTTAACTATGTGACCTCCCGATGAATGTTAGTCTAATCGTCATTATTACTCTGACGTGCGTTCTGAAGCAGAAGCATGTGTTACCTCCGACATAATACAAAACCATCAGATGCCCAAATGTGACCTTGCTGTGTAAAAATGTCATGTTATCCATCTGACAATAAAAAAAAAAGCCCCAGCCCCTTCCACATATATTATTTTTTGCCGAGGGTTCAGTTACAACTACGCTTTGAGAAATAAGGGTCCTTCTACAAGGGCTGAGGTTCTACCTGGAACCATTTGCTTCTGAAAAACCCTTTCCCGAAGAAAGGGTTTTTTCAAGGGTTCTTGGTAACACTAATGGTTCCAGTAAAAACCATTTTGATCTAGAGAACCCTTTAAAACCCCTTTCCTGAATAAAGAGTTTTAAAAGGGTTCCAGGTGGAACCTTTATAAGTCAAAATAGGAGCCAAAATCTGCCAATTTCATCCAAATGTGTCCTTTACCTTTTGTGTTATTTTGCTCACAGACAGACAAACGTGGCCAAAACACCTGACAGAGACAATTAAGGTTCCTTTAAAATCGTGACAGAGAGCTTCATGTTAGTTCGAGCTTACTGGAAAAATACGCTAAATAATGTGGGGGCATGATGACACTGAAACTGTGTGGGCTGTGTTTCGTTTGTATGCATTTCTCTGCATGTGTTTGGCGTCGGCTGCATATGATATGCACTAGTTGTGCACTTGTACAGTCAAAACCACAGAACCACAGGAAGAGGCGAGACCGTCGTGCTGGTGAAGATGTTATTTCATTTGCACGAAGCTGTCAGTCCGCAGGTAGAGCATGAAGACGAGGCTAAATTGAGAAACAATTCCAGACACCCCCGTCAGTCAGAATGAAGACCTTCTCTATCTTCTATTGTCTTTTATATGGTAAGTGTCTTCCTATAACACGGACTTGTACATTTGTGAACATTCAAAGACACTTCATTGTCACGTTTTTTGTATTTTTGGCAGCGACGTGGACAGAAGGAGGCAAAATAATCCAGACAGAGGGATTTGAGGGGGGACAAGTCTCGTTCCAAAGCTCACACAAACTTGCCTCGATACACAATAAGTACTTTTGCAAGGATCAGTGCAGAGAAGCTGAAGACGTGCTGGTTACTGTGAAACCCGGTGGACGTGCAGCGTCAGAGCGGATAACTCTGGTGGACTCGGGGGATGGAGTCTTCACTGTGACCTTCAGTCAGCTCAAGATCTCAGATTCTGGGAAATACTGGTGTGCAGTGGCCCGGCCTGGTATGGATTCATACACTGAAGTGAACTTGACTGTAATCCAAGGTAAGACCGTTGTGGATGTGCCACTGTTACACTGAATTATCTGACAATCCTACTTTTTTTTAGTTTTCTTTCTGCATTCCCCAGCATTTGAACACACACACACTGGTGCATCATATGAACCTAATCATATCATTTTATATCAAAGTCACAGGGTACTTTCAATGGAATTACAAATGAAACACCGGATTGTACACTCTTAGAAATAAGGGTTCCAAAAGGGTCCTTCTACAAGGGCTGAGGTTCTACCTGGAACCATTTGCTTCTGAAAAACCCTTTCCCTGAATAAAGGGTTTTTTAAGGGTTCTTGGTAACACTAATGGTTCCAGTAAGAATCATTTTGATCTAGAGAACCCTTTAAAACCCCTTTCCTGAATGAAGGTGTCCAATGTTCCCAGTTTTTCCAAAAAAAGTTCCTATGTTCCCCACTTTGTATGTTCCCCGGTCACATACAAAGCGGGGAACATAGGACCCGGGGAACATAGATACGGCCCCCCTGGCTAGCTATCTAAAACCTAGCTAGCTAAATTGAGTAATTAAAGGAATATGTTGGTGAAGGGTAAAAGGGTTCTTGGTGGAACCCTCCAAAAGGGTACCAGGTGGAACCTTTATAAAAAGGTTCTACCTGGAGCCAAAAAGGGTTCTCCAATGAGGACAAGCCAAATAACCTTATATGGTTCTACTGAGCACTTTTATTTCTAAGACTGTACAACATTGTTGTTTATTATTATTGTAATTTTTTTTAAATTGTATTTGTACTCTCATGCATGTACAGCTTCTGAATCCACCAGTGCTCCCCAAACGGTTATTGCAAAAAAGACGACTGTCATACCTGACATTTCACCCACGTGGACATATCCGCATATCTCCTCCTCGACACTGACATCAGATTTAGGCACCGGTTGGCCTAGAAACCAATCCACAGGTCAGAGGAAAATATGGAACCCAAATCCTTTCAAATGTAAATTATTGATAGAATTGGTGGAATTGGTAATCACTAACAATAATCCCCCCCCCCATCCTCCTCCTTACAGCCTCAAACGACACTAATCCAGGAGAACAGAGAATGAGCATGAGCACTGGTGAGTTTCTGTGCAAGATTGTACTGTACGTCAGCTGATGATGCACACGCCTGTGTCTAATTGGTTAGTGTCTTTCTTGTTTCTGGACAGGCACCGCGTTGTACGCAGCCGTTGTGCCTGTCGTTGTGCCTGTCGTTGTGCTCTGTGTCTTGGTGCTGGCAACGATGTTCAGGAACCGCAGAGAAGTTTCGAAGCCTCCAACACCAGTGTGTTCCAACAGCAAAGACTTAATCAGGCCCAACGGAGGAGAGGTTTGTATGTTTGAGGCGGACACGCTAACACATTAGTGCATGTCTTCAAAGTCCTAAGAAACATCAGATTTTTTTTTCTGAGCAGCAAATTAGATTTAGTTTTCGGATTTCTGAGGTCAAATTAGAGGAGGGTTTTTCCAAAAGTCATTGGAACCACATTGGCTTTTATTTTTGAATTGGGTTTTTATTAAATGTTAATGCTTTTAAAATGGTCACGGATACAGGATCATTGCTTCACTACTACCAGAAGAGTTTATATAATTACATTCTGTCTGGTGAAAAGAAAACAACTGCTGATTCTTTCTTTTGGCCATTTGTCAACAGTTGGAGTGCGAGTATGACGACATTGACCAAGAAATGCCGTCAAATAAAATCTGCTCAACTGCTCAGCACATTAAACAGGATCCGCCAGCACTTGTATCCACAGAGGCAGAATGCAGCATACCAGTTCATATCTATGAAAACCTCTCCTGCTCCAGAGCCACTGCAGGATCGAGACGCCCAGCGGCCGCAAATCACCAAAACAACCTCGAAATCAGCTCAGGGATCAAACCTTTGCCACCGATAATATCTGAAAGAACACACGATGACCGTTTCAGAAAGCATACGCATACACCTGCAGCGATGGGAAGTGCTATGAGCAAAGCAGCAGACATCTACAGCAGCCCCCCATCATCTGATCCCTCCAGATCTGAGTCCATGCCCACGTCGCTTTGGTTTGGTTTAGATTTATCAAGAACCAGCTGAGTTGGAAGGAAAAAATACGGAAGCGTATTCCATTCACCCAAAAAATTTGAGGGTCTGTTTTTTCGAGAGATTTTTGAATGAATGGCAGAGAGAAAGTTGTGAAAGAGTGTTTTGAAGGCCATTGTAGTTTCCTGGGGCATTTGTGAAAGTGAGGGGGGTGAGTCTCACCAGTAGATGTCACTAATTCTGACACATTAGACTTATATCTATATATATAACCCGCCACGGCTAAACCGGCAACAAACGCAAACCGAATAAACCAAAACAATTACATATATATATATATATATATATATTCAAAATTGTGGATTTTTGTTTTTTTCAAAATTGTGGATTTTGTTTTTTTCAAAATCGTGCAAGTTGAAGTTTCGAAGAAGCCACTACATGCTTCAAATCACAATATTGTGTGTCTTAAAACCACAAACTTTGTATTTGAATTAGGGATGTTTGATCACTGTGAATCAGTCCTAGTTAGGACCGGGTGATTGGTCACATTCCAGTGCTTTTGTTGTTTTTTCGGCCAATCAGCTGCGTCACAGAGGAAACACGTGGCTAATGAATATGCAAGGCTAAGAGACTGCAGCTCATCACTGCTGCTCTGTGTGTTCACTGTTGAATGAAGATGGACAAGGAAAAACGCAGAAGAACTAAATTGTTCTTCTGCGTTTTCTTAACAAAGACAGAGGCCAACACAAAGCTCACTTCTGTTATGTGAGTGGACTCGTTAGCATTTAAGCTAGCGAACTTTATGCTAACGCATTAGCATAGCAGCCCCCAAAGCTCTTATATACATACATACATATGTGTGTATATATATATATGAGTGTGTGTATGTATATATATATATATATATATATGTATGTATATATATATACATACATAATATGTGTATATGTATATATATATATATTTAAGTGCTAGAAGTAATTAAGTGCTTCAAATATGCCAAACTATAAAGTGTTATTCACAAGTGTGATGTACAAGTAAGTACAATTTGTTTTTTTGTTTTTTAAATTAGAATTAGATTTGGTTAAGTTAGTTAAAATTATTTGTAACAGGACACCACAATTGAAACATGTTTGTATATGTAAATGAGTGCATGCTAAAGCGTCAGACTTTGGTGACTCCTAGTGTTCATGTCAATAAAGTCACCAAACTCACCAAGAGTAATTGTGTATAACAAGAATCACCTCATAATGAATTGAAAGGATTATGTCCTAATGTGTGCTGAGCAAAAATGTGATTTTAAAAAAGTAAGAAAAAACACTTGAAATATCATCTGAAGTAATAAGTGTGATTTTTTTTTTTTTTCCAACAATTTATAAACAACCTATTATGTGTTGTATGGCAGTATAGTTCCATATATCACCCTTGTTGTGCTTCATCATGCATCACAATAATATAATGTTGATTGTATCGTATCGTATTCATTTGCTTCTTTCACAGGTTCAACATTTTTCAATTTGTAGTTTTGAGTGTTATGTGTGGACAGGTTTATGAAAGTCCATGGAAGAGGAAGTGGCTCAGGCACATGGACATGAAAGCTGCACCTGACTGAACAAAGATTTTGAATCCTGGGCTTTTGTAGCAGAGAGTCTGACAGCGTGTGGACTGAAGGCAAACTGGGAGTGATGGGAGCGACCTGGATCTCCTGTAGAACAACCGTGACTGCCGTCATTACTGTGCTACAAATCAAAGGTAAGCTGCATTTAAGGTGCTGTGATAAACCGCTTCATGGAACAAACCATTTATACACGTCACTGTTTGTTTCCGACAGCTCTGATCGGTGTCAGGACCACATATGTGACCGGTGTTGAAGGTGAGGAGTTTTACTTCAGATGTGAGTATCCACAGAGCTGGGAGAGCAACGCCAAGTACCTCTGCCGCAATGACAACATCGACCAGCACCTGATATGGACGGACAAGCACAACCAGTGGGAGACAGACGGACGTTACTCTCTGTACGACAACTTCACCGGGGCCTTCTTCGTCGTCAGAGTGGACAAACTTGTCCCAGCGGACGGTGGGACATACCTGTGCGGCGTGGACGTCACTTCGCACCCTGACCAGATCAGCATGATACGACTGAATGTCTCTCGAGGTACAGGTTGTCAACACACTTCAACACACTTACGTTTGCTCTGTGGTCAACAGATACACTACCGTTCAATAGTTTGGGGTCACCTATACAATTTTTTAGCATTTCCTGTTAAAAGTCATCAGCAGAGTTACAAAATGAATAGAAAATATAGTCAAGACATTGACAAATAATGATTTTTATTCAAAATAATAATTTTGCCCTTCAAACTTTGGTCAAAGAACCAGCAAAACTCTTTTCAGCTGTGCTAACATAATTGCACAAGGGTTTTCTAATCATCCAATATCCTTCTAACGCGATTAGCAAACACAATGTAACATTAGAACACTGGAGAGATGGTTGCTGGAAATGTGCCTCTATACACCTATGTACATATTCCATTAAAAACCAGACGTTTGCAGCTAGAATAGTCGTTTACCACATTGACAATGAATAGAGTATTTTTTTGATTCATTTAATGTCAGATTCATTGAAAAAAAGAGCTTTTCCTTCAAAAATAAGGACATTTCTAAGTGACCCCTAACTTTTGAACGGTAGTCTATAGCAATAATTACGATAATAAGTCAGGAGACAGGAGTGATTTAATATATGTCACATTCATACCATATATAGGAACTGAATCGGGTCACTTTACTCATAATGTACGTCTTCCTCTTTTCTGAAGTTCCGATTTCTGTGAAATTGGCGCTTTTACTATTTTTAGTGTGGTGGGCCACACGGTTGGTGTAGTGGTTCGCAATCTCGCCGTTGCAGCAATAAGACCCGGGTTTATGCATGTTCTCCAGTTTCCTCCCACAGTCCAAAAACATGCAATGTGCAGATTAGGTAAAATGGACACTCCAAAATTGAGTGAGAGTGGGTGGTTGTTTGTCTCTATATGCGGCCCTGCGATTGGACTGGCGATCTTTCCATGGTGTGACCCTGCCTATAGCCCTATGTCAGCTGACCTGTGACCCTCGTGTGGAGGATAAAGTGGTAGAAGATGGATTTATTTGTGGCTTTAAAAAAAACAAAAAAAACAGCAAACCCTCATCCACAATTACAGTAAATAAGATCTGATTTATTTTAACTGTGTGTGTACATACGTTGTATTCTTTGTCTTTTCACTTTTTTAGCAAATGTATTACCCGTCTCTCCCAATGACCTCACAGTTGACAGTGAGTATTGTGTGTGTGTGTGTTCCCATAATATTATTATTCTTTCACATCAGTGGAAGAGTCCAAAAAACGTATATGCTCACTCTCTCCCACAGAGCTCAACATGCCAGTGTTCCTGACTGCAGTGATGTGCGTGGCAGCAATGCTGTTTGTGTGTCTGTTTGCACTTTGTCTTGTGCCGACTGATCAGTGCCAAAGGTCAAATCCACCAGTGAACACAGAGGTTTGTCACAAAGTCCACTATTTGATCTAAATAATTGTTTATGTTTCTGTAATGGTTAATACACCAGTATGTAGAAGCTCTTAACTGGAATGATATTTTTAATTCTGAACTATAATAATAATTATTAAATAATTTACTCTTTTACACAGAAAACTGAAAAAAACAATTGAACACATTATTAAGAAGACAAATTATAGTTATTTATTTATTCCTGAACAGAAAAATGTGTTTAAGCGCTTAGTTGGTTTCTGACTTTTCACAGAAGCCCAGTGAGCCGTCTCAAATGTGATTATAAAAAGGTGAATTCTCTGAACAAACAAATTACTATGATTGTTTTAAACACCGTTTTCAAAAGATTTCGAAAATATTTGTTTTTTTTAGTGAAATGCAACACACTTAATGAATATTAAGCCAGATAAGTTCCATGGGAATAATACACAAAGCCTTATATGGACTTATATGGGGTTTTATTTCCGTCTTATGTGTTGTTCAGTCAGAGATATGATTAATTTTACATCGCATTTTAACTTGTGACATAAAATAGTAATACTTGTGCAGAAGTCCTTTTCTATCTATCTATCTATCTATCTATCTATCTATCTATCTATCTATCTATCTATCTATCTATCTATCTATCTATCTATCTATCTATCTATCTATCTATCTATCTATCTATCTATCTATCTATCTATCTATCTATCCTAGCTAGCATCTATCTAAGGTAACTAGCATCTCTCTGTCTGTCTGTCTGTCTATCTATCTATCTATCTATCTATCTATCTATCTATCTATCTATCTATCTATCTATCTATCTATCTATCTATCTATCTATCTATCTATCTATCTATCTATCTATCTATCTATCTATCTATCTAAGGTAGCTAGCATCTATCTGTCTGTCTATCTACCAAGTGACCTTTTAAACTGTATTCCCCAAATTTCCAAACATTAGAGTTAATTTGCTTTCACTCATTCTGTTCTTCAGTGTACGTCTACTTAACTTTAAAAAAATATACACATTGCATATTAAGAAGCAGTTCACAGTCGGCGGCTTTCTGTTCTCCCCGCAGACTTCATCAGACTACGAGACAATGATGCCCGGTGTGGTGGTGACCGGTCCTGATCCGTGCTGTACCTGTTCGGCTCCAGACTGTCCCGATCGCCGAGCTCTGCCAGCGCCGCCTCCTGACCTCTGCTCGCACTTCGCATCCCGGCATCGAGAGTCTGCCGTCTCGTATGTTAATGTGGATGCACCCGATCACGTCTGCCCGTATCAACACCTGGACCTCAGCCACTCTGAGGATCATGTGTATCACAGGCTTCAGAGGAACTGTGTACATGAACCGCTGGGAATCAAAGAACAGATTAACAGTTGATATAGTATAAGTCTATATATATATTCCCCCCATCCCACATCTGCTTATCTACTTACTGCGATGGCTTGGTGAGGAAATTATAATAGTTGATATGAGAAAAGTTAACGATTCACAATCAAGTGAACGCAATATTTTTGTGTGATTTCTTTTGGTGCTCAAATAAAAGACAGAAATGGCGATGCTCTACATTGTTTTATGATAAATCTAACCCAAATAACAACCAAGTGATAGCATGACTTTGCTATTGCTATCTTTTAAATGTTCTCAGCGAGGCCTTCATTGACATTTTCGGAGAGAGGGGTTAGACACAGGAAGGTGACCACATAGGAAGTGAACGGACAAAGAGGAACAACGCAGTATACTCTGCACTCCAAATGCAGAGGAGCAAAGACGGGAAAACAGGGTTGAAAAGTCACACAAAAGCAACGGAAAGTGACACTCAACATGGACGTGATTTATCTTATTTTTATCTTTTACATAGGCGGTAAGTTTACTCTTGTCTGTCTATCTATCTATCTTCCTAGCTAGCATCTGCTCTCTGTCTATCTAAGTATCTGTCTATATATCTCTGTCTGTCTGTCTGTCTGTCTGTCTGTCTGTCTGTCTGTCTATCTATCTATCTATCTATCTATCTATCTATCTATCTATCTATCTATCTATCTATCTAAGATAGCTAGCATCTGTCTGTCTGTCTATCTATATATGTATCTAGCTAGATAGATGACTATCTATCTAAGGTAGCTAGCATCTAAGTATCTAGCTAGCTAGCTGACTACCTATCTATATATATCTGTCTGTCTATCTATTTAAGGTAGCTAGCATCTGTTTGTCTATCTATCTAAGGTAGCTAGCATCTAAGTATCTATCTAGCTAGCTGACTATCTATATACATCTGTCTGTCTATCTATTTAAGGTAGCTAGCATCTGTCTGTCTATCTATCTAAGGTAGCTAGCATCTAAGTATCTAGCTAGCTAGCTGACTATCTATCTATCTATGGAAGCTAGCATCTAAGTATCTAGCTACTTAGCTGACTATCTATCTATCTATCTATCTATCTATCTATCTATCTATCTATCTATCTATCTATCTATCTATCTATCTATCTATCTATCTATCTATCTAAGGTAGCTAGCATCTAAGTATCTAGCTAGCTAGCTTACTATCTATCTGTCTGTCCGTCTATCTATCTTGTCTATTATATATATATATATTTTTTATTTTATTTTTTACTTTTAAAGCTAATGTTAAAGAGTCATGAGCATTTGTAGGTGTCTGGTTGGAGATTAGTAATAACAAGAAAAACAACAATCACCAAAATGCACATTTAAAACAGTTCTTCTTATCCACAAACGTGTAACAACGAGCAACATAATATTCTCTAACTGCCTTTTTTTGTGTGAAATAGCTTTACCTTTGATTGGCTCAGAAAATCAGCACAGAGCAAACAACGGCCAAAAACTAATGTTGTGTTATTATTATAAAGAGCCACTGATCTCCTGCAGGATTGTGTCGGACTGAAGCTGCGTCCATCACTGGAGAGTCGGGGAAGGACGTCACAATACCTTGCGTTCATGCCAATGCCTTTTCCAACATCAAATATTTCTGCAAGGGTGCGTGCCGCGACGAAGATGTCCTGATCAGCAGCAGGGTCGGGGGGGAAGATGCACGGGGGAAATACAGCATTTTAGACGGAGGAAACACGTTCCATGTGACCATCGCTCACCTGACAGAGGAAGACTCAGGAACCTACTGGTGTGGAATAGAAAGAGATGGACTTGACACATATAATGAAGTCATCCTCACTGTCAAAAAGGGTGAGGGGATTCTACACCATATGTAAACACTTTTTTTTTTAACGATTTAGTTGTTCTTCATCACTTATGACATGTCTTTCTTTCTCAGAAGATACAGACAGCGATGGGACAAACATCACTTCTGGTACAAGTGAGTCATTTTATGGACAGCGTGTAGATAATTATGAAAGCGTTGACTGACTTTATATCTTGTCTCTTGTTTTTTTCCAGAGATGTTGGTGTACATTGGTGCAGGTCTCGCGCTGCTTGTGCTGGTGCTGGCGATGGCTCTGCTGATATTCTTCAAGCATCGAAACGGATACATGGGCAATTCTTCTGGTATAAAACAAATCAATAATTCACAGAATATGATCAGCATAAGTAGTACAATCATCATAAAATCATCTAGTGTGGGGTAGGCAATTCATCTTCTTCAAAATGTGAAAAATGTGATCCTGTGCTTATTCAAACATACTTAATATATATATTTAAAGGGGAGATATGATGCAAAATCAACTTTTTAATCAATTTAATACTTATATTTGGGACTCTGGAGGCCCTATGAGTAGGCAAAGTGTGAAAAAAGATGACTCAGTCATGTTTTTGTGGCCCGCCTCAGTCTAAGAACAGGAGATAAAACACGCGACGTTGACTTCCGCACTCGTTGCTACGTCACAATGAGACATTCCTGGAATTGTCGTCACGCGGAGCTCCGCTTTGTCCCTAAAAAACGCAAGAGTGCAGGCGAGGGCAGTAGTATCCGGAAGAGCGGAAGTCCGCGAAGCTTTCTACTCTTGGCTGCACAGTGCAGCACAGAGTTCTACACAAACTTCCAGCCTCAGAGGATTTACGTGTCCAGTGGATACATTTTATATATGACGCCAATTTGCCGGCTAGAGTCGGCAAATGACGGTTTTTCCAAATGCTAACTGCTGTTAGCTGCCGGAGCCTCAGTGACGCAGAAAGTAGTTTCCTGTGTCTCATTTGCATTTAAAGAGACAGGCACTCAAAAGCGAGCATTCTGAACAGGGCTGTTTTGGCAGAGTGATTGAACTGCTGTGGTGCTTCATCCATTATGGTATTTTGACCAAAGCATGTCATTAGGACACCAGGGAACTAGGTTAACTTGGAGAAATAGGGTATAATATGTCTACACTCCAAACCTATAAATTCAAATGAATAATCTAAAGACTGAAAGTGTCAGATAATTAAAATAAATTATTTGCAAATGTTTATGCAGAATGTTGTGGCCTCGCTGTAGTTTTAAAATTGTGTCCTTTTACTATTTTCACTTTCCATACAGGAAAGAATCACAACACAGTCTATGCAACACCATCCAGTCTGAAAGACGACACGCCCCACATCGCCACTTCCTCTTTATCGGCTCATACGGACGTAGACGCCGATGGCCACGAGCGACACAAAGACAACTGTTACTCCAACATCGGCATCGCTTCAGAGCCTCAAAGTCAACCTGACGGCCTTTTATACGCTACCGTTAGCTTCAACAAACACACGGACTGCTGTGCTGTCCCTGCAGAGGTCACAGAGGTCACATACTGCACCGTTAAACTCGCAGATGGACCAGATTCCCTGTAAATACCCACTGCTCGCACACTATTAAGTATTTGGAAAATATCATGATAATAATTTATGACAATTGTACTGTAGATCACGTCAGGTATAGATTTAAGCCACGGTGAAGTGCATTTGCATCTGTAGGTGGTTATGGTGGAGAAGTGAAAGTAACACACGCACACACATGCCTTAAATAAAATAAAAACTGAGAGTAGTGTATGACCAAAGTAAGAGTCTTACAAAATGTTCCCACGGTTATGAAACCTCTCACCCACAGGTTACAGATTAGAGAACCAAGTTCAGGATTGTTTTGGTAGTTTTTATTTCGTTTTGACGTTTTAAAAAGTGAGTCAGATTGAATTGGTTTTTTCGAGAAGATTTGCTAGTTTTTATTCGTTTTTGTAGTAAATGCTAAGTTTTGGTTTAGTTTTCATTAGTTTTAGTGTTAGTTTTTTTTGTTTGTAATATGAAGTATTTGCCCGGTCCAAGATTCAAAAAGGTCACAAGTAGATGCCATTTTGACCCTTACTGCTCACACAGGTGCATCCTCGGACAATTCAGAAAAAAAAAACTGAATTTGAATTGTGAGAACTGAATGCGAAGAGATATGGAATTGGAATTTGAAAAATTCAATTTCAAATTATACTATTCAGATTCAGTTTTTTTCAATGCAATAATTCGAATTAAACAATTCAAATTCAAATATAAATGATTCAAATTCAGTTTCTGGTGACACGTATTTCAGCCCATAGGGGTTTCTTTTTAGTTTTTTTTTTCTATTTTAGTTTTCTTAACTATTACGACCATGTAGAGAATCTGCAGTTCAGATTGTATTATTGGATTGGATTGAGGATGCAACATGGCTGATTCTACAAGAGATGAACCGAAAGGCTAAACTTATAATGAACACATTGGTAAAGTGGGGAAAAGTTTCTAGAAATATTACAAGGGAATT
Organism: Microchirus variegatus; assembly: GCF_963457635.1. Taxonomy (NCBI): domain Eukaryota; kingdom Metazoa; phylum Chordata; class Actinopteri; order Pleuronectiformes; family Soleidae; genus Microchirus; species Microchirus variegatus. The sequence goes on along the minus strand of NC_139820.1, from coordinate 9,438,674 downwards.
TACCCTAGTTTATGATGTCATCTAGTGGTCAGTCTGTGAAATGAAATAAATAATAGATTCTATTTGTTCCTGGTTTGTGCTTTTGCTTTAAATATTGCTACATTTGAATGTCCTTGTCTCTCGATTTTAACACCAGCCCCTCCTGTTTCTGGTTCACAGAGAGAGCATAAAAAAGAGGAAGATCAGAGGAGAGAGATTAAAATTTTTTTTTTTTTTATTGTATATTTGACTCTTTACAGTATATTCAGATTATAGTGAGTTGGGGAAAAACCTGGAGAGAGACAATGAGAGCATCACTGATCGTCGTCATCTACCTAATGATGGGTAATATATTTATCTCTCATTCTAAAATGCATTTGGGTTAAAACCAGTCGAGCGTGTGTTAAGATAAACTAACGTCTTGCATCATCTTTTGTTACAGCTGGTGCAATTTCAGAGACTGTGGAAATAAATGCATGTAAGTACAACAGCGATGAAAAGCAACGTTATGCAGATCAAAATAACATAGCTAATAATAACGAAACACTGACTCGGTTACGTGAGAGGAGTTTTGATGTACTTGAACATGTTTGAGTGTTTCCTGAAACATGTGCAAAAACATGTTTCCTTCTATTGCATTTATGTGACGGCTGCAATTCACTGAAACAAGCACAGAGCTATGTCCAAAAACATGTACTCGGCAGAATTGTGATCCACGCAAATGAATTGTAAATAAAAATTATTTTTGATAGCATTTGATATAAGTAAAATTACTGGTCTAAAAATGTACTCAAGTTAAAGTAAAAAAAAGGAGCTTGTTTAAAGTGTACTCAGAGTAAAAGTTACTACGATTGGGTTTCTTTCTTGTGTCGTGCAAAAAGGACAATTAGGTTTAATTAAAGGCAAACCTTTACAAATTAAAGTGCTGACAAAGTAAAATATGTAAACGTATAAGTCAAAATGGGTCAAAGGTCACACATGCTTTAACTTTCTCACTCATTTCAACAAACGTTAAAAGTAATGCGCTCATTCTCCAACTCTCTGGCAGGTGTTGACGCGCCAGTGTGGCAGAAGCTTCGTGTTGGAGACTCTGTTACCATCCACTGCACGTACACGAAAGTGGGAGAAAGCGCGGTGAAACAACTCTGCAGAGAAGACGGAGACCGGTGCAAAAATGTGATATCAACGCACCTTTCAGATCGCACACAGTTAGGCACAAAGTTCACATTGACAGACGATAAACAGAAGGGAGTCTACACTGTGGTCATTACCACGCTGAACCATGAAGACAATGGAACATACTGGTGCGCTGTGCAAACAAACAACACACTCACGTGTCTGTCCAGGACCCATCTCCATATTAGAAGTAAGTATCTGCTTTTAATCTTGCACTTCCAACACAACGATCTTTTGTCACTTACATGACATGGGGAAAAATTAGTGTGCACAATACATTCGTAGCCATGAAATAGGAAAAACGTGCACACGTAATACTAATTCGTTCCAACGTAATAGGTAAAACGTCTGTGAAATACTACTTTGTTCCAACATAATAGGTAAAACGTGTATGAAATACTAATTTGTTCCCACGTAATAGGTAAAACATGCGCACGTAATACTAATTTGTTCCCTTGTAATAGGTAAAACGTGTACAAAATACTAATTCGTTGCCACCTAATAGTTAAAACGTGTGCACAAAATATTAATTCATAGCCATGAAATAGGTAAAACTTGCCCAAGAAATACTAATTAGTTGCCACGTAATAGGTAAAACGTGCACACGAAATACTAATTTGTTCCCACGTAATAGTTAAAATGTGCGCACGAAATACTATTTTGTTCCAGCGAAATACTAATTTGTTCCCACGTAATAGGTAAAACCTGCGTATGAAATACTAATTAGTTCCCACGGAACAGTTAAAATGTGCGCACGAAATACTATTTTGTTCCATCAAAATGCTAATTAGTTCCCACGACATAGGTAAAAACATACACACAAAATATTTATTTGTGGCCACTAAATAGGTATTACATCCATCCCTCCATCTTCTACCGCTTTATCCTCCACATGAGGGTCCATCACAGGTCCATCACACACACATAGAGACAAACTGCCATTCACTCTCCCATCTATGGTAAATTTAGAGTGTCCGATTTACCTAATCTCCATATTATATGTTTTTGGACTGTGGGAGGAAACCAGAGAAAACCCACACACACACAGGGATGTTATTAATATTACGTTTTACCTTCTTTTTTTTTTCTTTTCTCATGTAATGTCTTTGGCTCCATACGTAATATTGTCTTGATTTTGAATTTCTGTTTTGTCAGACAGGGATGATGTCCCACGACCAGTAAATAGTCTGGGTGGAACTGCTTTAATTAAGTGCCCCTATCCACCTAACCACGTGAACAACACAAAGTACCTGTGCAAGGGCGAGAATCCTTTCGACTGTTTGGCATTAATACACACAACAAAGGCTGACAGAGACGTGTCTGAAGGCAGGTTTCATATCAGGGACAACAAAAGAACACACTTCTTCAATGTGCACATCAACCAGGTGACGACAGCCGACGCTGGCACGTACTGGTGTAGCTCTGATAGGAAATGTCACAGAAGTGGATGCGAAGAAATCCACCTTTCTGTGGGTGAGTAAACGGACATCTTCACGCCATCACTGTAACACAAGTGCTACCTGGTTTGCTTCTGCTGTTAGGTAATACGAAATACTAATTAGTTTCCACGTAATAGGTAAAACGTGTGCACAAAATACTAATTCGTTCCCACGTAAAAGGTAAAACGTGCCCACGAAAAATAATAATTCATTCCCGTGTAATAGGTAAAACGTTCGCATGAAATACTAATTCATTTCCACATAATAGGTAAAACGTGCCCACGAAAAATACAAATTAATTCCCACGTAATAGTTAAAACGTGTGCACAAAATACTAATTCATGCCCACATAATAGGTAAAACATGCCCACGAAAAATACCAATTCATTCCCATGTAATAGTTAAAACGTGCGCACGAAATACTAATTAATTTCCACGTAATAGTTAAAAAACGTGCGCATGAAATACTAATTCGTTCCCGCATAATAGGTAAAACGTGTGCACGAAATACTAATTTGTTCCCACCTAATAAGTAAAACGTGTTCACGAAATACTAATTCGTTAGACGTAATAAGTAAAACGTGTGCACGAAATACTAATTAGTTCCCACGTAATAGGTAAAACGTGCGCACAAAATACAAATTCGTTCCCACGTAATAAGTAAAACGTGTGCACAAAATAGTAATTTGTTCCCACGTAATAGGTAAAACGTGTGCACCAAATACAAATTTGTTCCCACATAATAGGTAAAATGTGCGCACAAAATACTAATTCGTTCCCACATAATAGGTAAAATGTGACAGCCAATAACGAGAGATGTTAGATCCACGTCCAACAGTATGCCGCATGCTAATTTGCTGACTGACTCTGACGAGATTAACTCCTTAGGCGCCGGACTTTCAATACTGAGCGATACAGAGGAGGCTCGATACCCAGATGACACCATAAAAGCATTGAGGATTTAGTAATTGTTTTGCGTGCGGTCGCTTCACTTTTGTCTCTTTCCCCTCACCCACAGTGGAGAACCAAGGCAAAAACTACAAGGGGGGCCCTCCAGCTCAGTGGACAACAGCAGCAACCAGCCTCCATGTTGACCAAGCACCACACTCTGGTGAACTCAACAAACCTTTTCATCATATGCAAACACTTCTACTAATATTACTACTACAACTACTACAGGGATGAAGTTATTAGGTTTAAAGTATGATAATAGCGATCAGCAGTCCACAGTCTTAGAAATAAAAGTGCCAAGTAGAACCATATAAGGTTCTTTGGCTTGTCCTCATAGGAGAACCCTTATTGTCTCCTGGTAGAACCTTTATATAAAGGTTCCACCTGGAACCCTTTTAAAACCCTTTATTCGGGAACGGGTTCTCTGGATCAAAATAGTTTTTACTGGAACCATTCGTGTTACCAAGAACCCTTGAAAAACCCTTTCTTCGGGAAAGGGTTTTTCAGAAGCAAATGGTTCCAGGTAGAACCTTAGCCCTTATACAAGGACCCGTCTAGGATAAGGTTGCTTCCTCTCAAAAATAACAGGGGTGCAGAGTTTAAAATAAACTAACCTCAGGGTAAAAAACCACTATACTCACAGTCAACACGTGTGTTTATTCTGTGTTTTACAAGGCAATAGTACAAGACTACTTTGTCCTGTATACACTCTTAGAAATAAGGGTTCCAAAAGGGTCCTTCTACAAGGGCTGAGGTTCTACCTGGAACCATTTGCTTCTGAAAAACCCTTTCCCGAAGAAAGGATTTTTCAAGGGTTCTTGGTAACACTAATGGTTCCAGTGAGAACCATTTTGATCCAGATAACCCTTTAAAACCCCTTCCCTGAATAAAGGGTTTCAAAAAGGGTTCATGGTGGAACCCTCCAAAAGGGTTCATGGTGGAACCTTTATAAAATGGTTCTACCTGGAGGCAAGAAGGGTTCTCCTATGAGGACAAGCCGAAGAGCCTTATATGGTTCTACTTTACTTTTATTTCTAAGAGTGTATTAGCTACTGCCAGACTTCATTTAAGTGAAAGAATCATAGCGATATGTGGTTTCCTGTCTTTCCCTGGTGTTTCCTGGCAACCCGCGGTGACTGAGCCCCTCTTTTCTGTTGTCTCGTTGTTGCAGGCGTCACTTGGGCTCTGATGCTGTGTCTGGCAGTCGTGATATTAGTTGTAATCGCTGTGATCGTGCTGCTAAAGTACAGACGCGATCGCCTCAGGACACAAGGTAAGGGTTGAGAACATATGGTTATCGACTTTGTTGCACGAATGTAATCTGTCTTTGCACGTTGTCCTTCAGGGGAATCATCAGATGTTGGCGGAATCACAGAGGTCAGTCAGTGTTAATGACTTGATTTGTGTGCGTGTGACTTACTGTATATTATCATCTGTCTCATCTGCATTTTCCTCCCCAGGAAAACCACGGCGATCCCAACTATGAGGAGATACCGGCACTAAACCAAGGCTCAGGACCAGGAGACGCTCTGTCGTCCGTTTACGCCTGCGCCGGCCCTGCTGCAGACCAGCTCCACTACGCCAGCGTCAGTTTCCAGGAGGATTCTGTCACTGTCTCCACAGACAGAAATGCACATCCTGATAAAAATGGCTCGCTGGTGTGCGATTACTCCTTTGTTGTTAATAGTGAATATTCTACAGTCCAAAAACCTGAGGAACCGTAACATATTCAATCTTTTAATGTATATTTACGCAGTAGAGTTTCATTTCTTTCCCATGGAGAAATGTTCATCCGCTTAAATTTGTGTGGCACAACGTGGAGTGTATTATTTGTAGATGTGCTCTGAATATAGGGCGTTAGTAAAAAAAAAGTGTATATATATATATATATGTGTGATGCAGCTTATAATCTACTTTCCACTGTAAAAGAGGAAGTTCTTCTTTCACTTCGGCAGCTGGTGCACAGCTGAGAGATGCATGCTGTGGATATTATGGATGACATTTTTGTAAATGTCTTGTTTTGCTTTGCAGCAACCTCTTGTGGCAGAATCAGTGAAGTTACACTGAAAACTGGACTGAAACTGGACTTTTTGTGAATTTTATAACTTCTATTTAACAAAAAAAAGGGTGAATTCTACTCCATGGAAATGTAATAGTTTGTAGAGGAACCTATTGTTAGCCTTCAGATTATAATTTTTTTATTATTATATCCATGGTTTCCCGGTCATTTTTGAAGGGGTTAACGTGCAGAAAAACTTGATATTGTGATATTGGCATATAGTTTAGAGCTGCAACTAACTAATTATTTTCCTAATCGATGAATCCTTTGGTCCATAAAATGTCCCCAAATGATTCAATTTTGAATGATTTCTTTGTTATGTGGAGCAAAGAAACGAAGAAAATATTCACATTTAAGAAACTAAAACAATCAGAAATCTTGTTTTAATCATGAAAAAAGCTTCAAATCGATGAATCGATTAAAGGTGCATTATGTGATAAATCCAAAGCAACTGGCCGCAAAATCCCCCTAATATGTCACAGAGAGTAAGGAATAATATTCATATAACAAACTGAACTCACCAACAACAACTGTACAGCCAAAATATAAAATTAATATTTCATGTTTATGTTTTGAAATCATGTTTTGGCATGTGGCGCCACCTACCGCCGTCTACCAATCAACCAATTGCCGCCGAGCAACCATGGGTTGCCAGTTACGTCTGAGCTACAACGGCGGAGAAAACGAAACCTAAGAGACCTCGGTATTTTGAATTTGAGTGTAGTAACTGTTTTTGACCATATTCTTACATATGGCGCCTTTAAAGGTGCATTATGTAATAAATCTAAAGCAATTGGCCGTAAAATCCTCCTAATATTTCACAGAGGCTCAGGAATAATGTTCATATAACAAACTGAACTCACCAACAACAACAGTACAGACAAAATATTTGCATTCAAAAAAAATCATTTGTAGACTGCAAATCATGTCTATGTTTTGAAATCATCTTTAGGCATGTGGCGCCACCTACCGCCGTCTACCAATCATTGCAGTCAGTAGAGTCTCAGCTGCCGAGCAATCCCGGGTTGCCAGTTACATCGACGGCGGAGAAAGCGAAACCTAAAAAACCTCTGTATTTTTGAATTTTGAGCGTAGTAACCGTTTAACACATTTTTTTTACATATGGCACCTTTAATAATTTCAGCTGTAATATAGTTCCACCGAATTTCCCAAAACTTGCTGGGTGGATGTTACAGACCAAGAAGAACAAAAAAGCTGACCGTAACCATGGACAGGTTACAGGAAGTAGGCCATTTTGAACAATTTTGCACCCTACCCTTGTTTTGTCCACAAACCGAAATGATTCACTTTTAATGATTTCTTTCTTGTATGAAGCAAAGAAATGAAGAATATATTAACATTCAAGAAGCTGGAACAATCAGAAAACTTGTTTTAATCATGAAAAAACTTTTGTTTTGTTTTTTTGTTTAAATACTTCAAAGCAATGACAGCACATGTAATTGCCCTTTTCCTGCTTAGTCAAAGTGCAAATCCTACAGAAAATAAATGATGACATGTATGTTTGCAGTGATTGACGTCTCCTCCGACCAATCGCTGCGCGCATTGACGGACAGGGCGGAGCCACAACCTCTGGCGGAGGCTGGGCGTAGCCTGACCGGATGATGACAGAAGTTTTCGAGTCTAATGTCCCTACTTTTATCATCTGTCGTCCAGTTTTGTAGCGTCACCGCGGTCAGGACTCGTCTCCCCTGAAGCTCACCGTATCTTAATGACACAGACTCGCCGACACTGAGGCGCACTGCTGTGCCGTCCGGGAACTTTTAGGTCCGCCGTGTGAGCGACCCTGTGGATCTTGGATTCGGAGAGACGGGGCTGCAAAACACCGAGGTGCCGCAATGGGAAACCGGGGGATGGAAGACCTCATTCCCCTGATCAACAAGCTCCAGGACGCGTTTAGTTCCATCGGCCAGAGCTGTAACTTGGATCTGCCGCAGATAGCGGTGGTCGGCGGGCAAAGCGCAGGGAAAAGCTCCGTGTTGGAGAATTTCGTGGGCAGGTTGTACAGTCTTTTTTTAATGTTGTTGTGTTAATCTAGCATAGTGTAGTCATTGTTTCTCAGTTTGTGGCTGTTTCCGCTCCTGTAATGACAACCAGGCTTTTGCGTAAAAGTCGCCAGCTAAGCAGTCAGTTACGCGCTCTGTGTGTCGGTGCCTCCCAGTTCCTACCGTTTTTTTTTTCCTCCAACGGATTCTTTCCATTTTGGAGCTAAGCTATTCACGTTTGGTCGTTACGCATTTTACGCAGCAAAACAGCTATCGATTGTGAGTCTAAAAAAAACAGATCATTACAGTGATCCATAATTTAATTTGTTTCCAAAAACTTTGTATGTGCAGTGAGGAGCCACAGGGCAAACACTGCAAAACACCCATTCACAATAATGACAAAAAGCAAATTACTGTCATTTTTAAGATAGAAACCATCCATTACCAAGTTTAATTGTTCTATTTTTTTACTGCAAACAAGAGCCAAATAAAGTGAGTAAAAAAAAAAAAAATCATTATCAAACTATTTATTCACCAAAACGCTCTGATTGCAACACAAAGATGTAGTAAGCAAACATATAAACCATTAAAACTGGACAATTATCCCTCGCAATATATGATTAACAATTGAAGTCAATGGAAATGTGAAAACTAATTGTGAGAGCAACTGTAAGATTTTCTTAAAACGTGCTATATAGATAAAAGTACTGTTGTTGTTGTTATGATTAAGAGTTTCCTCAGCAGAGGCAAACATTTGCAAAAAGCTTATTTCCGTGTTGTAAACGCACCTTTATGGGGCCTAGTATCGCACGCAGGTCAGGTCAATGTTTTACTTTCAAGGGTGTGATTGATGAGGTCATCGCCCAGGCCATTCGATAACCGCTGCGTTACACTTTGCACACAAACGGAACGTGTACGGCAAGCCGCTTTAACATTTAATAACTGGACTGGAAATGTAGTACAAATATCTGTAATTCAATTATTCCAAGTCAAAAAGAACATTTCAGATATCCACAATGACATTCTTCCTATCCACAATTACATTCTTCCTATCCACAATTGTTATTTCAGATATCCACAATTGTCATATCAGATATCCACAATGACAATCTTACTATCCACAATTGTCATTTCAGATATCCACAATGACAATCTTCCTATCCACAATTGTCATTTCAGATATCCACAATGACAATCTTACTATCCACAATTGTCATTTCAGATATCCACAATGACAATCTTCCTATCCACAATTGTCATTTCAGATATCCACAATGACAATCTTCCTATCCACAATTGTCATTTCAGATATCCACAATGACAATCTTCCTATCTACAATTGTCATTTCAGATATCCACAATGACAATCTTCCTATCCACAATTGTCATTTCAGATATCCACAATGACAATCTTCCTATCTACAATTGTCATTTCAGATATCCACAATGACAATCTTCCTATCCACAATTGTCATTTCAGATATCCACAATGACAATCTTCCTATCCACAATTGTCATTTCAGATATCCACAATGACAATCTTACTATCCACAATTGTCATTTCAGATATCCACAATGACAATCTTCCTATCCACAATTGTCATATCATATTTCACAAAGACAATCTTCCTATCCACAATTGTCATTTCAGATATCCACAATCACATTCTTCCTCGGACACGTCACTTTTGCCATTCATGTGTATTGGGCTTTCAATTTCAGATATCCACAATGACATTCTGGATATCTGCAATAGAAATCTTACTCGGAGAAACTCCCATTTCAGATATCTTCAATCCAATTGTTACTAGTCATAATACTTTACTGTAATCGTAAAGAAACTGCACTGAAGTGACGTCATTTGTCCTAGGAAGAGTGACATTGTGGATAGGAAGTTTGTTGTTGTGGATAGGGAGAATGTCATTGTGGATATCTGAAATTGAATGCCCAATACACATGAATGGCAAAAGTGACGTCATTTGTCCTAGGAAGAATGTCATTGTGGATAGGAAGAATTGAATTACAGATATCTGTAATACATATCCAGTCTAGCTATCAAATGTTAAAACGGCTTGCCATACGTTTCTCCGAGAGCTCGATGACTGAGTCTGAAAGAATTGCAGCGGGCCATTGTGAGCCATTGATGACAAATCATCACGAAAAAACACTAAGTCGGTTTGTGGCGACGTGGGAGTCACTTTGGCAGTGGAGAAGGTTTTCACACAACCGCTCAGGATGAAACGGGTTCACTGTGGAAAGGGAAGAGGAAGAAGAGCGGGCTGTGTTGCTGCAGCACAGGCCCAATTTCCTCACCGTAGATAAAGTAGCTGCAGTCGTGTGAAGATACCCAGAAACGAGAGCACTTAACCACGTCGACATGTGAGAATGATTTCATTTGTCGTCCGAGAGATACAGAATGTTGATGAGGCTGCCATGTCTCCTTTTTCTTTTTTTTATCCCCCCCTTTTGCCTTTTGTCTCCGAGTCCCAAGCAGTGGCCGGGGGAGACAGTAGGGGCATTGATATGTGTGTGTGCGGGGGTCATCAGTGATGTCACCAGCTGCACCGTCATGTGTGTGTGACATAGTGAGTGCCACATACATAACCACAGAAAGGTTTTCATGTTTGGTAAGAAGCCAGTGTTTTACAACCAGGGTGTGAGGGAGGGCAAGATTCATTTATGGGATCAGAGAAGAAGAAAATCCAATCCAACTTTATTTGTAGAGCACTTTGAAATAACCACCGTGAAGGAAAGGTATCTATAGATAAGATGCATCTAAAACAAGTAAAATAAATTAAAAGACCTAAAAAAAAAACATGGATAAATAAGCGTCTAGTACTAGTTTTCTAGTTTGGAGACGAGCGATGGACGAATGAAAATCGGTCTTTGTTGGATGTTTGTAAGATATGACAATTTTTTGTTTTTTTAAAGGTCAATGAAAAATTTGCAGATTTGGATATATATATTCGGGGTGGGAATCAATATCGGTATCTGTATCGGTCCGATACTGTTCAAAATCACAGGACTAGTAGATTAAAAATGCAAAATCCGAAATGATCCAAAGAATCTTATAAATATATGGCATGCTACACTCGTTTGATTCTTCTTTTTTTGTGAGAACAATATTTGAGAATTACATCTTTGAAGTTACATATGCGGCCCCCCAATCGATGACATGCGGGCCCCCTTTTAATATTATGTTATCATGAAGACATGGCCCACGACCGCCAGTGACGGGACAGAATATAATATAATATTTTTTTGTTAGCAATGTTAGCAAACCCTTGCCATTTTGGCAAATTTCGCCATGCAGGAAGTGCCCTATAACTTCGCCACAGATTGAGTTCCACCGAATTTCCTGAATCTTGGCGGGAAGACTATGGCCTCAACAGGAAGTCGGCCTTTTTTAATTTTGGCTCCCATTTTGGCGATTGGCACCCTACGTAAATGAGCTAGACACATCAAAAAGTTGTCAAAAAAAGTTGTTGTTTTTTTTCCGACTTTTTGTTCTCTAGGCCGGCCCCCTATTGACCACACTAGATGCTCATTGGTCCCCAGGTCATTTGACTTTGACACCCCTGCCTTAAATGGAGTTTAGGAAACGGCAATCAACTTTTTTCCAAAATTGAATGGACTAAAAACAACTCATTGACGCATCGAGAAAAAGAATCGACAGATTGATCGATTGTGAAAATAACCATATTTTTTTGGGAATGAACGCATCCTTGCATTGTTGATCGGAGTATTATATTTGTCATGTGTGGTTTCATAAGTCACAGGAAGAGATGTGGAAAGAGGACGGGAATCACAGTTGTGTAACATCCTGGCTGCTCTGTCAGCAGTGGACAACAGGCACGTGGGGGGTGTTCCAATAAGTGTGTTTTTCTGCTGGCCTGCTTACCTTTAAAACTAAACTCTCCACTTTGCTGTTGACCTAGTGGCAAAGCAGACACAGACAGACAGACACGGACATGTACGCTATGTGGCTTGCAGCGATGTGTAGTCAGTGACCTGGAAATGATGGCAGTTCTCGTTCTTGTCGACTTGTCTGTGGCGAGGAGAGGAAACAGAGGCAAACGTCTCTGTCCTTGTTCATAATGGATAGAGCTGTAAGTCAGTCGTGGCTTTGTGTCTGTAATGCTCACGATCAGATTAAGGGCCTGCAGTTAGAGTTCAAGGTGGAGCCTGTTTTGCTGAAACGATGAATGGAATATTAATCGTCAACTAGTTTGATCATCGATTAATCTGTTTAATCTGTTTTATTAAAACAAGATTTGTGATTGTTTTAGCTTCTTAAAGGTGCATTATGTAATAAATCTAAAGCAACTGGCCATAAAATCCTCCTAATATGTCACAGAGAATAATGTTCATATAACAAACTGAACTCACCAACAACAACAGTACAGCCAAAATGTTCGCATTAAAAAAAATCTTTTGCGGACCGCAAATCATGTTTTTGCATGTGGCGCCACCTACCGCCGTCTACCAATCATTGCAGTCAGTAGAGTCTCCACTGCCAAGCAACCACGGGTTGCCAGTTACGTCTGAGCTACAACGGCAGAGAAAAACAAAACCTAAAACACCTCGGTATTTTGAATTTGAGCGTAGTAACCGTTTTTGGCCACTTTCTTACATATGGTGCCTTTAAATGTAGATATTTTCTTGTTTTTTTTGCTCCACGTAAAACAAAGAAATCATTTGGTCTGCGGACAAAACAAGACGTTCGAGAACATCGTCATTTCCAGGTTTGACAAACACTGATCGACGTTTCATGGACCATTCAACGATTCATCGACAAAATAGTTGATGACTAAAAGAATCGTTAGTTGCTGCACTAATATTCTTTATTGTCATCATACACACTGGGTGTACGACGAAATTGCACCAACCGTTGGACGGTGCATAAAAATAAAATACTTAAACACTAAAATAATAGATAATAGATAATAAAACGCAATAAACATTACAATATAGTGCAAATTCTGCTAATATCCCTTTCCCTAAGTAGTTTGTGTGTGTTTTTTTTAACTCGATGTCTGTGTTTCCTGCAGGGACTTTTTGCCCAGAGGATCTGGCATCGTCACACGTCGTCCTCTCATCCTGCAGCTGGTAAACAGTAAAGCAGGCAAGTTCTGCATTTGCATTTTTTTAAATCATGGAAGTAGGAGTCAGGTGCAGCAGGAGTCCACTTATACTGCGAGCAATAGTTAACAATTATGTCCCATGTAACTCATATAGTTAGCACTTTAGTCAACAGATCTCCATAATGTAAATGAATTTCAGCAAGAAGACCCAGTGGGTTTTCTTCAGGTTTTCCAGTTTTCCTCCCACAGTCCGAAAACATACAGATTTGGGGATTAGGCAAATTGAACTCTCTATATGTGCAATATAGAGTGTCTTATATGCTTTTTTTCAGCACAACCTATAGGAAATCTGATGGAAAAATAATTATATAAACACACCTGAGCAAAACAAGTACTCAAAATTAGTGCTGGGCACGTTAGTGCATGGCGCGTTTCCATGACGACTGACCGGAAAAAGACGCGTGTGACGTCATGTTTACGTGACTCACCGGTTGTTAAAATGAGTCTCTAAAGTAAAGCTAACCTTTAAAAATAGAGGCGCAAATACGCAGTACACAGGTACGCTGGTTATTTGTAGCACTGCTCTTTTCGTTTAATAAACCAGTTCGACTGTAGGCTAACCGGCGCTAAAGGAGCTAACGCAGCTAACGGAGATAACTGGTAAACGGTGCCTGGACTCTGGTATTGTGGCACGTAAACATGACGTCACACGCGTCTTTTTTCCGGTCAGTCGTCATGGAAACGCGGAATGTGTTAACGTGCAGATTTGGGGATTAGGCAAATTGAACGCTCTAAATGTGCAATATAGAGTGTCTTATATCCTTTTTTTTCAGCACAACCTCTAGACAATCTGATGGAAAAATAATTATATAAACACACCTGAGCAAAAAAAGTTCTCAAAATTAGTGCTGGGCAGGTTAACGCGATAACGGCGGTTAACGCACGTTAATGCATGACGCATTTCCATGACGACTGAGCGGACAAAGATGTTTACGTGACTCCACGCTAAACTTTAAAAACACACGCAGTTACACAGGTACGCTGGTTATTTGTAGCGCTGCTATTTTCGTTTAATAAACAGACCGCTCCAGTTCAACTGTAGGCGCGCTAACCGGCGCTAAAGGAGCTAAGGCAGCTAATGGAGCTAACTGGGAAACGGTGCCTGGACTTCGGTGTCGCGGCACGTAAACATGACGCGACGCGTGTCTTTTCCAGTCAGTTGCCATGGCTCGTTTAACGTGGCTAGCACTACTTAAAATGTTCAAAATCGGATTGAATTCGTGGAATTTGGAAATACGCCGCAGTTCAACGTTCACTATTCACGTCTATTTTGTGACTTCTGCAGAGTTATTGCTCACTTTATATCACCACTAAAAATGCGATCTAAAATGAATCATAACTTTGACTCAACAACGCGTAAGAAGACGGATAAAAAAACAAATTTTTTAAAGCCTGAATATGTGACCTATAAACACACACCCTGGATGTCCATATAAGGATCTTTCAATTTCATCCACCACAGAGTATGCGGAGTTCCTGCACTGCAAGGGCCGCAAGTTTGTGGACTTTGACGAAGTCCGCATGGAGATCGAGGCAGAGACCGACCGTATCACTGGATCCAACAAGGGCATCTCTCCAGTCCCCATCAACCTCCGCGTCTACTCCCCAAACGGTAACAGACGCACACTTTGCTCACTGAACGTGCTGCGATGTATCGCAGGGGTTTTCCTAACCGCTTCCTCCACTTCTTCTCTTTTCTTTTCAACCACCCGCCGACGGCCTCTCAGTGCTGAACCTGACTCTGATCGATCTGCCGGGGATGACCAAAGTGCCTGTGGGGGATCAGCCCGTGGACATCGAGCACCAGATCAGAGACATGCTGATGCAGTTCATCACCAAGGAGAGCTGTCTGATTCTGTCGGTCACCCCGGCCAACACTGACCTGGCCAACTCCGACGCCCTCAAGATATCCAAGGAAGTGGACCCTCAGGGTGAGAGAGGAAGTGTGGCTGTGTCCGTGGTTGTGTGAGAATTACTCACCTCTTTATTTGGAACACCGGAGAGATGGTTGCTGGGAATGGGCCTCTATACACCTATGTACATATTCCATTAAAAACCAGACGTTTGCGGCTAGAATAGTATATTATATATTCATTGAAAAAAAAGTACTTTTTTGCTCTAATTTGACACGCCGTAACTTGCAACCATTAGCGATTTTCTCCTTTCTATTCATCTTTGGCCCTGTGCAGGCGCCGGCTCATCACAATAATTAACAGTTACATTATTAAAAGACATCCCTGCAGCATGGATGTAGTGAATAAGGTTAGCAGAGATATTATTAAATGTAATTATCTCTGTCTTCTGCCCCCCCCACCACCCCCCCTTTCATTTAATCCAAATTATCTTATTAACTGTAACTGTAAAATAACTCATAGTAATTATGTTTTCCATATCTGCTGCTGACACGAGCAGTTCTGGCCAATTATTTAATCACACTTTGTAAACCTTGTAGCCTCTTTATATACTGTACATTTAAACATAGTAATGGCAAAAAGCAGCCAAAATGCTCCGTGTTCTAAGAGTTAAAGGTGCATTATGTAATAAATCTAAAGCAACTGACCATAAAATCCTCCTAATATGTCACAGAGACTCAGGAATAATGTTAATATAACAAATTGAACTCACCAACAACAACAGTACAGACAAAATATTTGTATTAAAAATAATATTTTGCAGACTGCAAATCATGTTTATGTTTTAAAATCATGTTTTGGCATGTGGCGCCACCTACCGCCGTCTACCAATCATTGCAGTCAGCAGAGTCTCAGCTGCCGAGCAACCACGGGTTGCCAGTTACACAAAAAAACCGAAACCTAAAAGACCTCGGTATTTTGAATTTGAATGCCACATTCTTACATATGGCGCCTTTAAATCAGTGTTTCTCAATCCTGGTTCTGGCTAAATAACAGTCACACCAGTCATTTTTGCCCCCAGAGGACAAAAGGTGTATAGCAACTGGGAAGATAGCATGAGGGTTAAATGTAACAGGCTAAATAAAGTCATGAAGTGTGGTTGAACAATGAGTGACCCGCGTCACACATTTTCCTTCAGGGCTGCGGACTATTGGTGTGATCACTAAGCTGGACCTGATGGATGAGGGCACGGACGCACGAGACATCTTGGAAAACAAGCTCCTGCCGCTACGCAGAGGTGTGACCACTCAAAAAAAACCCACTTTTAAAAACACTTTCTTCAAACCTTCCAATCACCGTTCACCGTTTGTTTCTTCATCTGTGTTTGCCTGAAGGTTACATCGGGGTGGTGAACCGCAGTCAGAAGGATATCGACGGGAAGAAAGACATCCGCCTCGCTTTGGCCGCAGAGAGGAAGTTTTTCCTCTCCCATCCTGGGTACAGACACATTGCAGAGCGCATGGGCACGTCACACCTGCAGAAAACTCTCAACCAAGTGAGGCACAAACCCGATCATACATGCACGCAGTGTTTGTCAGTTACATGCATAAAAGTTTTTTTTTTTATCCTTTCCTTTTTTTTTTTTAGCAACTCACCAACCACATCCGCGACACGTTGCCGGGGTTACGCAGCAAACTGCAAAGCCAGCTGTTGTCGCTGGAGAAGGAGGTGGAGGAGTACAAGAACTTCCGGCCGGACGACCCCACGCGCAAGACCAAGGCTTTACTTCAGTCAGTGCGCAGATTTTGGGTCCACGAATAATGTCAACGCAAGGCTTTGCGCAGTGTCACTAATGCTACGTACAATCCGCAGGATGGTGCAGCAGTTCGGCGTCGACTTTGAGAAGTGCATCGAAGGCTCCGGAGACCAGGTGGACACCTCCAACCTGTCTGGTGGAGCCAAGATCAACCGCATCTTCCACGAGCGCTTTCCCTTTGAGCTGGTGAAGGTGACTGTTGCCACTTATTCTGTTAACATTTATCATCGACACACGACGTTATGGTTTAAAGTTATATTCATGACGTTAAAGGGGACATATTATGCTTTTTAATCATTATATTTGGGACTCTGGAGGCCCTATGAGAGTGCAAAGTGTGAACAAAAGATGACTCAGTCATGTTTTTGTGGTCCGCCTCAGTCTAAGTACAGGAGATAAAACACGCGATGTTGACTTCTTCACTCATTGCTACGTCACAATGAGACATTCCTGGAATTGTCGTCTCGCGAAGCTCCGCTTTGTCCCTAAAAAGCACGAGAGTGCAGGCGAGGGCAATAGTATCCGGAAGAGCGGAAGTCCGCGAAGTGTTCTATTCTTGGCTGCACAGTGCAGCACAGAGTTCTACACAAACTTCCAGCCTCAGAGGATTTACGCGTCCAGTGGTTACATTTTATATATGACGGCAATGTCCCGGCTAGAGTCGGCAAACGACGGCTTTTCCAAATGCTAACTGCTGTTAGCTGCCGGAGCCTCAGTGACGCTGACGTAGTTTCTGGTGTCTCATTTGCATTTAAAGAGACAGGCACTCAAAACCGAAAACTAAACTGTTCATTAGGACACCAGGGAACTAGGTTAACTTGGAGAAATAGACACAATAAACACAAAACGCTTCCTCATGTCTGACTTTGTGTTTTGTTGCATCATTATCCCTATTTCTTTGTGTGTGTGTGTGTGTGTGTGTCACAGATGGAGTTTGATGAGAAGGAGCTGAGGAAAGAGATCAGCTATGCCATCAAGAACATCCATGGAGTCAGGCAAGTTGAGACAAAACACAGCGTCGCACATTTTGTCTCCTGACCACTCTGTCCAGCTTTTATGTTTGTGTAAACTCAACTTCACCAAGACCTCAAGTCCCTCAACGTCCGTCCCATTTTTGTGTCCATTCAGTTTGTCTCTCTTTCGTGTGTTCCTTCTTTTCTCCACCTCCTCCAGTATTTCATCCACTGTTCCCTCCCTCTGTCTCTCACTCGTCCTGTGTGTCTTTATGTCCCCCTCCCCTGCTCCATGCCTGTTTTATCTGTATGTCCTTCAGGACAGGCCTGTTCACCCCAGACCTGGCGTTTGAGGCCATAGTGAAAAAGCAGATCATTAAGCTGAAAGAGCCCTGTCTGAAATGCATCGACCTGGTCATCCAGGAGCTCATCAACACAGTCAGACAGTGCACCAATAAGGTATCGCGACATGGTCTCAGTCTCCTGCCTGGCTGCCACACCTGTACATACACACATCACAGAGACTGAGCATCTTTAAGGCCATAAAGTGGTGCCTCGCAGTTAGTTACGTAAAGCCTCAGTGTATAAGGTGGATGTATTCAGTTTGACAGTTTTCCTGCACCGCAGATGTCGCTGAATGTCCTGGTTCACTGCAGAACAAGCTGCAGGGTTGGTTGTGTTCGTGGCACTATGAAATTAAAGCTCCCATAGAGTGGTCCTATCACACATATATGTGAGTTATGGAGGTCTACTTACATACATTAACTTGTTTTTATGGTTAAAAATCTCCAATCCAAATCTCTCCTCACTGAAGCTCTCCTCAGACCGAAATCTCACCCCCAGAAGACAGAGCTGTGTTGTGATTGGCCAGCCAACGAGAGCTTTCCCAACTGTCTTGTGTTTGGCCAGGTACCTGGAAGTGACGTAATTAGCAACGTCAGCTCTCAGAAGTGCAGCTCCCCCTCTGGAACGGTGGATGCACTGCTACTCATTATCAAAACATTGTTTTAACTATGTTTAAAAATGGCTTCGTCACGACTCCCAGAGTCAGAACACACTGTCGCAAGTGAAACACCTCCACAACGGACGTTCTTCTTCTTTTGCGGTTCACATATGCAATCAGACGTGCCCGGACTAGTGCCCAGAGCAGGATGATCTGCTGTTCAGGAGACGGGATCCTTACGTCACGATTCCAGGCTTTTTCAGAGCGCTTGCAGAGCCCGAGAATACAATAAAACACAGCGTTCTCAGCAGTGGCTGAACTGTTTGTTTCGAAACTTTAGGGCTTCATAAACGAGGTAATGGTGCAGATACACACCAAAAAAAACAGCGTTAATTGGAACCTCCGGTCTATGGGAGCTTTAAATGTAGAACACTTTCAAATTTTGACCAGATGGTGGCAATAGAGGAGAACAGTTCAACAGATCCAGCCAACAGAAGGCTAAATATTGAAGTATTGAATTACTGAAGGCTGACTTCTGTCAAACAGACGAACAGGAAGCAAAAACTGCAATGAACATGTTTGAGATCCTGCAGCTTGTTTCTGCTCTGAACACGAAATAGAACTAACCATTAACTTTTTTTCTTTGTCACATTCCTCATTTTCATCTGTCTATTCCCTACTGAAACTCTTGTTTCCTCCCCCCCTCTCTCTTACACAACGTCCCGTCCAACATGGGCATCAATTTTTCTACCTTACCGCTCCCGTTCTTTTGCCGTATACATTAAACTTTGCAACTCCGTTGATGCCTCACCACAGGACGGGCCTGTTCACCCCCGACTTGGCGTTTGAGGCCATAGTGAAAAAGCAGATCATTAAGCTGAAAGACCCCTGTCTGAAATGCGTCGACCTCGTCGTCACCGAGCTTGTCGTCCTGATCAGGAAGTGCACCGAGAAGGTAAACGGGATCAGTCGAGACGCAACTGTTTTTGATTAAGGGATGAGTCGGACAGTGAAGGGGAAAGAGCGAAAAGACAAAAAGTTAAATGAACTAACTTGTCTTTGATTAATGTGGCTGATCGTAGGATCCCTGCTCCACTGCTTTAAGGCTTCATGCAGCACCCACTGCTCCCTGTTGCCCCCCTGTCTCATGACAAATCTAATCAGACCCCCCCCCCCCCCCCTCCCCCACTCGCTGATCCTGGACCCCAGCCTGCCCACTTACCCCAACAGCACCGCGACCTATAACATATCGACCCCACTGGAGACCTGGTATTAACATCTGTCCTGACCGACGACACCACACCACACAAAAACTCCCTTTTAACAGAAGAAGAAATCTCTTGACAGAACCAGACTCAAAGATGTGCAGCCATCTGCCTAGACCGGTTGGGGTGAAAGGAAAAATGGGGGACATAAAGGGGGAAAGAACGGACAAGAGGGAGATGAGGTAGAGACAGAAGAGCAGATATGCAACAGTTATGTCAAGTTATACGTTTATACAGGACAATTCTGAGTCAGTGATCACATGTTTATAGAACTACAGTCATTTATATAAGCAGCAGCAGAGATTGTTGTTAAAGTTTTTACTGATATCGATTTTTTAATTATAGCATAATAATAATGGCGATGACATAAAAAAGATATGTAAGTCTATGTCTTTTCAACTGAATTAGGAGCATTTTGCACCGCTGAATCCAAAAATGACGTCCATTTTTTTCTCAATCAGGTCAGGTTTTAATGCTATTTTGATTTTGAAAAATCCAATCTCCTGATGAAATTTATGACTTTTTTTGGAATTTTGAATTGAATTTTGAATTGAATGACTTTATTCCTCCCCCGGGGGGGAAACACGTTTACAACAGCTCAGTTAAGGTGACAAGAGGTGCAGAAATGTGCAAGGGCATAATAAGTAAAAAAAAAAAGAAAGACAACGTAAAGATAAGAGTAAAAATAGAATAAAATAAAATACAATTTGCTAAAAAATTAAATTAAATTACACTCTAATGTAGAGTTAGTAATAAAGTAGAGATAAGAATGCACACCTGCTCACCAAGTTTAATACCAAAATAAGCACGGTACGCACGCTTTATGAAACTTGTGACAGCAGAATACGTCAGGCTTATTTTTGCAAGATCTAGTCGAAGCCATTTTATTCACTTGTAATATATATATAAAAAAAAACAATTAGTCATATGTTGGCACGTGCAAAATCTTCAGAATTTGTTAATTGCAAGAAATATCAAATGATTTTGCAGCATATGACGTGAAAATACCCGTATGTAAACAAAAACGTTTAAAAAAAAAAAAGCTTTGTTCAGAAAGTTGACCTGATTGAGCAAAACCAATGTGATATTTGGATTCAGCACATCAAAATGATCCTAAATCAGCTAAAAAACAACAACAAATTAAAAACAATACATTTGGTGTTGATCTGGATCCTGCAACCTGCAAGATGAGGACACAGAGAGAGTTCAACTTAGCGCCATCTGCCTGCGATCGTATCGCTCAGGGCGGATGTTAATGCCGGGCTTTGAACGGGGTCATAACAACCCCATAACAATCCTGCTGCTCCACTCATCAAAACAGATCCCTCCACTTCCACACTTGGCTGATTAGAAAATGGCACAACTGTGGCTGTTTTTCCACCCTGTCTTGTCATGGAATTCAATTTAATTGTAGTTTTTCCCCCAACGCGTCACAGCCTTCGCTGCACCTTTGACACCTTGTAATAAAACGCCGTCAGTTCTTCGCCTCTCTAATCTGATTTTTCTTTGAATTCCTTCTTGAAATACTGAACTCACCAACACGCTTCTTGACCATTGATCGGGATCTCAGTGCATGCCTCCTCCCTCCGTCTGTCAAACATCTTTCCCAGTATTTGTGTGTAGAGTTGTTAGCTGTGTGACTGCTTGCATGCACACACGACGTGTTTGTAGTGTTTTGTACGCCTACATACTGGAGTCACGGTACCTGCAGCAGTGTATGTGTGTATTTGTGTGTGTGTGTGTGTGTCTACAGCTGGATTCGTACCCTCGACTTAGGGAAGAGACGGAGAGGATCGTCACCACCTACGTCAGAGAGAGGGACAGCAAGACCAAGGACCAGGTGTGTGTGTGTGTGTGTGGTTTATCCGCACAGTTGTTGTTTTTCCACTTTAAAACGTGTCCTTTTTTGCCCGTCAGGTGCTGCTGTTGATTGATATTGAGCTCTCCTACATCAACACGAACCACGAGGACTTCATTGGATTTGCCAAGTAAGACATGGCTGCAGTTATTGATTACTGTACAGGGACGAGTAGAGATGGAGGTCTGTCCCAAACACTGGACTGCTTAATTATTATTTACTGACTATTATGGTAATCATTCTGAGATTTAACCCTTAGAACAGAACCCATTACTCTGTTAAAACATACAGTATATACAGAGGCTGTAAGAATGTGCAATATAGAGTGTAACCTATGGCCAATTACTCCAACTATATAAACACACCTGAGCAGAAAGTACTCAAATTGTTTAAAATTGGATTGAATTTGTGGAATTTGGAAATATGTCACAGCTCAAAGTTCACGTTTTTATGAACAAAAGAGAAAAAAACTGTCTAATTGTGTGACTTCTGTAGAGCTGCAACTAACGATTATTCTCATAATCGATTAATCTGTCGATTATTTTGATTTTGACTATGTTGACAATGACTTAATTCTCTCTTGTTTTGTCCACAAACCAAAATGATTCACGTTTAATGATTTCCTTGTTATGTGGCGCAAACAAACGGAGAAAATATTCACATTTAAGAAGCTAAAATAATCAGAACTCTTGTTTTAATCATGAAAAAAGCTTCAAAACGATTAATCGATTATCAAAATTCTTTTAGTAATCGAGTAATAATCGATTAATAGTTTCAGCTCAAGATGTCTGCACAATTATTACTCACTTTATATCGCTCGTAAAAATGCGATATACAATGACTCATAACTTTGAATCATAAGAAGACGAACCTCCCCTGCATTTTTAAAGCCTGAATATGTGACCTATAAACACACACCCCCAGGATGTCCATATAAGGAGTTGTGTATTATTCCCACAGCAATTTCCCAGGCCACAGATCTGTGCCACGTGAGCACTAAGGGTTAAAAAAAAAAAGAAAGTGAATACTTTCATCACTGTGTATATGGTTTGTGGTTAAAAGAAGACATTTGAGAATATTGCCATAAATATTTTATCCAACATATGTACAGCAATGTTCATAATAATATCGTGTGTGGAAAAAATATACTTATCAGTGCTCTCTGGTGGCCACATGATATCATGACATTATTGTTACCTCATCACTGTTCAACGAAGCATACAACAAAACAGGTTTCATTGTTTTGATGAAATATATTGGCAAATAATCATTAGTTGTAGTTTTGACTTTACTAGAAATAGAAATAGAAATATGGACCTCATGTGAGTGTATATATGTGTATGTATATACAGTATATATGTATATATACAGTATATATATATATATATATATATATATGTATATATATATATATATATATATATATATATATGTATATGTAACAAGATTTCAAAAAAAAAAAAAAAAAGAAAGTTCCATCAACTAATATTATTTTGTTCGACAAACTTGTAAGTTAGAGTTGTGCCAACTCAAAATTTTTGTTTTCAATCAGTTTGGCTAACTAATCTTATTTATATTTGTATAATTTGTTCAATTAAAATATTACATTTTGAATTTTGAGTTGGCACAACTCTAACTTAGCAGTTTGTCTTACAAAATAATATTCGTTGATCTTTTGTTGGGCTGTAAACTTGCAGGAAGTTGCCTTGAAATGATGAGTCTTCTCATCTTTTTCTTTTTTTACAGTGTCGTGTCGGGAGTTTGAGTGCGTACTACTGTCCTACTGTTTTCTTCTGTCTCTGCTCACTTTCGATCGCCTCATTTTGTTGTCGTCGATGTTTCGATACTTACCGATTATTCTTACCTTTATGTACAGTATCATGTGTTTCATCTCATTTGGATTCCCTGCTGTCCCTCTGTCCTGCAGTGCCCAGCAAAGGACTGCTGCTAACGCTACCAAGAAGAGAGTCATGCCCAATCAGGTGATTCCACGGATGTCTCCGCAGCGCCACGTTTACTACTTTTGTTGTTTTTTTTGTCATCCTCTCAGCCCGTCTCTGTTTGTTGCATCACATTTACATACTCTCGTCTTTTCTCCTTATTTCCCTTCACGTGTCACTTCCTCTTTGCGTGGGCGGGGGAGTCGGCGGTCAATCGTGCCACGAAGAGAACAAAAAAATAAAAAATAATGTGCTCCTCGATGAAGTAGGAGGAAGTGAAAGTGTGACACTTGCGTACGGAGTGTGAGAAACGGATGCCGCGTTCCAAGTGGAATTGGGACTTGACCGAGAGTCGCAAAAATAGTGCAGAAATATGTCTTTTCTAGGCTCTGACAATTGAGATTCAAAATCTGTGTCACACGAGACAGACAAATATCTAAATGTACTGACACATAACATTCATGACACAACAGTGTGAATCAGTGAAGACATCTTCAGCCCGTTTTTCAAAAACATCCTGTGAGAGCAGCTCTTTATGTGCATTCAACTGTTAAATGCGGTTTTTTTTTCTTCTTCTGTCTCTTTCTCCTCTTTTGCTCCAAATGATGACGCCTGAAAACTGACCCTTCACCCTTCACGATGGCAGATTTGTGTCACCCGATCTATTGTCGTGTTTGTCTGTGCGGATAATTCTCCAATTCTAATTACGTTCATGGTCACAACGTCTGCTTAATCGTCCCTGTGTGTCTTTTTCTTCCCTTTGTCTTCCTGGCTGTCTGTCAGAGAAAAAAAACAAGAATGCAGAGAAGGTGACTCTTCACAGTGAGCTGTCATCATTTGTTTTGATTCTCTTATGTTTCGCACTTTGCCGTTGATCTGACTGAACTTTGCATGTTTTGATGTCGACTGTGACTGTGCCCGCTCTTGCTCGGTTTCCAGCGTCACTGTGACATTTCTTTGAGCTTTTCTCTCGTTAGGGCTGGGTAATAAGTCAAAAGCGACGTATTTCTTCAGCATCAGTGTTGACAAAGGTTCAGTATGTGTCTGATACGGTTGTGCAAACACACTTTGAGATACAACATAATTGCTATGGAATTATTGCTGTGACTCATTGGACACTTTTATTTATTTATCGTGACAACATTTTCAGCCCTTTTGATATCCACGTTACTCTGCTGGTGTCTGGTGTAGTTTACTTAACTGTTGGGCTCTGCTGTGCAGGTCATCCGCAGAGGCTGGCTCACCATCAACATCAGCATCATGAAGGGAGGATCCAAGGACTACTGGTTTGTTCTGACTGCAGAGTCTCTCTCCTGGTATAAAGATGAGGAGGTAAGGCTGCTGATTGGATGCGCACTTGTTCGTTTTTCCTCTTCTCTGTGGCATAAAAAGAACGGTTCCTTTTCTGAAGGACACAGCGGACTTCAGTTTGATTACTATAGGTAAAACTGTATTCACGATTCATGGCCTCGATTGATGGTGTTTCTTCAGGAGAAAGAGAAGAAGTACATGCTGCCGCTGGACAACCTGAAGCTCAGAGATGTGGAGAAAGGCTTCATGTCCAGCAAGCACGTCTTTGCCATCTTCAACACCGAGCAGAGGTAACAATAGTGCCCTCTCCTTAAAGTGTTAAGTTGTTACTTAAAATGTTTTTTTTTGGCATCTATGTGTTCACATGTCTGGTGAATGGTTGGACATGTGTGTCTCGCAGGAATGTGTATAAAGACCTGCGTCAGATTGAGCTGGCGTGTGACACTCAGGAGGACGTTGACAGCTGGAAGGCTTCGTTCCTCAGAGCTGGTGTTTACCCAGAGAAGGACCAGGTATGATGATTGATCAAAAACGTCATAGTATAGTATGTCATCCAAAAAAAGTAAAAAACGTCAAAGTATAGTATGACGTCCAAGAATGGTCAAAATTTGTAAAAAATGTCATAGTATAGTACATTTTTTTTCCAAAAAGTTGTCAGATTTTGGAAGAAATAGTGTAGTATGACATTGAGGTAGACAACATAGCATAGTATGTCGTTTTTGTCAAATTTTGGACCAAATGTTTTTTTCCAAAAATGGTCACATTTTGGGAAGACATAGTATAGTATGACGTACTACATAGTATAGTACGTTTTTGTCAAATTTTGGACCAAATTCTTTTCTTCAAAAAATTGTCACATTTGACATTATGTCATATGACATACTATAGAATAGTATGACGTTTTTGTCCAATTTTGGACAAACATTTTTTTTTCAAAATTATTGTCAGATTTTGGACGACATAGTCCGATTTATGGTGTGGGGTGTGGTGGGGTAGGGTGTGACACACCCACACCGCACCGATTTACGGTGGTGGGGTGGGACACACCCACACCGTACCGATTTACGGTGGTGGGGTGGGGTGTGACACACCCACACCGCACCGATTTACGGTGGTGGGGTGGGGTGTGACACACCCACACCGCACCGATTTACGGTGGTGGGGTGGGGTGTGACACACCACACCGATTTACGGCGGTGTGGTGGGGTGTGACACACCCACACCACACTGATTTACCGTGGGGGTGGGGGTGGTCAAAAATGTGTGAAATAAAATGGCATAACCCCTTCCATTCATGTCTCTGGAAACGCCGGGGGAGAAGCTCCTGCCCCTCCCTCGGTCCCACCACTCCACCACTTTATTGCCGCTCCGCACCACCGAGTAATGTTTTGGGACCACGAGGTGGAATCGAACCAGCCACCACCGGACTGGTACAACCTTACTGTTGTGAACGAAACCACTACGCCACACATCCCTGAGAGATTTGTAAGCTCTTGGTGCTTTTCAGTGTTACCTTTGGATGTGGCACCTTAAATGTTGGAGGATAAGGGAATCGAACCCAGAACCTCAAGGTCCTGATGACTACTCCTTAACCAGTTGAGCTAACTCCACACTCATTCTTTAATTTTTCGAACTCCTATTTACTGTTTGTGGTTGAATATTGTATTTAAAATTCAGTACATGTAAGATTCAAACCCATATTCACAGGACGCAAGGGTTGAACCCATGACCTCAGGATCCTGATTACTGCTCCTTAACCAGTTGAGCTAACTCCAGACTCTTTCTCTGATTCTTCGAACTCCTATTTACTCTTTTTGGTTGAATATTGTATTTAAAAATCAGGCCATGCAAGATTTGAACCCATACTCACACAAATCTCAGGAACTTGAGTCATTCTCTTAGTCCCATGAGCTATTTGTCCTTGTGTTATTATTTGCAAAATTTGGAAGCCTTTCAATAATCAAACCTATGACTTCAACGTATTGAACTACTTGATAACGTCTGTTCAG
The DNA here is from genome assembly GCF_963457635.1 of Microchirus variegatus. Taxonomy (NCBI): domain Eukaryota; kingdom Metazoa; phylum Chordata; class Actinopteri; order Pleuronectiformes; family Soleidae; genus Microchirus; species Microchirus variegatus. Next base: position 9,411,975 of record NC_139820.1, on the reverse strand, counting down.
CACACGTGCCCAGCCAAACAGTTAGTGTAATGGTTTACACACTTGTCTTTGGAGCAGGAGACCCTGGTTTGATTCCCACTTGGAACAAGTACCTTTCGGGTGTGGAATTAGCTCAACAGGTTAAGGATCAGGATCCTGAGATTATGGGTCCAACCCTTGGTTCCTGTGAGTATAGGTTTGGGTCTTGCATGGGCTGATTTTTGAATACAATGTTCAACCACAAACAGAAAAAAGGAGTTTGATAATGCAAGCGAGAGTGTGTGGTTAGCGCAACTGGTTAAGGAGCAGTCTTCAGGATGTTGAGCTTGTGGGTTCAATTCCCTTATACTCCAACATTTAAGTTCCACATCCAAAGTGAACACTGAAAAACACCAAGAGCTCCTAAATCACACAGGGATGTGTGGCGTAGTGGTTTCATTCGCACCTGTAAGGTTGTGCCAGTCTGGTGGTGGCTGGTTCGATTCCACCTCGCAGTCCCAAGAGATTACTCACTGGTGGTGGTGGGAGATTGGGGCTGTGCTCAAGCCCCCCGGCCCCCCACAGACTTGACAGGAGGGGGTCAAACCTCTGGTGGACAAAAGTGATACTATCATTCAGGGCTATACTATGACGTTTTGACCAGTTTTGACCATTTCTGGACAACATACTGTACTATGACGTACTACATAGTATAGTGTGACGTTTTTGTCAAGTTTTGGACCAAAAAAATGTTTTTCAAAATAATTGTCAGATTTTGGACGACATAGTATAGTATGTCGTTTTTGTCAAATTTTGGACCAACATTTTTTTTTTCAAAAAAATTGTCAGATTTTGGATGAAATAGTGTAGTATGACATTGAGGTCGACGACATAGTATAGTATGACGTTTTGGTCACATTTTGGGCTAAAGAAAAATTTCAAAAAATGTTTCCGATTTTGGAAGACATAGTATAGTATGTCATCCAAAAATGGTTAACATTGATCAAAAACGTCATACTATAGTATGTCGTCCAAAAATGGTCAAAAACGTCACAGTATAGTATGTCGTCCAAAATTGGCCAAAAAAGGTCATACTATTGTATGTCGTCCAAAAATTGACCAAAAAGTCATGTCGTCCAGTTTAGTATTTTTTGTTGCAGTACCACGAGTGGCCACCATGACTAAATTGTCATCAAGGCAGAGAGGGCAAATAAATACAAATGTAAATACAAATGAAACGGACATCACATTACGTATAATGCAACGTTAAGAAGCCGAACACTTGTCATACACAATTAAATGCAAATGAAGGATGAAATATTTAGGCCATAGCTATCCTCTCATTTTAATATTCAGGTCCTTTACTATTTGACAGAAGCAGTTTAAACCACACATGATCTTTATGAATTCAGTCACTTTTTGCGGCAAACATCCTGATAGAGTGGATGGAAAAACAGGGATTTGTATTTCATCACTTTATAATCTGTCTTTATGTTTTGGGTCTCTACAAGACAGAGAATGAAGATGCGATTACTCCTCCCGACACCGTGTCCATGGATCCTCAGCTGGAGCGACAAGTGGAGACCATTCGCAACCTGGTGGACTCCTACATCGGCATCGTCAACAAGTCCATCAGAGACCTCATGCCCAAGACCATCATGCACCTCATGATCAACAGTGTATGTCCTCTGCTTTATCTGTCACACTTCACAGATCAGTCATCAAGGTCAGACTATTGTCTTCACTAAGCTGCTTTGTCTTTGTCTCTTCTCCAGGCGAAGGACTTCATCCACTCCGAGCTGCTGGCCTACCTGTACTCGGCAGGAGACCAGGGCAGTCTGATGGAGGAGTCAGCAGAGCAGGCTCAGAGGAGAGATGAGATGTTGAGGATGTACCACGCTCTGAAAGAGGCCCTGGTCATCATTGGAGACATCAGCACCACCACTATTTCCACCCCAGTGCCTCCACCAGTAGACGACACCTGGATGCCCAAGGAACCCAGGTAAGAAACTGTAAAAAAAACAAAAAAGAAAAACAATGAAAGTAAAGGAAATTGTCGATACTACTCATTACTACATATCGTGCGTATGAATAGGCGTTCTAACAAATGCTGCCTTGGTCTCTCAGTCCTCCAGCATCCCGTCCCGCCTCCGCGACAGCGCCCCCACCCAGCCGACCCCCGGCCGCCAGGGGGACCAACCCAGGCGCGGCGCCGCCACGCAACCCCTCGCCAGCATTCGGTGCGCCGCCCGTACCTTCGCGTCCTGGGCCTGCACCCGGACAAGCGGCTTACCCTGGAGATCCAAACTCGGCCAACGTGCCCCTTATTCCATCAAGGCCCGCACGTGTGCCGCCTGCGCTGCCGCCGGGGATTCCCAGGTAAGACCCTTCATGTACTGCGTGGAGACACTCGCATTATACACAGAATCGAATGCTACTTGTGGCTTTGGCATTGCTGGTGAAGGCTTGTTCCGTTTGATATGACTTTTTGGTGGTTTGGGCCTCAGTGGTGCATGACTTTCTCATGATATTTTGCCTTGCATGTTTCCTCCCTCGCTCCCCTTCCCCTTCCCCATCCCCTCCTCCCCTCTCTCTCCCCTCTCTTCCTGCAGCAGAAGACCCCCGGCTGCTCCAAACCGACCCACTGTCATTCGTCCTTCAGAGCCTTCCTTGCTTGACTAGATTTCTTTCGGTTTACACGTTTATATTTCCCGATGCTGTTCCAGTCTGTGCGTTTCAGATGCATTATGTATGTACTTGTGTAACTTTGTGAAGGTTTGTTTTTATTATTATTATTTTTTTAAACAAAGCATATGATGATGACATCTTCTGCTTTCACTTTTTTTGATGATTTCAAACTTTTGTCTCATTTGAATCCATAATATATGATTCGTAGATTATTATTATTTTTTTTCTATCATGGCAAAGGGAGTTTTAGACATCATTTTACCTGCTAATGTTTTACACACTAAGCACCTCATCAAGTAAGCGGCACTTTTTCAAGTCTCTCTGGTAGATTTTCAAAGTAAGTGCTCGATTTAGTGTATTAAAATGAAGACTGACCGTCAACATTTAGCTTGATTACTTTAAATCATTTTCTCCACTATGAAAAGGACTCAGCATTTACTCACCGCGGACCAACTTAGGCGGAGGAGGAGGCAGGATAAGGGAAGCTGATGATGACTTTGCCCAGCCAAAGGTCCTGTGACAGTTACCTCTCATTACTCAGTGAAAAATATGTTTAAAAACAAACAAAAAAAACATCATGTAATAAAAAAAACGGGCCTCTTTTTCAGAGGTTGCAAAAAGACTGAATAAAAGTATGGACAAATGAGGTGTGTCAGACAGTCTCTCATTCCTTGTGTCTGTCATGCCACGTACGGTTATTTAATATCACTAAATAAACAAAACAGTACATGAAATCGCCTCAAAGCAGAGAGAGAGAGCAAAGCAAAGAATGTACTCAGCTTGGCATGGCCTTCTGTCCTTACTGTATGATGGAGCTGTGGGTCACCATGGTAACTGTGGTTGCCGGTGGCAACGTAGAGTAAAGATAGCGTTGCATATTGCTTCTGGTGTTGTCGGTGCACAAGGATGAATAAAGGTATGCAATTCCACTTCTCACGTTTCCCTCTCCATTGTGTTTGCTGCCTGTGTGTGTGCGTTTGTGTTATGAAAACACACAAATTCTCACCGTCGTCTTCTTGTGGTCTTCTCACACAGGCGACCTCCGCAAGTCCCTTCCAGACCCAACCACTGGTGAGCGAAACAGCTGCTGCGCCCTCTCGCTTGGACACTCAGGCTGGCTGGAGGAGGCCACTCCACTTTTTTTTTACGGGCACGGCACTGGAGTTCAGAAACACTAAAGAGACACTCGTACACGTGTGACCTTTAAAGGAGGGAAAGACGGGAGAAATAATGGGTATAAATTATTCCAGGGATGAACGCAGATTTTTTTTAAGGGGGATGGTTTAAACCAGAAGAAGGCAAGAATACAAACCTCACAGATCCAGTCCACAAAAACACCAAAGATGAAGAAGAATGAGGAGGCTGAAAAGCAACGTACATGATGTAAAAATATTTGTCCTGCAAAAATACTGCTAATCACTGTATGTTATTTGTAGTATTTCTAGCATTGAATGTATGCTGTATACTAATCATGTTTGATCTATAAATACTCTGTATACTGTGTCCTTTTCTCACTTGAAATGTCTGCCAACTGTAAGACAATTAAACAATAGAACAGTCCATAAAAGTAAACACACAGTACAGTATGACGTTGGATCTCATGTAATATGAACGATGTTTGTGTAAAAGGTTACAGTAAGACACACCCAAGGATCAATATCACTCAATAAAGTGCTCATACATCATGTAGGTCGCATGCTTGATTGATTGAACAGGATCCTGATGGAAACTGTGCTGCTGTTGGTCAAAGACAAAGCCAGAGGAGAAGGGGGGTGGGGGTGAGAGTAGGGACTTCAAATGTGAGGACTGTGACTGGTTAAGGGAGAGCGCTGGCTGATTTGATGGTGAGAAGGTAGGTAGATATAGCGTGTGTTCAAGACAGCAGGTGGAAGGGAAGGACAAAGGATGTTGAAGACAGGAAAGAGCTGAGGAAAAGAGGAAGACCACAGAGAAGGTACATAGATGTTGTGAAGGAGGACAGTTTGTGTAAGACGAGATGGAGTTAGAGACAATCCGCTGTGACTAAAAAGTCATAGTATAGTATGTCGTCCAAAATATGACCAAAAAGTAATAGTATAGTATGTCGTCCAAAATACGACAAAAAGTCATAGTATAGCATGTCGTCCAAAAATTTGACCAAAAAGTCATAGTATAGTATGTCGTCCAAAATTTGACCAAAAAGTCATAGTATAGTATGTCGTCCAAAATTTGACCAATAAGTCATAGTATAGCATGGCGTGCAAAATTTGACCAAATAGTCATAGTATAGTATGTCGTTGAAAATTTAACCAAAAAGTCATACTATAGCATGTCGTCCAAAATTTGACCAAAAAGTCATAGTATAGCATGTCGTCCAAAATTTGACCAAAAAGTCATAGTATAGCATGTCGTGCAAAATTTGACCAAAAAGTCAAAGTATAGTATGTTGTTGAAAATTTGACCAAAAAGTCATACTATAGCATGTCGTCCAAAAATTTGACCAAAGTCATACTATAGCATGTCGTCCAAAATTTGACCAATGAGTCATAGTATAGCATGTCGTGCAAAATTTGACCAAAAATTCATAGTATAGTATGTCGTCCAAAAATTTGACCAAAAAGTCATACTATAGTATGTCGTGCAAAATTGGACCAAAAAGTCATAGTATAGTATGTCGTCCAAAATTTGACCAATAAGTCATAGTATAGCATGTCGTCCAAAAATTTGACCAATAAGTCATAGTATAGCATGGCGTGCAAAATTTGACCAAATAGTCATAGTATAGTATGTCGTTGAAAATTTAACCAAAAAGTCATACTATAGCATGTCGTCCAAAATTTGACCAAAAAGTCATAGTATAGCATGTCGTCCAAAATTTGACCAAAAAGTCATAGTATAGCATGTCGTGCAAAATTTGACCAAAAAGTCAAAGTATAGTATGTTGTTGAAAATTTGACCAAAAAGTCATACTATAGCATGTCGTCCAAAAATTTGACCAAAGTCATACTATAGCATGTCGTCCAAAATTTGACCAATGAGTCATAGTATAGCATGTCGTGCAAAATTTGACCAAAAATTCATAGTATAGTATGTCGTCCAAAAATTTGACCAAAAAGTCATACTATAGTATGTCGTCCAAAATTTGACCAAAAAGTCATAGTATAGTATGTCGTCCAAAATTTGACCAATAAGTCATAGTATAGCATGTCGTCCAAAAATTTGACCAAAAATGTTATAGTATAATATGTTGTCCAAAATTTGACCAAAAAGTCATAGTATAGCATGTCGTCCAAAATTTGACCAAAAAGTCATACTATAGCATGTCGTCCAAAATTTGACCAAAAAGTCATAGTATAGTATGTCGTTGAAAATTTGACCAATAAGTCATAGTATAGTATGTCGTCCAAAATTTGACCAAAAAGTCATAGTATAGTATGTCGTCCAAAATTTGACCAAAAAGTCATAGTAAAGTATGTCGTGCAAAATTTGACCAAAAAGTCATACTATAGCATGTCGTCCAAAAATTTGACCAAAAAGTCATAGTATAGTATGTCGTCCAAAATTTGACCCATAAGTCATAGTATAGCATGTCGTGCAAAATTTGACCAAAAAGTCATAGTATATAGTATGTCGTTGAAAATTTGACCAAAAAGTCATAGTATAGCATGTCGTCCAAAAATTTGACCAAAAAGTCATAGTATAGCATGTCGTCCAAAAATTTGACCAAAAAGTCATAGTATAGCATGCCGTGCAAAATTTGACCAAAAAGTCAAAGTATAGTATGTCGTTGAAAATTTGACCAAAAAGTCATAGTATAGCATGTCGTCCAAAAATTTGACCAAAAAGTCATAGTATAGCATGTCGTGCAAAATTTGACAAAAAAGTCAAAGTATAGTATGTCGTTGAAAATTTGACCAAAAAGTCATACTATAGCATGTCGTCCAAAAATTTGACCAAAAAGTCATACTATAGCAATGTCGTCCAAAAATTTGACCAAAAAGTCATAGTATAGTATGTCGTCCAAAATTTGACCAAAAAGTCATAGTATAGTATGTCGTTGAAAATTTGACCAATAAGTCATAGTATAGCATGTCGTGCAAAATTTGACCAAAGAGTCACAGTATAGTTTGTCGTTGAAAATTTGACCAAAAAGTCATACTATAGCATGTCGTCCAAAAATTTGACAAAAAAGTCATAGTATAGTATGTCATCCAAAATTTGACCAAAAAGTCATAGTATAGTATGTCGTGCAAAATTGGACCAAAAAGTCATAGTATAGTATGTCGTCCAAAATTTGACCAATAAGTCATAGTATAGCATGTCGTGCAAAATTTGACCAAAAAGTCATAGTATAGTATGTCGTTGAAAATTTGACCGAAAAGTCATACTATAGCATGTCGTCCAAAATTTAACCAAAACGTCATAGTATAGTATGTCATCCAAAATTTGACCAAAAAGTCATAGTATAGCATGTCGTCCAAAATTTGACCAAAAAGTCATAGTATAGTATGTCGTCCAAAATTTGACCAATAAGTCATAGTATAGCATGTCGTGCAAAATTTGACCAAAAAGTCATAGTATAGTATGTCGTTGAAAATTTGACCAAAAAGTCATACTATAGTATGTCATCCAAAATTTGACCAAAAAGTCATAGTATAGCATGTCGTGCAAAATTTGACCAAAAAGTCATAGTATAGCATGTCGTGCAAAATTTGACCAAAAAGTCAAAGTATAGTATGTCGTTGAAAATTTGACCAAAAAGTCAAACTATAGCATGTCGTCCAAAAATTTGACCAAAAAGTCATACTATAGCATGTCGTCCAAAAATTTGACCAAAAAGTCATAGTATAGTATGTCGTCCAAAATTTGAACAATAAGTCATAGTATAGCATGTCGTGCAAAATTTGACCAAAAAGTCATAGTATAGTATGTCGTTGAAAATTTGACCAAAAAGTCATACTATAGCATGTCGTGCAAAATTTGACCAAAAAGTCATACTATAGTATGTCGTCCAAAATTTGACCAAAAAGTCATAGTATAGTATGTTGTTGAAAATTTGACCAATAAGTCATAGTATAGCATGTCATGCAAAATTTGACCAAAAAGTCATAGTATAGAATGTCGTTGAAAATTTGACCAAAAAGTCATACTATAGCATGTCGTCCAAAAATTTGACCAAAAAGTCATAGTATAGTATGTCGTCCAAAAATTTGACCAAAAAGTCATACTATAGCATGTCGTCCAAAAATTTGACCAAAAAGTCATACTATAGTATGTCGTCCAAAATTTGACCAAAAAGTCATACTATAGTATGTCGTCCAAAATTTGACCAAAAAGTCATAGTATAGTATGTCGTTGAAAATTTGACCAATAAGTCATAGTATAGCATGTCGTGCAAAATTTGACCAAAAGGTCATAGTATAGTTTATCGTTGAAAATTTGACCAAAAAGTCATACTATAGCATGTCGTCCAAAAATTTGACCAAAAAGTCATAGTATAGTATGTCGTGCAAAATTTGACAAAAAAGTCATAGTATAGCATGTTGTGCAAAATTTGACCAAAAAGTCAAAGTATAGTATGTCATCCAAAATTTGACCAAAAAGTCATAGTATAGTATGTCGTCCAAAATTTGACCAAAAAGTCATAGTATAGTATGTCGTCCAAAATTTGACCAATAAGTCATAGTATAGCATGTCGTGCAAAATTTGACCAAAAAGTCATAGTATAGTATGTCGTTGAAAATTTGACCAAAAAGTCATACTATAGCATGTCGTCCAAAATTTGACCAAAACGTCATAGTATAGTATGTCATCCAGAATTTGACCAAAAAGTCATAGTATAGCATGTCGTCCAAAATTTGACCAAAAAGTCATAGTATAGTATGTCGTCCAAAATTTGACCAATAAGTCATAGTATAGCATGTCGTGCAAAATTTGACCAAAAAGTCATACTATAGCATGTCGCCCAAAATTTGACCCATAAGTCATAGTATAGCATGTCGTTGAAAATTTGACCAAAAAGTCATACTATAGCATGTCGTCCAAAATTTGACCAAAACGTCATAGTTTAGTATGTCATCCAAAATTTAACCAAAAAGTCATAGTATAGCATGCCGTGCAAAATTTGACCAAAAAGTCATAGTATAGCATGTTGTGCAAAATTTGACCAAAAAGTCAAAGTATAGTATGTCGTTGAAAATTTGACCAAAAAGTCATACTATAGCATGTCGTCCAAAATTTGACCCATAAGTCATAGTATAGCATGTCATGCAAAATTTGACCAAAAAGTCATAGTATAGTATGTCGTTGAAAATTTGACCAAAAAGTCATACTATAGCATGTCGTCCAAAAATTTGACCAAAAAGTCATACTATAGCATGTCGTCCAAAATTTGACCAATAAGTCATAGTATAGCATGGCGTGCAAAATTTGACCAAATAGTCATAGTATAGTATGTCGTTGAAAATTTGACCAAAAAGTCATACTATAGCATGTCGTCCAAAATTTGACCAAATAGTCATAGTATAGTATGTCGTTGAAAATTTGACCAAAAAGTCATACTATAGCATGTCGTCCAAAATTTGACCAAAAAGTCATAGTATAGCATGTCGTCCAAAATTTGACCAAAAAGTCATAGTATAGTATGTCATCCAAAATTTGACCAATAAGTCATAGTATAGCATGTCGTGCAAAATTTGACCAAAAAGTCAAAGTATACTATGTCGTTGAAAATTTGACCCATAAGTCATACTATAGCATGTCGTGCAAAAATTGACCAAAAAGTCATAGTATAGTATGTCGTGCAAAATTTGACCAAAAAGTCATAGTATAGCATGTCGTGCAAAATTTGACCAAAAAGTCAAAGTATAGAATGTTGTTGATAATTTGACCAAAAAGTCATACTATAGCATGTCGTCCAAAAATTTGACCAAAGTCATACTATAGCATGTCGTCCAAAATTTGACCAATGAGTCATAGTATAGCATGTCGTGCAAAATTTGACCAAAAATTCATAGTATAGTATGTCGTCCCAAAATTTGACCAAAAAGTCATAGTATAGCATGTCGTGCAAAATTTGACCAAAAAGTCAAAGTATAGAATGTTGTTGATAATTTGACCAAAAAGTCATACTATAGCATGTCGTCCAAAAATTTGACCAAAGTCATACTATAGCATGTCGTCCAAAATTTGACCAATGAGTCATAGTATAGCATGTCGTGCAAAATTTGACCAAAAATTCATAGTATAGTATGTCGTCCAAAAATTTGACCAAAAAGTCATACTATAGTATGTCGTCCAAAATTTGACCAAAAAGTCATAGTATAGTATGTCGTCCAAAATTTGACCAATAAGTCATAGTATAGCATGTCGTCCAAAAATTTGACCAAAAATGTTATAGTATAATATGTTGTTGAAAATTTGACCAATAAGTCATAGTATAGCATGTCGTGCAAAATTTGACCAAAAAGTCATAGTATAGTATGTCGTCCAAAATTTGACCAATAAGTCATAGTATAGCATGTCGTCCAAAATTTGACCAAAAAGTCATAGTATAGTATGTCGTTGAAAATTTGACCAATAAGTCATAGTATAGCATGTCGTGCAAAATTTGACCAAAAAGTCATACTATAGCATGTCGTCCAAAATTTGACCAAAAAGTCATAGTATAGTATGTCGTTGAAAATTTGACCAATAAGTCATAGTATAGTATGTCGTCCAAAATTTGACCAAAAAGTCATAGTATAGTATGTCGTCCAAAATTGGCCAAAAAGTCATAGTATAGTATGTCGTTGAAAATTTGACCAAAAAGTCATACTATAGCATGTCGTCCAAAATTTGACCAAAACGTCATAGTTTAGTATGTCATCCAAAATTTGACCAAAAAGTCATAGTATAGCATGTCGTGCAAAATTTGACCAAAAAGTCATAGTATAGCATGTCGTGCAAAATTTGACCAAAAAGTCAAAGTATAGTATGTCGTTGAAAATTTGACCAAAAAGTCATACTATAGCATGTCGTCCAAAAATTTGACCAAAAAGTCATACTATAGCATGTCGTCCAAAAATTTGACCAAAAAGTCATACTATAGCATGTCGTCCAAAATTTGACCAATAAGTCATAGTATAGCATGGCGTGCAAAATTTGACCAAATAGTCATAGTATAGTATGTCGTTGAAAATTTGACCAAAAAGTCATACTATAGCATGTCGTCCAAAATTTGACCCATAAGTCATAGTATAGCATGTCGTGCAAAATTTGACCAAAAAGTCATAGTATAGTATGTCGTTGAAAATTTGACCAAAAAGTCATACTATAGCATGTCGTCCAAAAATTTGACCAAAAAGTCATACTATAGCATGTCGTCCAAAATTTGACCAATAAGTCATAGTATAGCATGGCGTGCAAAATTTGACCAAATAGTCATAGTATAGTATGTCGTTGAAAATTTGACCAAAAAGTCATACTATAGCATGTCGTCCAAAATTTGACCAAAAAGTCATAGTATAGCATGTCGTCCAAAATTTGACCAAAAAGTCATAGTATAGTATGTCATCCAAAATTTGACCAATAAGTCATAGTATAGCATGTCGTGCAAAATTTGACCAAAAAGTCATAGTATAGCATGTCGTGCAAAATTTGACCAAAAAGTCAAAGTATAGTATGTCGTTGAAAATTTGACCCATAAGTCATACTATAGCATGTCGTGCAAAAATTGACCAAAAAGTCATAGTATAGTATGTCGTGCAAAATTTGACCAAAAAGTCATAGTATAGCATGTCGTGCAAAATTTGACCAAAAAGTCAAAGTATAGTATGTTGTTGAAAATTTGACCAAAAAGTCATACTATAGCATGTCGTCCAAATATTTGACCAAAGTCATACTATAGCATGTCGTCCAAAATTTGACCAATGAGTCATAGTATAGCATGTCGTGCAAAATTTGACCAAAAATTCATAGTATAGTATGTCGTCCAAAAATTTGACCAAAAAGTCATACTATAGTATGTCGTCCAAAATTTGACCAAAAAGTCATAGTATAGTATGTCGTCCAAAATTTGACCAATAAGTCATAGTATAGCATGTCGTCCAAAAATTTGACCAAAAATGTTATAGTATAATATGTTGTCCAAAATTTGACCAAAAAGTCATAGTATAGTATGTCGTCCAAAATTTGACCAATAAGTCATAGTATAGCATGTCGTGCAAAATTTGACCAAAAAGTCATACTATAGCATGTCGTCCAAAATTTGACCAAAAAGTCATAGTATAGTATGTCGTTGAAAATTTGACCAATAAGTCATAGTATAGCATGTCGTGCAAAATTTGACCAAAAAGTCATACTATAGCATGTCGTCCAAAATTTGACCAAAAAGTCATAGTATAGTATGTCGTTGAAAATTTGACCAATAAGTCATAGTATAGTATGTCGTCCAAAATTTGACCAAAAAGTCATAGTATAGTATGTCGTCCAAAATTTGACCAAAAAGTCATAGTATAGTATGTCGTGCAAAATTTGACCAAAAAGTCATACTATAGCATGTCGTCCAAAAATTTGACCAAAAAGTCACAGTATAGTATGTCGTCCAAAATTTGACCCATAAGTCATAGTATAGCATGTCATGCAAAATTTGACCAAAAAGTCATAGTATAGTATGTCGTTGAAAATTTGACCAATAAGTCCTACTATATCATGTCGTCCAAAAATTTGACCAATAAGTCATAGTATGGTATGTCGTCCAAAAATTTGACCAAAAAGTCATAGTATAGCATGTCGTCCAAAAATTTGACCAAAAAGTCATAGTATAGCATGTCGTGCAAAATTGGACCAAAAAGTCATAGTATAGTATGTCGTTGAAAATTTGACCAATAAGTCATAGTATAGCATGTCGTCCAAAAATTTGACCAAAAAGTCATAGTATAGTATGTCGTTGAAAATTTGACCAAAAAGTCATATTATAGCATGTCGTTGAAAATTTGACCAAAAAGTCATAGTATAGTATGTCGTTGAAAATTTGACCAAAAAGTCATAGTATAGTATGTTGTCCAAAATTTGACCAATAAGTCCTACTATATCATGTCGTCCAAAAATTTGACCAATAAGTCATAGTATGGTATGTCGTCCAAAAATTTGACCAAAAAGTCATAGTATAGCATGTCGTCCAAAAATTTGACCAAAAAGTCATAGTATAGCATGTCGTGCAAAATTGGACCAAAAAGTCATAGTATAGTATGTCGTTGAAAATTTGACCAATAAGTCATAGTATAGCATGTCGTCCAAAAATTTGACCAAAAAGTCATAGTATAGTATGTCGTTGAAAATTTGACCAAAAAGTCATATTATAGCATGTCGTGCAAAATTTGACCAAAAAGTCATAGTATAGTATGTCGTTGAAAATTTGACCAAAAAGTCATAGTATAGTATGTCGTCCAAAATTTGACCAAAAAGTCATAGTATAGCATGTCGTCCAAAATTTGACCAAAAAGTCAAAGTATAGTATGTCGTTGAAAATTTGACCAAAAAGTCATCCTATAGCATGTCGTCCAAAAATTTGACCAATAAGTCATAGTATAGTATGTCGTCCAAAAATTTGACCAAAAAGTCATAGTATAGCATGTCGTCCAAAAATTTGACCAAAAAGTCATAGTATAGCATGTCGTGCAAAATTGGACCAAAAAGTCATAGTATAGTATGTCGTTGAAAATTTGACCAATAAGTCATAGTATAGCATGTCGTCCAAAAATTTGACCAAAAAGTCATAGTATAGTATGTCGTTGAAAATTTGACCAAAAAGTCATATTATAGCATGTCGTGCAAAATTTGACCAAAAAGTCATAGTATAGTATGTCGTTGAAAATTTGACCAAAAAGTCATAGTATAGTATGTCGTCCAAAATTTGACCAAAAAGTCATAGTATAGCATGTCGTCCAAAATTTGACCAAAAAGTCAAAGTATAGTATGTCGTTGAAAATTTGACCAAAAAGTCATCCTATAGCATGTCGTCCAAAAATTTGACCAAAAAGTCATAGTATAGTATGTCGTCCAAAATTTGACCCATAAGTCATAGTATAGCATGTCGTGCAAAATTTGACCAAAAAGTTATAGTATAGTATGTCATCCAAAATTTGACCAATAAGTCCTACTATATCATGTCGTCCAAAAATTTGACCAAAAAGTCATAGTATAGTATGTCGTCCAAAAATTTGACCAAAAATGTCATAGTATAGTATGTTGTCCAAAATTTGACCAAAAAGTCATAGTATAGTATGTCGTCCAAAATTTGACCAATAAGTCATAGTATAGCATGTCGTGCAAAATTTGACCAAAAAGTCATAGTATAGTATGTCGTCCAAAAATTTGACCAAAAATGTCATAGTATAGTATGTCGTTGAAAATTTGACCAAAAAGTCATAGTATAGTATGTCATCCAAAATTTGACCAATAAGTCATAGTATAGCATGTCGTGCAAAATTTGACCAAAAAGTCATAGTATAGTATGTCATCCAAAATTTGACCAATAAGTCATACTATAGCATGTCGTGCAAAATTTCACCAAAAAGTCAAAGTATAGTATGTCGTTGAAAATTTGACCCATAAGTCATAGTATAGCATGTCGTGCAAAATTTGACCAAAAAGTCATAGTATAGCATGTCGTCCAAAATTTGACCAAAAAGTCAAAGTATAGTATGTCGTTGAAAATTTGACCAAAAAGTCATACTAAAGCATGTCGTGCAAAATTTGACCAAAAAGTCATAGTATAGTATGTCGTTGAAAATTTGACCAATAAGTCATAGTATAGTATGTTGTCCAAAATTTGACCAAAAAGTCATACTATAGCATGTCGTCCAAAATTTGACCAAAAAGTCATATTATAGCATGTCGTCCAAAATTTGACCAAAAAGTCATAGTATAGTATGTCGTTGAAAATTTGACCAATAAGTCATAGTATAGTATGTTGTCCAAAATTTGACCAAAAAGTCATAGTAAAGTATGTCGTCCAAAATTTGACCAAAGAGTCATAGTATAGTATGTCGTTGAAAATTTGACCAAAAAGTCATAGTATAGTATGTCGTTGAAAATTTGACCAAAAAGTCATAGTATAGCATGTCGTCCAAAATTTGACCAAAAAGTCATAGTATAGTATGTCGTCCAAAATTTGACCAAAAAGTCAAAGGTATAGTATGTCGTTGAAAATTTGACCAAAAAGTCATAGTATAGTATGTCGTTGAAAATTTGACCAAAAAGTCATAGTATAGTATGTCGTTGAAAATTTGACCAAAAAGTCATAGTATAGCATGTCGTTGAAAATTTGACCAAAAAGTCATAGTATAGCATGTCGTCCAAAATTTGACCAAAAAGTCATAGTATAGCATGTCGTGCAAAATTTGACCAAAAAGTCAAAGGTATAGTAAGTCATTGAAAATTTGACCAAAAAGTCATACTATAGCATGTCGTCCAAAAATTTGACCAAAAAGTCATAGTATAGTATGTCGTCCAAAATTTGACCAAAAATGTCATAGTATAGCATGTCATGCAAAATTGGACCAAAAAGTCATAGTATAGTATGTCGTCCAAAATCTGACCCAAAAAGTCATAGTATAGCATGTTGTCCAAAATTTGACCAAAAAGTCATAGTATAGTATGAAAAGAGGAAGAACAGAGAAGGTACATGGATGTTGTGAAGAAGGACAGTTGGTGTAACAGAACAAGACAAGACGGAAGTAGAGACGATGCGCTGTGGCGACCCCTGAAGTGAGATGATGCTACTGAAATCAGGCACCGTAACATGACCGCACTAATTTCTCCTGATTTACATGCACAATAGACTGCCACTGAAACCATTACAGCTTTTTTTTCAGCTCTCAGATTTAAGTCTAAAAAAAAAAACACACATTCTCATCAAGTGTCTACTGTGTAAAAATGTATTTATTAATCTCAATGACACCCATGAAAACCTGATTATAAAGACAACAAATCACTCTACGAGTACAAACCAAATTTCACATGTTGTTGACTTTGTAAACAAACGCAATAAAAGCAACTTTTCATTCTCCTCCAAAACACACAATTTCACAATTTCGACACTGATGCACACCTGAACCAACATATTCATATGGTGTTGGTGACTCCTATGGAGGAGTCACCAACACACTGGAAATATTGCCAGTTTCTTTTTGATCTTTTTGCCAACATTAACATCTTCTGGCACACGGAAACAAATGGGTTACATCCCTCAGAAAAGACAAATAAATGGGAATAATAATGACAACTAAGGACACATTCGGATCACTTGACAAACCACCAACATAATAGCTGCATTAAAAAATGTCAGGAAAAACAATACACCACTAACTATTGCACAACTAGGAGTTATTTAGATTACTTTTTGAGTGACGCTGTAGAACTGACCTTAAACCTATAACTAGGTTCATTTCACCTTTTGCCAAAAAAAACCCAGAAATCCTCAAACTGTATCAGAAACAAAGGCCAGCAGCAAAACAGCCTTTGTGGGTTTTTTAAAAAAGGATTTTCTCATTGGTTTGTGGTAAAAGGTCACATTAATGGCATTAAATAAAATGAAACGGCCAATTTGGAATTTCTCGTTCCCTTATCTGGTTACCCTTCAAAGACGGATCGCAAACAGTACATGTAAAATGTCAAAGGAGTGATGAAGTTGATCGCTACTATTCATGTTGACGAAAAAAATGTTTAAAAAAGTATACACATCGTGTCTTCCTTCCCAGCTCAGTTTTGACGTCTTCTCTATGTGTAGACCCTCCGCTTATCGTCGAACAGTTTCCGGACAGTGTAGACCTGGGAATGGTACACAGACGGAGAACATGTTGTGATTCATGTTGCTCATAAGTGTTGCTAAAGTGTGATTATCCCACTAGTATATTAACCTGAGTGAAGGCCACACACAGCATCACCAGCATGCTGGCACAGGACCAGAAAGAGACTTTCCAAAGGTTATCTTCCAGGAGGTTCCTGTCACGCGCCTCAAAAGCCCGCAACATCATCTGCATCTGCCAACTACGCTCTAAGCGTCTGTGCAGAGAGTCCATGGATTCCTGAAGGAGAAGTTAGACACACACTCTGTTAATGATCGCTAATAATGATGTTGATGGTGAAGAAAAATAATCAGGCCGTCAGCAAAACCCCATAAAACCGAAAAAACCACCAGTGCATGACTTGTTCAGTCCATGCTTTCCCACTTCCCCTGCCAGTTTAGCCCCTGCTGACGACATAAGAAAAATGGATAGGAGATGTGGTTTTGTGCTCTTTCGTTTGTTTATTTATACATAAATGAGCCTGTAAAAAAACAACCCAGCTATATAGTTATTATTAACTCCGGTGTTAGAAGAGCATACTTCCTGATGCGATTGTACACTGTGTTATCTTGTACTAACAGCAGCTGGATGAGTTACGAGAGATCACATCGCTATAAAGAAAGATTATGTCACACAGTGAAGCTGATGTATGGCTATGTAATATAGACAGTCTGAGTCACAGAGGAACGAGATATACTGTAGTTGAAGAGTAGCAGATTTAGACCGATTTAAAGGTTGCGTTGATCAATCAGGTCAATATTTTTAATAATTACACCCGTTCCATTTATTTAATATTTAACTTACATACATTTAAGATGTGTCACACAAAATGCAGTCCAGAAACAGATTAAAAGTGTTTTTTAACAAGCGTAGAGCTGGGAATAACGATTACTTTCGTGATTGATTAATCTGTCGATTATTTTCTCGATTAATCCTTTGGTCCATAAAATGTCGGAAAGCGTTAAAAAACGTTGATCAGTGTTTGTCAAACCTGGAAATTACGATGATTTCTTTGTTATTATTTGGTGTAAAAAGGTTTTTTGCAGCGCTAGGTTACGCTAGTAGGTTACGCTAGTAGGTTACGCTAGGTTACGCTAGGTTACGCTAGTAGGTTACGTTAGGTTACGCTAGTAGGTTACTAGTAGATTACGTTAGGTTACGCTAGTAGGTTACGTTAGGTTACGCTAGAAGGTTACATTAGGTTACGTCAGGTTACGTCAGGTTACGTCTACTGTTAAATCAATAGATCGTCATTCACGACCTCGAACATCAAGGGAATATTTCTATGTGTTGCTGATCCAAAAGAAGCTTGGACACGTGGATAGAAATGTAACTTGGACGTACGGCAAGTAGAGATAAATGTGCAAACCCCTTCACATGACTCTTTCTTGCCTTGGTGATTGAGGAATTAAAACAGTACCTACAAGTCAAGCCCGTAAGAACCTGTCTACAGCTAACAACTTTCGGTGGCTTTGGAAGTAAGTGTATGTTTGCTACTGCATTCTTTTTAAACTGTTGCTTTGTTTCCAAGTGCTACGCAAGCCAGGAAAACTGAAACTCTAAGCCGTCATGGTCTGTTCCTACATGACCCTGTTCTCTTGCTTGTAGATACAGTATCTTTTCCCCAGTGGCATTGACAGATCAACTGTCAACTCTTTTTTTAAGTAACGTGTAAACCACAAACATGCATCTCACCCGGATGTCGTCCATCTTATACTCGAGCAGGTTTCCATCGGGGTCCCCTACATCTGTCAAGTCATCCTCTCCAGCCACATCTCCTGCCTGACCCTCGATGACGATCTCGAAGAACACCATCTTCTCTGAGAAGCGACTGAAGCTGTTGTCGAAGCAGATTTGATAATCTCCCTGCTCTGTGGGCTCCACGCTGGAAATAACAGAGAGTAAGATCAAAGTCAAACAGACGGGTCCAACAACACGGCTGAACTATATAACGCGTGGAGTGTGAGGCTGCACTAACAGGTGGACTCCGTCGGATCGTCGAGAATCGGCGATGAGCTGGACGCCTCCTGGAGAGATGATGGTGAAGTCAACATCCATACCAGCACCTGCAATCACCTGGAAGGAAACACAAGCACATAATGTACACACAGAACAGCATTTTTTTTTATCCCACGTACACTACAGTTACTGTGTGTGGCGTGTGTGCGTTCACCAAGCCAAACGTTATCAATTGGTCTTAAAACCCTGCATGAGAGACCATTGTCTTTAAGACTCTCCCACTAAACAAACACACGTCAGATTAGTAAGAGTTTGCACTATGACATATGATCCTGTGCAAATAAATGGCTTAAGAGAGTGATAAGACCTTCATTAGTTTCTGCTCGGGTAAGTGTGGTTAAATGGATAAAGCTACTTTTAACCTGTCAAACTACCACAATTCAAATGCGATGAAGCAGAGACCAGGACTAAAGCTGAAAACCTTTAGTCACTCAACAGTGCGAGAGGTCCCTCTGTGACATTCTCAGCTGTCCTCCATCTATCAGGCCTTCGTGGTTTCACAAACAGATACAAGTCACTTTTGATGTGTTTACATCATGGTACGGTTTGGTTTGGATTGGAATGGTAAAGCCCTGCGTCGGCCTTGGCGCTGCGCAGCGTGGCGTCGTTGAACGCGACACAGCAGACAACAATGGAGGACATCTAGCAGCTCTTTTTTCCTGCTCGGTCTGTGGCTGTTTGTCTCTACAAGACGCCAAGCTTTGCATAGCTAGCTAGCTTCCATGGGATATTTACACCGATCACAAGGGAGTTTTTTTTTCTGTTGCCCAATCGGCTGACTGCCATGGGAGGAGCTCCCCCGATAGTATCGTACCATTTAACTCTGGTACCCAAAGAGAATTGTACAAAGGAATGGAACAGCTGGGGCCGGTTATTTTGGTACTATTATTACTCATGAAAGCAAAACAGTTTCACATATATACATATTAATATATATACATATATATATATATATATATATATATATATATATATACACATACATATACACATATATACCCACATATACTAATACACACATATACATACATTACATAGATTATAAAGTGGAGATTCTTTACATCCTTTTTGACATGCAAAGGCCACCATAGTTTCCTGAGTCCTCCATTTGCTGCACTCTGCAGCTTCACCCATATTAGTCACAGTTTAACACCCACACTGCACATTTAAGTAAACCAGTTTGACAAATTATCTTCTTATGATTGAACTCGTCACATGAACGAAAAAAAGAAAACCGGTCAAACGTATCAGCCAAACAATATCAAGCTGCCCTGATTTCTGCATCGGTCGTAGCATAACCAGTATCAGTCGTGGACCTCTTGTAGCAGTCGCGACACGGACGTGTGAGTCATCAGTGTCCCTCAATGTCGTGTACACACACTCCCTCTCTCTATCACACACACACACGCGTGTAGTTACCTGAAATTCGACCTCCATCGAACCATTATTTGTTGTTGTTTGGAAGAAACACTCCGATCTTCCGGCTGGTAGCATAAACGTGAACTCGCTGTCTTGACTCGGTCCGAAACAGCGCACGGAGCCTAAACACAGCCCGAAAACAACAGCGAGTACAAACGGCCGACCCCGGCTGCCCTCCTTCCTGCTGAGAAGCTCCATGGAGAAGATATTAATCCCAAACACGGCGCTACCTAACTTCAGCCATCTCCTTCGCGTCCCCACTTCCGCACAAGAACTTTGCGACGCCGTGATTGGACGGAGGACGCGGAACAAGGGGCAACTCTGCGGGCCAATCACAGGGCGAAGAGTAGCAAAGCCCGTCCAATCAGCGTGGAGCTGAGGTCTCCATCACCCTGATAGTAACACCACGGAATCTACTGTACTATAAAACCTGGATAGAACTGTTATAATAGAATATAATAGATAATAGATAGAACTTATAATGCATACATGAGTTATATACACATAATGTCACTGTAACTATATATACACATGTGCATTCATTTTATGATGTAAAAAACACCCTTAGCTCACCCACTCTTCCTCTTGTTGTTATCCAAGCTCGGCAGCTGAGACTCTACTGACTGCAATGATTGGTAGACGTCGGTAGGTGGCGCCACATGCCAAAACATGATTTCAAAACATAAACATGATTTGCAGTCTGCAAAATATATTTTTTAATGCAAATATTTTGTCTGTACTGTTGTTTATATTTACATATTAGGAGGATTTTATGGCCAGTTGATTTAGATTTATTACATAATGCACCTTTAAGTATACGTGTGATATCATGATGCAATATTGTGAACAGTTTTTTCCCCCACTTTTTCTTCTCTAGGCCGGCCCCCTCATGACCACAATAGATGCACATTGGCCCTCAGGTCATTTGAGTTTGAGACCCCTGGTCTAAAATGACCGTATCAGAATAATGTCCATATAAACAACTTTTTGGTATTGTATCAGATACAAAATAATGGTATTACATGGTCCCATCCCTAGTATACACAGTTCAAGTGTCCCTGACAGGGTGAGCAACGCCGCGACCTTGAAAGCCATTGCTGAATATGTCATTCCACGCTACTGCTTTTGCTGCAGAGAAATGACAAACGTGTCACGGGATAACAATCGGCCGACGAAATGCACTCACTGACGGTGTTTTTGCATTGTGAGTCAAACGGGAATTGACATCAACGTGGAAGATACAGCAAGAGGCAGTGAGGCCGAATGAGGAAGCCAAGTTTACAATTTTGCAATTAGTTTTTTTTGTGATTCATACCTGCGTGTGCGTAACAGTAACAGCAAAACTCTGGTTGACTTCCATCTGTCCTTCCTGTTGTTTTAATCCCCCACTGAATGCGATGTTCAAAGTGCATCTGTGCCTCTGTGTATGGTTTTGTGGTCCAGCTATTACTCACGCTGTGGGCAACCTGCATGTGTTTGCACAAATGCATGTCCGTGTGATGTGGCTTTAGATTATGGTAACGGCAAAACAGAGGGGATGAATAAAGTAGTAGTTTCAGTGTAGTGCCATGGATCTAATGTGTGTGCAAGTAAGTCAGTGCAGAGGCGATTCTAGAGTCTGTAGGGGCCCTAAGCAAAAATTCCCAGGGGGCCCTTCCTACCAGTGTTCATCACCATTATGTTATAAATAATCTGACACAAACGAAAAATGTATGAGTTCAAAATATTTTTTTTTCCCGAAATGAATGAAATAACATGGAAAAATCTTGTAATTAAAAAGTATGTGAAAATATAAATGTAAAGAACAATAAAATACTGTAAATAGCTTTTAATAAACTTAGTAATATATAAACTGAGTAAAAAAGATATACATTACACTGGACTCACATCCTGGATTGTGGATTATTTGACTGATCGACCCCAGTATGTGAGGACTCGGGATTGTGTGTCGGACATGGCTGTCTGTAGTACAGGGGCCCCACTGGGAACAGTTCTGGCTCTGTTCCTCTTCACCCTGTACACTGCAGACTTCTCCTACAGCTCCCCCTCCTGTCACCTGCAGAAGTTCTCTGACGACGCTGCCATTGTCGGCCTCATCACAGACGATGACGACAGAGAGTACAGAGAACTTGTTCAGGATTTTGTGGACTGGTCCCCCCCCCCCCCCCCACACACACACACACACACACACACTCTCCACTCTCCATGTGCAATATACTATTAATTTTTCAATGCTGTAATATACTGTATATATTTTTTCACAATGTAAATTTTTTTAAGTGCAATATATTGTCATTTTTCATACTTGTCATTTATACTGTAGTTTTCTCATCAGTGCAATATCCATATCCTTATTTAATATCCTTATTTAATAGCTCAGCCGTTTCCTTACACTGTAAATACCATGTGCATACTGTGTATATTCTGCAGACCGGTTGTAATGTACATTCTACATTCTATTTTTAAACCTATTTTTATAGTCAGTGTTAATATCTTTACATATTGTACTTTATATATTCGATTTCTTTTTGGTAATGCATGTTTATTATTTATTATCCTTATCTTTATTGTCTTGCTGCTGTAACACTGGAAATTTCCCCACTGCGGGACGAATAAAGGACTATCTTATCTTATCTTAAATAATCCTCTTCATTTGCAACTTGCAGAACGATAACTTCACACAGGTTAACGTGAGGTGGGGCCCCTTTAGGGAGGTTTCCTACTGAGATGTCATTGCAAATCGCCCATTGTTGCCAATAGGGGGCCCCCCCTCCGAGTGTCAGGGGGGCCCCGATCCGTTGCCTGCCTTGCCTGTTCACAAGCTGCGCCCCTGAGTCGGTGTACAGATGATGTGTCGACATATGGAGTCTGTCATTTCAAACTGACGCCTCCTCCTCCTCCTACAACAACCATGCAAGGGTGGAATTACAATGAGTTTGACCACGAGTTCAGTGAAGTGATGAAACGACAGCATGGATTTAAAAAAAAAAAAAAAGAAGAAGCATCTATTATCAGCACAAATTTGTCGTGAAGTGGAATTTCCTTATCGGAAAAGTCACATTGTTTGTGACGGAGTACCGAAAAACCATATGTAACAAAAATAAAAATAATTTTTTTAAAAAAGGGAAGATGAAAAGAATAGTCCAAGTGTGGCAACACTTGAACAAAGCAGTGACCGTAATCAAGGGAGAGGAGGGGGAAATAAAAAAAGAAGATGTGTTGCCGCATTCGCTGCCTTCTTCATTCACTGTTATCTGTGAGAGACGAGGCTTCAATCAGTGCAGGCCACTGTGGCCGATGTTAGATAACTGCCACCAAGTTCCTCTATATATAAATAAGTAATAATAATTAAAAAAAAACAAAAAAAAACATTTGCATAGATCTGCCATGAGATGTAAAAACCAGTGATCTATGTTAATGTTGTGGCTGTACAGAAATAACCGGTAACATCATCAGTTTTACAGACACCCAAATGGCAACGACATTTTCATTCATCTTTATTAGTTAAAGTTTAATCAGATTTGAGACGCCTTATGCAGAAATAACAAATTTTGAGTGTAATTGAGATCTATATCTTATGATATATATTATATTGTGTTATTACTCAGCCAGACAATCGGGAGTTTCTCAGAAAACACACAAAGTGTTCAGTCAAACATGACACAGTGAGAGAAAGGGAAGTGTCAGCTGAGGGACGATAACTATATTCAGTAGTTTTGGGGAGTGTCCCACACACACACACACACACACAACACACACACTGTTACTCACTCTAACACTGCCTCTTCCCCATGTCATCTTCATTTCCTGCTTACATGAGCGTGCTTAAAAAAGCAATATTAGTGACAGCTGACAGCAGGCGAGCACACACGAGAGGTGAGGGAGGACTGAATTTCCACTTGGTGCAGTCAGAGGATATTTGTTTCAGACGGTGAGGCATCCAGAAAAAAAAAACACAGTGTTGAAAGATTGCAAGAAACTGTGTTTTTTTTTAAACGCTTTTGTGTTTCAAAACAGCTTCAAAACTACCGCTCAGCTGCTGGGAGGCTGAGTGAGCTGCGGAGGAGCATCAGGTGCACATCTACAGCCAAGGTAATGTCCCTTAATGTATGTTTTTGTGCTGTCTGCAGTAGTTTCAGTGTGCAGAAATCACATGTTTCCCAGGTGCTGGTTGCATTACACGTTCCTATAGTGAGCAGAGGACAGAAAACTCCTTTTCCTCCCTTCATTTGTTCCTTCTTCTTTTGATTTACCTCATCCTGTTTCTGTCAATTCTTTGCTCCAAATCAGAGTTGTGATTTTGGTGACATGGCAGAGGGCGACGTGGGAGTCTGCCCCCAAGTGTTTGTGGTGGACAGTCACGCCAACTTTGTCTCCATGCCCAGGAAGAGGGACCCACTGTGGGGTAGAGTGGGCCAAAAGTTTCTCCTCCTGCTGGTGGCTGTGACCATGTTGGGACTTGTTGTACAGGGGGTTTTCATCTACGCACTGTACAAGAAAACAGAGGTGAGGCTCGATGTCTGCATGTGTGTCTGTTTGTGTAAAGGGAGCGAGAGAGCATTTTTGGAAATCCCTTTCTTCTAGAATTTCCCTATTTCTCTCTACTACGTCACATCCAGACTCAGCAGTGGACAGCTCTCTGTGTGCGAGTTCTCGTCTGCTCTCTAAGTTTCACGCTGATAAAAAAAAAAGAAAAGAAAAGAAAATGTTTTTAAGTTCTACTTCCCTTTGCTATCTCTCTAAAAAACCCACAATATGGCTTCACTTTTCGAACACAGTTTCATAATACTCTTTCATGCTATGGAGTTCTGATGTCCAAAACCAAAACGTTTATTATTCTCTCTATTTTCTCACTACAGCGCCTCAATGACTATCATCATTTCTACTTGAACTGGTCCAATCCTAGAACATCTGTCCAGCAGGTAAGTGAACTAGTGACTCACTGTCTGAGGTACAGTGTATGAGCTGTTGACACTTTTTTTTTAATGTTTCAGGGTGCCAACTTGATGAGTCAAGTGGGATCTAAAGGTAATTAATATCTCTATGTTATCACTATTTACTATGTTTTGGGTGTTTTTCCATATGTATTTTTCCTGCTGTTATCCCATCAGAGATCAATGAGCTTGCCATCGTGCGACCACAGATCCAAGAAAGGCCGTTTGCTCATCTCATGGGTCAGAGCTCACCTCACCTCTCCGGTCAAATTTTGTTAATCATCAAAACACGGTGATTGGTTCTAATTTTTTTTTCCTGTTCAATTTTAAATCTAAGGCTCCAATAAGCCTGCAGGGGGAAACAACGTGGTACAGTGGATACATGACATCGGTAATGCCGTGACCCGCGATATGGGCTACGACAAAGGTCAACTGTTGGTCGAGAAGGAAGGCTACTACTACCTGTACTCCAAAGTGCAAATGAACGTGGCAGAGGAGTGTTCCCTCATCCTGCACCGAGTCATGAAAAACACGAGCGCCTACGGTGAATCGCTAGAACTGATGAAATCGAAAAGGTCAGTCGCCGTCTTTTTCGCCGGTACTTTCATTCTTTGTTGTTGTTGTTGCACCAGAGTTTCACTCCAGACATTTCTGTCATGTTTCTCTCTAAAGCTTCCGCTGCCGGAACCCGAAACCAACGAGCAAGACGTCAGCCGGACAGAACATATGGGACAGCTTTCTCGCTGGGATTTTCCACCTGCAAAGCAGAGATGCAATATTTGTCACCTTGGAGAATATACAGGAAATGCGACCAGGACCTGAGAACAACTTCATGGGGGCCTTTATGATATATCCTTAGGATTTGTGTCTGCACAACTGTGTGATCAGACTCTATTGTACTGTATGTCTAGGTTTGTGTTCGTTTACACAAGATGCTATGATCATTTTCTTTTTATATATCTAATATATGTAATGTACAGCATACATGGTGTGACTCGTCTTTTAAAAAAAAAAAAGGTATCTGATATTCAGATTATATCCTACTTGATATCATGTAACAAACTTTGTTTTTTTCATGTTAATAAATTTACAGTTGATCAAACTAAACATGAGGTCGCATCAGTTCCTGATAAGATGTATTGGACCAGGGGTGTCAAAGTCAAACGACCTGGGGTCCAATGAGCATCTAGTGTGCTCAAGAGGGGGCCGGCAGTCACAACATCTAGCTAAAGCTAATGCTAATCGAAAACGAAAACATTTGTGTTGTGCCTAATGAGGTTGCACAGTGTTAGCCCTACGCTAATGCTAATCGTAGCCTCGCCAGCTTACCTTTGGAAACAGGTTTGCCTAGTTAGCCGCAAAGTAGTAGCACGCTAATGCGTTTCAGTATAACACAATGTTCTGCGGTGAACCGTGTGAAAAAGTCTCACCCACACCGTGAGGACAGCCTCTTCACTCCCACCTCCCCGCTCCAAACAGCGCAGCTGCTGCTGATGAGCCTAAAAGCCTGCCTGGTGTAGCGTGATAAATCAGCGAAAATTAAAATTCCTCCAAAAAATGTGAAAATCAAGGATGCACACCATCGGGCCATGCTCAACCCATATCCATGTACTTATGACCTTTAAGGACCTTTTCTGGCATAAATACTGAGCTTGTCAGGGCCAGTTGTCCTCATGGAGACCAAAACCTGGTCCCAATCAATAGCTTCGGATAATTTTTATTTCGTTTTGTAAATTCTTAGTTTTACTTGATTTTTTAGTTATTTTTTTTGTATTTGCCAGGTGCAAGATTCAAAAAAGGTCATAATAAGTATTGACTCACTCACTCGCCTATCACTTTATCCTTCACAGTAAGGGTCCCAGTGTGCCAATCTCAGGTCGCTAATCCATCACACGACCACATATAGAGACAAACAACCATTCACTCTCACACCTACGGTCAAATTAGAGTGTCCAATTTACCTAATCCCCAAATCTGCATGCTTTTGGACTGTGGGAGGAAGCTGGAGAACCCAGAGAACACCCACGCACAAGCGGGGAGAACCTGCAAACCATGCAGAAAGGCACTTCAAGGTTCTCAAACCCGGGTCTTCTTGCTGCAAAGGCAAGAGCGCTAACCACTACACCAACCATGTGGCCAACGTAACATTCACTTAGACGAACCAACAACAAATACAACCTTTCAAAACATGCTTATGCATGCACAAAAACGCTACAGTTTTAGTCAGCTTCCGAAACACACAATTCAGATTCAGTTAGGTATCGTGTTTTTATTTTCATTTCAGGTCACAAACATGTCCTTTCAATTTCAGTTTCCGCTATTTCGTTCGTTTTCGGTAACTATAACAACCCTCCATTCCTTTTGAGGAACTGGTTAAAGTTTAGGGCGAAGATTTGAATTGTGCATTAACTAGTTATTGGTTAAGGTTAGGGATAGCGTTTTGTTCCAGGCTGTACAAATGAATGGAAGGGTTAGGGTCAATGCTGAAGTCCTTAACGTGTGTGTGTGATAGTAATCGCTGTAGTAGTCGGCTGCGAGGACGTGAAACATCTTTGTGAGGCCTTTTACAAAGAGTTTTTTTGAGGGTTAAGACTTGATTTTAGGTGGATTAGATTAAGAGTTCGGGTTAGAGAGAGGGGGAGGATGTGGTTGAGTAAGGATGCACTCAGGAGAGGATGAAGAGTGCTGAGGTTGGTATCGGTGACTCAGCTCTTTTCTCAGTTCACAGGGGAAAGTTGCACAGACGCTGCAGCAGCAGCAGCAGCAGTCTAATGGAAAAACCCAGACATGTCCAACAAGTTAAGACAGTCCAAAGTACAACAAATTCCAAAAAAAAAAAAACTGCACGGGAAACGGCACGGACAGGTAGACAGACGGCTAACTTAGTATCAGCCCTGAGAACGTTTTTCAGTTAGTGGAAAGATAACCGCCGTCAGATTTGGGTCATTTCCTGCGCTGAGAGGCAGATAAACATCTGCGCATCTGGGTGAAACAAACACACAAACAAGACAGACCAACTTTTTTTTTTTTTTTTTTCTGCAGCTCAAGCAAGAAAGTAACAGAACGCGTGTTCATTTCCTGGAAGCATTCACTTTGCAGTGTTTTACAGGTACTTCAGCGTAAAAGGTATGGTATAATAGAGGAGAGGCTCATTTGCATATGGAACGCACAATCGAATCTGAATTATGGAGTCGTTTTTCAACTCTCAGATACATGCGCAAGGATACAAGTGCACGAAATGTGTAGCAAGAAAATTATGTAAATACTAGTAAGTTGTGTTATGTTATCAATGCTTAAATTAGTTGCAGTTAAGGCCTTTATTTGCATTTTTAGGGGCTTAGCTTGTTTACACACAGCTGATAATCTCATTTTCCCTGCAACAGCTAAGAGACGTATATATATGTGTGTGTGTGTGAGAAACAATGAATTAAAGGATTTAAATGATTTACTGTATCACTATGACTGTGCCCTTTCACGTTTGCCGTTTAAATTTCGATGATATATATTTTAAAAAATGCAAATATTGCTGTTTTAAGTAGATAATACAAACACACCTCCTAACATTAATCTACAGGGTTGAAGATTATATTAGAATAGATTGGATTAAATTAGATTTGGTAGCAAAAAAGTTCTTTAATGTTATCATTTTGCATATAACTGGTCTTTATATAGTTGTTAGGACACTCACTGGAAATAAATAGCTAACCCCAGCACTTAATATAACCAAGAAACCAACTATCGTCATCAAACATTTAAGTTGTGGCAAATGACACCGAATCATTTACAGAGTCAAATAATTTCATGTGTCTTTGTCATTTTCCTGTGT
This sequence comes from Microchirus variegatus, assembly GCF_963457635.1. Lineage (NCBI taxonomy): Eukaryota > Metazoa > Chordata > Actinopteri > Pleuronectiformes > Soleidae > Microchirus > Microchirus variegatus. Next base: position 9,383,323 of record NC_139820.1, on the reverse strand, counting down.
TCGTGTTTTGTTCTAAACCACATTCATGGTAAATAAACAGGAAGTGATGTACGTGCAGTTCCCGGTACAGGCCCGCGTAACAGCAGGGAACTTTCCTTCACCTATAAAAGCCTATTAAACCATATTATTCCATTTCGTACATTGCCACGCTCACTTTCACACCTACCAACCACTCTCTCCACTCCCCAAAAAGACCTCGGTGCCCAGCGCATTCCATAAATATGTCCACGTTTAATATGGATCAGGGTCAAAGTACATTCAACAGTGTGTAGTTTGTCCACAGGACAAATGAACAGATACAAGCAGTTTTTGATCACAATCGTCCTTTTGGCATTTTCTTCATTTCGTGTCGATCGTCGATCTTAATGAGGTCCCTGAGGCACTTGTCGGAGTTTGGTAACAGAAATGATCACACGTGGTTTCTGTGAGCTTCCTAGACTTTCAAATAAATAAACCAAGAGCTGCGATGTCTCTTTACCTGATGCAGGCTGCGTAAAAACAACGTATTGCACTTCAGCACTAATGTAGTGGCATGTCCGTCTCCATGAAAATACGTAATGTGTAGCAAACACAAATAGCAACTATATTACAATATAAATAAAAGCACATAAATATTACTGAATAAATATAACACATATATATCATAAAGCGAGTTGTGTCTGTGACAGGCATATCTCGCCAACCGTTAGTCAGATCGACCTAAGATGTTGCATATGGGTTGAGCATGGCCCGATGGTGTGCGTCCTTGATTTTCAAATTTTTTGGAGGAATTTTAATTTTCGCGGATTTATCACGCTACATCAGGCAGGCAGCGGCTCATCAGCAGAAGCTGCGCTGTTTGGAGCGGGGGTGTCCTCACGGTGTGGGTGAGACATTTTCACACGGTTCACCGCAGAACATGGTGTTATACTGAAAGTCGGTGTCAATTCCCCAATACGCTAAGCACATATTTATTTTGCATTAGCATGCTACTTCTTTGCAGCAAACTTGGCGGACCTGTTTCCAAAGGTAAGCTAGCGAGGCTACGATTAGCATTAGCGTAGGTCTAACACTGTGCAACCTCATTAGGCACAACTCAAATGTTTTCGTTTTTCGATTAGCATTAGCATTGGCACCGATGGTGCGCATCCTTGATTTTCACGTTTTTCGGAGGAGTTTTCATTTTCGACGATTTATCACGCTACACCAGGCAGGGGGCGCCGTCAGGATTAATATGCATTTGTTGCACAGACATCGTGTACGAGCTCATAACTTGAAGGACTGATGAGTATTTTATCATGACAAAACATAGCTCTACCGTGAGCGAGTGGCCACAATGGACGCGGTTCTACAGGTTGCTATGTTTGTTAGCGTATCGACGCGTGTCATAGCCTCGCCCGACAGATTTCATTCTCCCAAATAGCTCGACAGTTGAAGATTTTTGAATTCATGCCCGCTTAGCATGCTAAGACCACTACAACGTCGAAAGCTAAATCGCTTCTTAGCTTAACTCCATAAAACACGTACTTTTCATAAAGGTACGCACACCATCCAGTACATACACACTTCCTGCGGGCCACTGCACTAGTTTACATAGAGTGAGTGTCTCGTCCTTTGTCCTCAAATTGTCTTACACCTTTAAGTTTGTGTCTGCCCTGTTTTCACCCACATGAAATTGTTTTTCTAGGCGTTTTTTCGACACATCAGTCGCGCTAAAATGTCCATATTAGCTCACAAGGAACATCCCGAATCCTGAGCCGGTTGACTCCAGTCTCCAGTACCTCACTCCCTCTCCCTCTCCGTGGACCGTCATCTGCATGAGCAGTTTCTTTCCATTCATGTGGCTCACTGCCCAGCACTTGTTGCTCACAGGCGTCGAGTCAGTCGTCGCCGGGAGCCTGACCTTACAGGTGAGCATATCGCCCACGCTGACGCTCAAGACGGCCGCGCTGCAATTGAAGGTGCAGGTTACGTTGAGTTCCATGTACATGAAGTAGGTCCCTGGCTGCTGCGGCTTCAGCGACTGCTGGTCCCGGTCAAACAGGAAGTTGGTTCCAACGGACACAGCGGCGCCATAGTGGACCTGACGCCACTCCATGGTGGAGGTCTTTAGTCCGACTGCAGGGGGAGACAAACGCAGACACAGTTTTAGATGCAGCTTCCACAAACGGCTACAGTTTGAAAGTTTGATTTACTTCTTTCAACTCAAAACAATGCTGCTTCAAGGGATTGTGCAATATGCCTTTTTGTGCGACGTACATGCAGATTATATGCATTTTATTTTTTCTCTCCATGTAAATTGGTGTTGTTTAGTATCATGAGTATCATGTTTGGGCACAGATAAGATCTATAACCTGCAGTGACTTTATATTTAGATAAAGGTTCTCGGACGACTTGTTCTATTGTTACATACTTTTTTTTCTTATGACTTCACCCGTACAGGTTGAGTTAAAGTGTCCGTTTGTCACTGGACTCTTTTTTTTAATTTATATTTATAAGATAAGATATTCCTTTATTTGTGGAAATGTACACTGTTACAGCAGGACAGTAAACAAAATAAATAATAGGTTAAATAAACCTAAATAAATAACATTCGAAATATATAAAGATATTAACACTAAGACTATAAAACATGAGTTATAGAATGTATAGACAGTATGGATTTGACATTTACAGTATAAATAAACAAAGGTTGAGCATGATTTACCTGATATGGCTTCCAGGAAGGCGAATTTCTCCATCTATTGAAATAATAATAATAATAATAAAAATCAGATTATCAAATGGGTCAAACCAGAAATAGACAAAAGAAAAGATAACTAAATGTATGCAAATGACTGTAGTGATGTGTTTACCTTGTAGTCTCCTTGGAGGTGAAGTGCTTGTCCTGTTGATGGCTCAGCTGTGGGGCTTAATAATTCAAAAGGCTTGAGTTTGGAGCGCATTTCCAGCGCAAACATCACTCCACCGGCGGCCAAGGCCGTCACCGCCACAAAGAGAAAAACGATGGACACAACGAGGAAAACGTCCACGCAGCTTCCGCGTCGACCGTGTCTCTTCTGGAGAGACTCAACGTCCATCTCACGGTTCTGGTCTCTCATCCACGCGCAGTAAAGTGACTGGCAAAAGTTTTTTAAAAAAAGGCTCGAGTATCGGACACGCAAAGTTGCACAGTTCCTGTCGCTCGATGGTGTTTAGGTCCACAGGTTAAGTCCTCGGGGTGTCACGCACGGAGCTCTGGGTGTGGAGGCGACTGTCGGGACAGCGCGCATCATATTGACTTTTTATAGCCGGAGACTGTGCGCTTTAGTCTGCGCGAGGTTTCACATGGGGAGGAAAAACGCGGAAGTCATGGGTTTCCCTCTCGCCTCCTCACACGCGCCGCATCTGCTTATAGGAGGCGTGAAGAAGAAGAAGAAGAAGAAAAAAGACGCGCTGACTTTCCGCAGCTTTCTCTGCTGTTGCGCAAGGGGTGAGCCAATGGCAACGTGTGCGGTGGGAAACGAAAGGGAAAGAAAGGCTGGCGACTTGGATACTGCACCGATTCCGATACTGAGGAACACACTGAAACTCAGGGGGGCCCTGGTACGACAGAGAGAGCTGAGACGCGCTGTCACACAAACCAAGATCAAGAGGAAAAGAATTGGGCTTGTAACCAGACCCAGAAGAGGTCACGGGGTCACGGGGGGGGGGGGTGCCCCTGTTCTATGGGGCGCCGCACACGCGATAATAAACAGCAACTTTTTTGCCACATTTAGCAAAAAACATATATAAAATACAGGTGATTTTTTTTTTAATGTTAGTTTTGACCAGATTTACAGCAATATTTGTGAACTTTGTGATATTTAATTCTCTTGTGAAAATTTAATTTCAATGTCAATCATCGATGTCAATCAATGTTAATAAAAAATCTAAATCTAAATGTTAAATATTAAATCTAATTGTTAAATATTAAATATCTATCTTATCTTAAAATCTACATTTAATTCTAAATATTGAATCTAAATGCTGAATATAAATATAAATGTTAAATCTAAATGTTAAATCTTAAATATAAATGTCATATCTAAATGCTTAATATAAATCTAAATGTTAAATATTAAATGTACACCTTAAATATAAATGTTAAATCTAAATGCTGAATATAAATATAAATGTTAAATATAAATGTTAAATATAAATATAAATATAAATATTAAATCTCAATGCTAAATATACATTTAAATATAAATGTTAAATCTTAAGGCAAGACGTTTTTTGCTAAGTGTGGCAAAAAGTTTATTTTAGCATGCGCAGCTTTATAACCTGCGCCCCATACTGAGCAAGAATGGGTTCAATCAGAACCAATCAACCAAAACAATCAGGAGCAGAAGTTATTATTATGTGTTCATTTTTCGCATCATAAATAAGTTTATATTGTGAACTATAAATCATTCCATATCAAAAATAAAGTCTGAAACTCTGAAATGATGTGACGTGTGATCATTATTATTATTATTATGTTAATATATTTTTCTGAAAAAGTTGTATGATAACACATTAGGCAACACATATTACATACGTAGCATTCTTGCCCTTTATTAGTAAATATTAAGCACATATTAACACCTTATGTAGGAAAAAAATCCTAATTAACATCATAACAGAGGTAGAATAAGGCGTTAATACTTGCTTAATGATTACTAATAAAGGGCTAGTATGCTACTTATATATGTTAGTAAGCTCTACCAGTTGTATTATTATTATTTTTCACTTGTCAGGCCCCCTACTAACCAAACTGGACACTCAGTGTTGTTTGTCTCTCCGGCCCTATATGACCCCGCCTATTGGCCCAAGTGCCAGCTGAGATTGGCACAGCCCCCCCTGGGACCCTCATGTGGAGGATAAAGCGGTAGAAGATGGTTTTAGTAAGATCTTCTCTAAAATTTGACAAACATGGAGCATCTTTCTCTGTCAATTGCAATTCACTTCTGCATTTAGGTTTCCCACACAACCTTACGACATATGTCACGGCGACGCTTCACTAATTTAAATATCACATCAAGGAATGGCAACTGCGAAATGTTGGGAAAATGCGGGGACTGTTTTGTGTGTGTGTGTGTGTGGGTGACAGACGGATGGGGAAGTCAGCACGAAACAGAGAAAATGAGACGCGTATCGTAACAAGTCTGACAGTTTGAAGAAGGTCATGTGTTCCTGTTGGACTGACTGAGGGGAAACGTAGCGCAAACGCCGTTTTTTTTTTTTTTTTCTCCGTTCCCTTGTGAAACTGACCACACAAAACAAGCCATACGTTTTCCATGAGCCACAAACACACACACACATACATTTAAATTCCACAAATATAATGTCAGGACATGGTGGGAGCGTGAGGTGTGTGTGTGTGTCTTATCTTAATCAGAGGCGCAGTTTGTGAACAGGCAGGGTAGGCAACTGCTTGGGGCCCCGAGCCGATAGGGGGCCCCCGACACTCGGAGCATGAGGGCTCACATTCATTTCTAAAAAAATAAATACATTTTGAATTCATACATTTTTCGTTGGTGTCAGATTATTTATAATATCATGGTGACGAACACTGGTTGGAAGGGGCCCCTGGGAATTTTTGCTTAGGGCCCCTACAGACTCTAGAATCGCCTCTGATCTTAATCCCCTTAATTGGACTGCAAAGCGTGCCCCACATAAAGTAAATCAAACTTGTAAATAAATTCTATAATGTTTAATTAAAATGTTGGATTTGCGCATCTCTAATTATGTCCAACACAACTGAAAAATGATTTACTACTTTAATGACAATTTGTCATTAAAAGTTTAAGAATGCACGCACGAACGCGCGCACACGGATTTTCTGTGGTCAGGATTTAAGCGCCGGCCTTTTTATGACAAAACAAATCATCATGCGCTGGACTTTCTGACAGGGAAGTGGATGACTCTATTTTTACTTCACATGACGAAACGTCCTCCCTCTCTCTCTCTCTCACACACACACACACACACACGCTAAATGTTCCTACATCCTGAAAATTCTAACCAGCAGCCTCCTCACTGGTGGTGTGTTGACTGCCCCCTACAGCAGCAGAGAACTCATTTATTGCAACAAAAAAAACTCTGCTGCACATGCAATTTTGCTCTCTCTCAAAAAAAAAAAAGGTATGCGGTCACAGACTTCCCCGTTCTCTTTTTGAGAGCTGCATTACAAAACTTGTTCTATTTCACGCTCTCATTGTGAACTGAAAACATCACAAACAACAAATTACCTCCGCTGGGAAAAATTAAAAAAAAACGTGTGACCAGAATTTTCCCAAAACGTTTACCCTCAAGTCCAGCGATCGACAACCAATCACAAGGTAACACTATTCTCCCTCCATTGCTCTATCACACTGGTCTTGTACCCTCAAATAATCATGATATAATATGAATGTAATCGCTAAATTTTAAAGGTGCATTATGTAATAAATCTAAAGCAACTGACCATAAAATCCTCTTAATATGTCACAGAGACTCAGGAATAATGTTCATATAACAAACTGAACTCACCAACAACAACAGTACAGACAAAATATTTGCATTAAAAAAAAAATCTTTTGCAGACTGCAAATCATGTTTTGGCATGTGGCGCCACCTACCGCCGTCTACCAATCATTGCAGTCAGTAGAGTCTCAGCTGCCGATCAACCACGGGTTGCCAGTTACGTCAGAAAACGAAACCCAAATCACCTCGGTATTTTGAATTTGGAAATTTGTTTTTGGCCACATTCTTACATATGGCACCTTTAATGCTGCTTCTAGTTAATTAATAGCTGCCAAACAGATAACACTTGCGAAATTAAGAAAAACAATTAAGAGACAATAAAGGTTTACTAAAGGAGAAGAAAGGTTGGCGCGTTGACAGATTTTTATTTTAAGACAGTTTTCAGATAAGATAAGAGAGTCCTTTATTCGCCCCGCAGTGTGGAAATTTACAATGATCTTGTTGATTCATATTTATAGCCTCCAGGCAAGACGAGTGAGATCATCTATTTTTTCTTTTTTTCTCTTTTTTTATCTCTTAGCAAGATCATGGCGCAAATGTGTGTTTCCCGAAAAATGTCTGGAGCTCATCATAAATCATTCAAAGGTACACTCTTAGAAATAAGGGTTCCGAAAGGGTTTTTCTACAAGGCTGAGGTTCTACCTGGAACCATTTGCTTCTTAAAAACCCTTTCCCGAAGAAACATTACATTTGGCAGTGTTTAACCCTATAACGCCAAACGTATCATATGTGATACATGAGTTTTTGAGCCCTCCACATGAGCAATGTGAAAATTTTTTTCCCTGAAAAAAATGATGCTTAGGCCACTTGTGTACTGTGAGAAATGCAGAGATGTCTGAACAACTGTTTTCAAGCCACAGCAGTTCAATCACTCTGCCAAAACAGCCCTGTTCAGAAAGCTCTGTTTTGAGTGCCTGTCTCTTTAAAAGCAAATGAGACACAGGAAATTACGTCAGCGTCACTGAGGCTCCGGCAGCTAACAGCAGTTAGCATTTGGAAAAGCCATCGTTTGCAGACTCTAGCCGGCACATTGCCGTCATATATAACATGTATCCACTGGACACGTAAATCCTCTTAGGCTGGAAGTTTGTGTAGAACTCTGTGCTGCACTGTGCAGCCAAGAATAGAACGCTTCACGGACTTCCACTCTTTCGGATACTATTGCCTTGAATGTCTCATTGTGGCGTAGCAATGAGTGCGGAAGTCAACATTGTGTGTTTTATCTCCTGTACTTAGACTGAGGCGGACCACAAAAACATGACTGAGTCATCTTTATTCACACTTTGCCTACTCATAGGGCCTCCAGAGTCCCAAATATAAGTATTACAATTATTAAAAAGTTGATTTTGTATAATATGTGTCCTTTAAAGTACACAAACAGGATATTGAATGACTTTTTCAAACTAAAATATGTGAGTGAGGAAGTTCTACTTACAAACATTAGCTCAGGGCCGACCCAAGACTTTATGGGGCCTTAAGCTGAATTTGTCCACAACACAGTTCAAGCATGACGAGGCCTGGCTCGGCTCGGCTCGGCTCACAGCTCCTCGGTTTCTTGAGACAATGCCGAACAGGAACAATGAGATGTTATCAGTTAGGCATCCTCTCTCATTCCGCCAGTGAAACCTAGAGTTGAGGTATATGACTCTTTACCTTAGAGGAAAGGTGACAGATCAAGATGTCCGACGCCTATGAGAGGATTCTTCGATTTTTTCCCCTCAGCAGATCTGCAATGATTCAAGAAAGTAGAGAATATATCTATAAAATCTATATTATATCTATAATGAGATTGTATCCAGGAATGTGTAGAACATGCAGAAAGGCTCTCGTTCCGACCGGGTAATCGATGAGTTGGTTTGAAGCTTTTTTTCATGATTAAAACAAGATTTCTGATAGTTTCAGCTTCTTAAATAGCTTTGCCCCACATACCAAAGAAATCATTAAAATGTAACCATTTTGGTTTGTGGACAAAACAAGACATCCATCACTGTTTTTTAATGTTTTATGACACTTTATGGACCAAATTAAAAAATCGAGAAAAAATAAAAGCTCCAAAATTAAAGGCGCCATATGTAAGAATGTGGCCAAAAACGGTTACTACATCCAAATTCAAAATACCGAGGTCTTTTAGGTTTTCGTTTTTCTGACGTAACTGGCAACCCGTGGTTGCTCGGCAGCTGAGACTCTACTGACGTCTAGGTGGCGCCACATGCCAAAACATGATTTCAAAACATAAACATGATTTGCAGTATGCAAAATATTGTTTTAATGCAAATATTTTGTCTGTACTGTTGTTGTTGGTGAGTTCAGTTTGTTATATGAACATTATTCCTGAGTCTCTGTGACATATTAGGAGGATTTTATGGCCAGTTGCTTTAGATTTATTATATAATGCACCTTTAATAGTAGTAATAATTATGTTGGGGAAATTTTGATTTTTTTTTTTTTTAAATTTGACGTCAAGTGGAATTTTTTTGTCTTTCTTATTGCCAATAACTTTTTATCGAGAAGTGAATCATGGAAATGTGGCACAAAAGGTATTGATGCCGGTTAGTCAAATTGTCGTCATCACACACACACACACACACACACACACACACACACACAGAAAGAGTTTAGCAACATGTTTGTGCTCTCTCTCTCTCTCTCCATCCTGAGGCATATATCTTCAAGGTGACTGCGTCCCACGGCGAGTCAGGACGAGTCTGTGACTTCTGTGACGCAGGAGAAACCACCTCCCCCCCCCCCCCCCCCGCTGCGATACCCCCGCTGCACCCGGGGGCGGGCTTGTGCGTCCTCTGTCCCTTGGGGGACGTGGGGGGGGCGTACGGGTGACCGGCTTGCTATGGGGGTCCTCGGAGGCGGAGGCGGCGTGGGGCGTGGGCCTGGACTGGGCTGTCCCTGGGCGATGGGTGGGGTCAGGGGACTGGGGGGCGCAGTCGTGGTCGGCATCGTGGTGGTCTGGGTTGGGGCTCCGCCTCATCTGGGGGGGCTGTGCCCATCGGTAGCCTACCCCCTGGTCGGGTGGGGGGTGGATCTGCCCCTCCGCTCTGGTGATGCTCGTGGGGCGCTGTGGTATGTCCCTGACCTGGACGGACCCCCTCCTAGGGCGGGGACGTGGGCGGGGTCGGGGCACATGGCTCTGCCAGTCGGGAAGCTGGCATCCAGCGGGAGGGTTGCTCTTGCCCACCTCAATATCCCTCCAGGATGCATACACCTCCCCACATACATTTAGGGCACTGGGGGGAGGAATGGTGGGACAGAGGGGAGTTGGAACCACCACATGGTGGGATCACTCTCCACGACCCGCCGCTCTCCCCCCTAATTTTATCGCACCATAGACAACAGGGTCTGGTGGGGGAGGGAGCACGTTGATGTCCACTGTCAGCCAGCAGTGGGGCGTCCGTGCCATGCCTTCCCCCTCCATTTTAATTTCACACTAGTTTACAACATACCTCATATTCCATACCCCATATCACACACACATGCACACACACACTCACCACCAAGTCATCCCTGGAGGACGGGGGCTGGGGATTGGGCATGAGTACTCTCCCGGTTACCCGACCCCTGCTCACTCCTCGATCTGGTTGGGGGTTGGCTGTTTGGGTGGGGGACGGCTGCGGCGGCTTGGGGGTGTCGCTGGATGTTGGGGGGCCGGGTCGCCTACGCTCGGCTGGGGGGGACTGGGGGGCATTGCTGCTGTCCATCACGGCGCACCTTCCGGGGGGTGCAGTGGTGGGCGGGCAACTCCCGGAAGGTGCGGTGGTGGGCGGCTGACTGCTTACCCGGCGGGAGCTGGCGATGGGCAGCGGCACTCTTGGATGTTTGGTGGGGACCCTGGCTGGGGCGCCGCGGGGTCGGTCATGGTGGCTCCTCGGACCTCTGCCCCTGCCTATGCTTGGGAGCTCTGCCCTGGACTGGCTTGGGGGCCTTCCCGTCTTCCGTCTTTGGGGATCCCCTGGCTTGGGGTCCTGTGTGAGCCTCTACCTGCCCCTCCTGGGGATGGGGGACGTGCGGTCGGTCTCTGGTATGTGGTGGGGGTGGTTGTGGTTGTTTCCCGGTGGGCGGCCTGGGGGGGCTCTGCCCCCGTCGGTGGTGGGCCGGCCCCGCCCCGGGACACTAGTGGGCTCTGGGTGCGGGAGGCCTGGACCTCCTCGATCTACCTGGGTGTGGGGTGGCTGGGCCTCTGTCCGTAGCTTTGCCGCCGTCTGCCCACGGGGGCTGACCCTGCGTGGGGGGACTTCCGCCCCGCACCCCTCCGGCTGGTCTCCTGTGGGGTGGATGCGCCGCCATTCTGGGGGGCGGTGGCAGCGGGCTCCTCCTGCCCTGCGAGGCCGCTGGAGGTCCCGGGCATCGGGGTCCTTACTGGCTCGCTGCTGGGGGTTGGTCGGACAATGGCTCGGTCCCCCACTCAGATTCCAACCACATCTAATGACAACACCTGCACATTTACACACTTGCGCGCTTATGCTTTCTCACACACACACACGCATCCCACCACACTATAAGATGAAACTGAACTGATATAGCTGTTGCAAACCTGGATAACCTCTCTTCATATGGTCGTTAACGAGTACTAGAAACCATACCTGTTATACAAATGAATATTATGTTCTGTGAAGTATGCTCAGTATTCATTTGTTGTCGTTCATGTTCTATCTATTTTGTAGTACCTTAATTGTTTAGTGTTGTTTATGCTTTGTTCTGTGAAGTATGTTCTGCTTTGTATTACCTTAATTGTTTAGTGCTGCGTATGTTCTGTGAAGTATGTTCTGTCTGCACTGTACTACACTGTCACTGTTAATGTTGTCTGCGCATCTCTCGCATCTCTCTCTCTCTCTCTTCCTCCACCCCCCCCCTTTTCCCTTCCCCCGTCTGTCCACTCCCCGTCCCCCTGTCCGGTCCGGTTACCACGATCATAAAACAAATAAATAAGAATAAAAACACTGCAGGCCAAGTATCAGAGACTTGCCCTGCGCACAGCAAATCTGCTTAACACCACAGGGCTAGTAGTCAACCATACTACATGTCCCAGATACTGGGCAGGACAGGTTAAAAAAAAAAAAAAATGCATTTGAAAAAAAGAGAAGAACTTTGATAGAAACAGATTAAATACCGTGTCAGCCGGCGCATATGTTCAGTCTCCCTGCAGCTCAGCAGTTCAAGGACGCTCCCACAGTGTCTGATGACAACAAGTTTTTTTTCTTTCTTTTTTTTTTCTGCTCCCAGAGCGAGTGATCATGCTCACGTTGGATGGATTCGGGCCGCAGAGCGGCGGTGTGTGCGTCTCCAACGCGGAGCTGCAGCTCAACAACAAGAGCAGCCTGCCCACAGCAGCAGCAGCAGCAGGGATGAGGATGGAGAACAGCAGTGGGAAGAAACTCATAGACATCTCTGGACCGGCTTTATCCAAACGAAAACTCCTGATCGGCTTGGACCTTTTGTGCCTCTTCCTTGGTAATTAAAAAAAAAAAAAAAAAAAGCTTTATTATTGTGTGTATTTTAGTGTGTGAAACTTTTACAGGCTACAAATCTAGTCAGCGTGGAGCATGTGGTGACTGTTTGCACTGGAATGCTTTCGATTACTAAGTGTTGTTATTTTTTTTCACACGGAAATGTGCTTTTTTTTTCCACTATAGGCGAGTTCCTCTGTAGAGATGAGGGTTAACTTCACCCATGAAGTTCTTTCCAGCTCTGTTCCACTTTGTTTCCATCTGCGCAAACATGACGCTAAGACGTGTGGGCTTGCAGCACATTTACTAGAAAGAAAGAAAGAAAGAAAGAAAGAAAGAAAGAAAGAAAGAAAGAAAGAAAGAAAGAGAGTTTTTCAATCAACATCTATCTTTGGCCATGCATGGGTTTCCACTAACGTGCGCTCCCGATACCGTGCCAGCTGGTTTGTGCATTGCCTGGGGAATTCTACAGTTTCCATGACAACCTGTCGTTTCTCAGGGAGTCCAGCCATAGGGAATTGGGTTTGGTAGAAATGAAATAAATGCACTATCCATGAGCGCTGTGTGTGTGTGTGTGTGTGTGTGTGTGTACACACACATGTCATGACTGTCGATGCCTCCTCCCCTGTTTTCCTATGTGTAACAGGATGGTGGTTATGTAATGTCGGCTAATTGGAAAAAGCTGGACGGGGGGAAGCTATAGTCTGTGTTAACAAATTGGACATGTGCAGGAAGGGAGGGAGCGTCGTGTCTCTTCCACCTATCTCTCTGCAGACACACGTTCCATGTCTGATCTAAACCCTTAACCCCAAACCAAATTCCCTGACCTTACAACCAAGACGTCGACTACAACCGTCCTCGAAGCCTGAGCGAAGCAGTATCCTTCACTTTTAACCTGAAGCAGTTATAGAATAGCTGAACTTAACTTAACCTTAGAATTTGTGGTTCTGCCTCATTAGGACCAGATTTTTTTGTGGAACAACCAGTTCTGACAAGGTCAGTGTTTGTGCTAGAAAAGGTGCTTAGGGGTAACAAACACACACAGACACACACAGACACATACACGGAAGGACACAGAGACAAACAGAGGCAGTGTGAGGCTGGTTCTGGCTCTGGACCGCTGCAGCAGTTCCTCTTTGTTTCGTAGGGAATAGTTGAACTGGAGTCACAAACAACCAAATCCTCTCTCTCCACTCAACAACAAAACCCCCCCGCCACACACACACACACACACACACACAGTTTACGTTTTATCTCTATTTTCATTCTGGGATGATTCCGTCTGCACTCATGTCGTCAGGACATGAGAGTTTTCTCCAGTTTCTTGGGCATCTTTGGTCCCAGTTGAGCAGCACTGTCGTGACCCTCGCATTCCTCTCGGCTGTCAAACTTGTGAGGTTCTCAAGAGAAAAGTTCTGGTTCCCACCCTGATTTTGTTGTACTTCCCAGTCCCAGGTTTTTTTTTTAAGCCTCAGATTTGTGCCAACCACTCGTTTCCTCATCGAAGGCAATCTGCTCAAGATGACGCAAAGTCTTCACAGTTGCAATGACGCTGAGTGTTGAACCCTTTTGGTACAAGCTCCCATAGATCGGAAGTTCCAATCAACGCTGTTTTTTTTGGTGTGTATCTGCGCCATTACCTTGTTTATGAAGCCCTAAAGTTTAGAAACAAACAGTTCAGCCACTGCTGAGAACGCTGGGTTTTATTGTATTCTCGGTCTGGAATCGTGACGTAAGGATCCCGTCTCCTGAACAGCAGATCAGTTTTTCACTTGCGACAGTGTCTTCCGACTCCGGGTCAAAGGCATGAGTAGCAGTGTATCCACCGTTTCCATCGGAGGAGCTGCGCGTCTGAGAGCTGGCGTTGCTAATTACGTCACTTCCAGGTACCAGGCCAATCACAACCCATTCCGTCTTCTGGGGGTGATATTTCAGTCTGAAACGGCACGGCTGATGAGAGCTTCAGTGAGGAGAGATTTCTATCGGCTCGTTTGCAGCAACTAGGTTTTTGACCATAAAAACAAGTTAATGTATGTTAGTAGATAGGAAGTAGCTCGTCTCTGTGAAGCTCATATCCTCTCCTGTCTCTCACCCATCTCACCACAAAGGGGAATATCCGTGCGTCTTCTAGGGATTCTTGGAATATCAAATCACATTGTTCCTCTAATATTTCCCTCTTGCTTCGACGTACTCCCTCTCTGCAGCCTCCATTCCTTTCTTTGCATGTGAGCTGAAGGCAGTGAGTCCTTACAGAAGAGGCTTCGTGTGTGGGGACCCCAGCATCACCTATCCTCTGCAACAAGAGGCCATACCAGATGAGCTACTCATCGCTGGTGGCATCATCATCACTGGCCTCACAGTGAGTACATATCATATCATATTTGTTGCAGTAATTCCCAGCTCACACCTCGTCACAGCTTGCTGAGAACTATGATCACCTCCAGATCGCCCTTGGGGAGTGTTACAGGGTACGTTTCCAAAGCGTCAGCTCCAAGGCCTTCGTCAGGAACGTGTACGTGTCCTGTCTGTACAAGGAGCTCGGCTGCTTCCTGTTTGGCTGCTGCGTCGGCCAATCGCTGACCAACATGGCCAAACTGAGCGTGGGGCGGCTGCGACCGCACTTCCTGGCCGTGTGTGGCGTCACCTATGCGTCGCTCAACTGTACGCCGGGAAGCTACGTTGAATCGGTGAGCTGCAAGCAGTCTGATCACCGGTCAGAGGAAGAGGCAAGGTACTGTATGTCAGCGGTGGATTTTGCCCTTCAGATATCATTGATGAGGAGTATTTACCTGTCGTGGGGTTCTTCTAACTAACTTCCCAAGTTGGGACATTAGTGTACAAAAATTACCATTCAAAAGTTTGGGGTCACTTAGAAATGTCCTTATTTTTGAAGGAAAATCTTTTGTTCAATGAATATAACATTAAATGAATCATAAATACACTCACTACATTGTTAATGTGGTAAACGACTATTCTAGCTGCAAACGTCTGGTTTTTAATGGAATATGTACATAGGTGTATAGAGGCCCATTTCCAGCAACCATCTCTCCAGTGTTCTAATGGTACATTGTGTTTGCTAATGGCGTCAGAAGACTATTGGATGATTAGGAAACCCTTGAAAACCCTTGTGCGATGATGTTAGCACAGCTGAAAACAGTTTTGCTGGTTCTGGTGACCCTAAACTTTTGAACGGTAGAGCGATGTTGACGTCCGCACTCATGACTACGTCACAATGTGACATTCCTGGAGCTACGCTTTGTCCCTAAAAAAACGCAAGAATGCAGGCGAGGGTGATAGTATCCGGAAGAGTGGAAGTCTGCAAAGTGTTCTATTCTTGGCTCCACAGTGCAGCACAGAGTTCTACACAAACTTCCACCCTCAGAGGATTTACGTGTCCAGTGGATACATTTTATATATGACGGCAATGTGCCGGCTAGAGTCGGAAAATGATGGCTTTTCCAAATGCTAACTGCTCATTTGCATTTAAAGGGACAGGCACTCAAAACCGAGGGTGATTGAACTGCTATGGTGCTTCATCCTTCAAGTATTTTGACCAAAACATGTCACCAATAGAAAATCACCAATATTAATATTAACACATTTGCACTGATGCATTATTGTATTGGTTTTTTTTGGGATCCAATGATTTTGACCAGTATTGGCCCAATAGTGAATAGAGTGAATATCACACGGCCTCAACTGTATGTGATGTGTGTGTGATTTTTTTGTTGTTGCAGGAAGTCCTTCTTCTCAGGCCACGCTTCCTTTGCCATGTACACAATGCTCTACTTAGCAGTGAGTATCCGTGTCAGTATATTCCTCTTTCTGTCACACACACACACACACTAGCAAACCCAATTTACTGTCTCTCCAATTTCCAATTACTATTTCTCGAAGAAATACAAAGAGAGCGAACGAAACGGGGGAGCCATCTCAGTCCAGTTAGCTGCAAAAAAAAAGAAAAAGAAAAAGACAGAGCGTGAAAGAGGAGAGGGAGAGAGAGAAGGACTGAATGGAGGAATGGGATAAACAGAGACAGCTTTGTTCTGCTGTGGGAGGAGTGTGACCTCGCCTCACCGCCTCACTGCTCTCCTCTATTGTGTGAATGTGTTAGTGTGTAAGAGCCTGCGTTTATATGCGTTTATCAAAGCATGGGTTTGTACATGCAAGTGCCTGTATATGTCTGCATCAACTGCCATGACCCCCTCATGTTACTACTGTATAGTGCGCGGCGATCGTAACTATCAGTCATCTCAAACCGGTCCTGGTCATTCTCACTGGACAGTGAGAATCTCTTGTTTTGGACCTAAATCATCGAGATATTTCTGTATGTGTGTGTGTGTGGAAATCCCAGCAGATCAGCAGTTTCTGAAATACTCAGACCCCGCCCGTGTTGCGCCAACATCCGTGGCTATCTTCAGAGTTACTGAAATAGTCTTTCCTCCACGTAATTTTGCTCGGTTTGAACTCGATATGAATCAGAACTCGCATTACCAAGTTTTGAGATTCATTCGCGATTTTTTGTCCACCTGCCACCAGGCACGTCATGGACGATAGCGGCTGTCAAAAATGGACAGAGTTGAGACTATGAACTCGTCTTTCTTAGTAAGAAAGATAGAAGACGAGCTTAACCATGTCAACATGTCAAAATTAGTTGAGTTGCTGATTGGGTATTTTCTTAATAAGCGGTTGAACAGGTGTACTTAAAGAAATGGCCATTATATACTACTAAAAATTTGGAGTCACTTAGACACGAACCCTAACCCTACTTTTTGAAGGAAAAGCACATTTTTGAAATGAATATAACGTTAAATGAATCAGAAATACACTCTATACATTGTTAATGTGGTAAACGACTACTCTAGCTGCAAACGTCTGGTTTTTAATGGAATATGTACATAGGTGTATAGAGGCCCATTAAATATCATTGTTTGTTGCAGTTTTATCTGCAGGCACGGTGGACTTGGCGAGGGGCTCGCCTGCTGAGACCTGCACTGCAGTTCCTCCTGGTTTTGCTTGCGTTCTACACAGGTTTGACCCGGATCTCAGATTACCGGCACCACCCGTCCGACGTGCTAACGGGCTACATACAGGGAGCCCTCACTGCTTACTGGGTGGTAAGTACATCTTAAAGGGGACATGTTATGCAAAATCAACTTTTTAATCATTTTAGTACTTATATATGGGACTCTGGGGACCAAGTGTGAAAAAAGATGACTCACTCATGTTTTTGTGGTCCTCCTCACTCAGTCTAAGTACAGGAGATAAAACACGCGATGTTGACTTCCGCACTCATTGTTACGTCACACTGAGACATTCGTGGAATTGTTTGCGGAGCTCCGCTTTGTCCCTAAAAAACACGAGAGCGGAAGTCCGTGAAGTGTTCTATTCTTTACTCCACAGTGCAGCACAGAGTTCTACACAAACAGCCTCAGAGGATTAACGTGTCCAGTGGATACATTTTAAATATGACGTAAATGTGCCGACTAGAGTCAGCAAATGATGGCTTTTCCAAATTCTAACTGCTGTCAGTGACGCTGACGTAGTTTCCTGTGTCACATTTGCAGTTAAAGAGACAAGCACTCAAAACCGAGCGTTCTGAACAGGGCTGTTGTGAACTGCTTTGGTGCTTCATCCTTAAGATATTTTGACCAAATCATGTCACAGACATGTTCATTAGGACACCAGGGAACTAGGTTAACTTATAGAAACAGGGTATAATATGTCTACTTTAAGTTGGGGCGTGTCTCTGTTTCCGTGTCTTTACAGGCCTTCCACATCTCATCCATGTTTAAAAGCTGCAGTCCAGATCTGTCGCCCACCGAGACCCTGAACTCCCCATTGTCGCCCCACCATTCTGTCTGCTAAACACCACTCACACAAACCTCCGCCTGTGTCGCCGTCGTCATCCACCTGCGGCGCCGTAGTCTGGTTTAGGAGAGACGAGCGATTGGAAGAACGCGAGGCCGTTTTCCTGTGAAGACAAAACCACATACCTCAGTGCTGTGAAGGAAGGAAAGAGAAAAGGACATACTACTGTGTATATGAACGGTGAGAAAGGAAGGAGGCAGGACGCTGAAAGCTAAACTCACACTGAGCACTTGTCCTCGTTCGTCCTCGTGACCTTTACCTGTGAGACGAGACTGAAAAAAAACACCACTACCACGATATGCATCACCTGTAAATGTACACAGTTTTTGTACAAGCACTTTTTCAATTCCACGTTAATATTATTAATAAAGTATTTCAGTATTTTATATAAACACACACGTAACTATTATGTTTTGTTGTCGACATAAACAGAGTGAATGTAATGGCACTGTTGAAAGAATTACAAGAGCAGAGTTAGCTTTATTAACTTGTACCAGTTAAATCAGGTTTGAATCCTCTGAGAGTATTTTGTTTTGACGAGTACATTCTCTATGTTGCTACTTCTCAGTTGGATTCATAATAAATATGAACAGATTTACTAAACAGTCCAGAATTACGGAAGCGCATTGCATTCAATTGGAAAAAAATATATATATATGTTTTTCTGAGTACTTTTTTTTCCGTTTTTCGAGCAAACGCGTCCATGTTGTTATAAATCGAAACTCCCAATGAAGCAATGAATGTAAACTCAGAAAAAAAAATCAGTAAATTAGAAAAATAAATACTCCGAAAAACCAACCGTGAAACAAAATTACTCAGAAAAACAGAAATAATTACTCTGTAAAACAACAACAATGCAATGCACTTCCGTCCAGAATCACACTGACCATTAAAGACAAATAATTTTCTTAAAAATCTCAGTTCATGCTGTGACTTTGTTTTTTCTCCTTAAATATTAACATTACACACTTTTTTATTAAAAAATATCTCCGTCCTCACTGCACAACCTGAAGTTCGAGTAACTTTGGAAACGGTCCACACACTCAACCTCGGGCAGTGTCTGAACCCAGCTGTTAAAGATACAGTCCGTAAAAACCCAAACAACGTTGTTCAAATGCTACAGAGGAGTACACACACATTTCACTTCGCTTGACCTGTTTATTAAACTAGAAGTATTGATCAGTGCAGCTTTAAGCGCACAACATAAAAACCAAAAAAAAAAAAAACATTCTTCTGATTTTCTTTTGTGTGTTATAATATAATATTCGACTTAAACATCAGAGTCCACACCACTGCAGTTCAACTTGGAATAACTCAGTATGTGCATGGACCTACCTTTGCTATCATTTCTGTTATAAATTAAAAAAAAAATCCCCCCTCTGCTTTTCTTTCACCAGCACTGGTGAAACTGAACAACAAGTAGTAATACAACAAAGGAAAATAAGCAGCCAAAGCAAAAGTGTTGACTAGATCAACCCCATCAGACTGTACACGAGCGTTCAAAAGTTTGGGGTCACTTAGAAATGTCCTTATTTTTGAAGGAAAAGCACTTTTTTTAAAATAAATATAACATTAAATGAATCAGAACAACTATAAACAACTATTCTAGCTGCAAACGTCTGGGTTTTAATGGAATATGTACATAGGTGTATAGAGGCCCATTTCCAGCAACCATCTCTCCAGTGTTCTAATGTCACATTGTGTTTGCTAATCGCGTTACAAGGCTATTGGATGATTAGAAAACCCTTGTGGAATGTATTGGTGACCCCAAACTTTTGAACGGTAGTGTACAAGTTATTTTCTCTCAGTGCATCATCAATATTTCCCGAACGAAGGTGTTACAAAAGTACCTCAGTCGTTCTTTCCTCACCGCTGCTTAATCCTCTTTATTCCATGTGTAATCTTCCTATATATTTTTTTCTCCCTGAACCCTCCAGCTCTCTGTACATTCCACAGAAAACAGAAAGACAAAAAAAGCATGTATTTCACGTGTTTACTTGAACTTCAATAGCAATACAAGACAATCAGAACACTTGAGGTCAGTATGTACAAGGATCTCAGGGGGTGGGGGGGGTTGCAAGAAAAGTTCTGAGGTTTTATATGATCTCTGGCTCTGGAGTCAAGAGTTCTGTTGCTATGACAAACCCCATGGCAACGAGTCCCATCACCATCAACAGTTACTGGCAGGTGGAGGTTGGAGGAAGGAGGAGGCGGAGGTTTTGGCTTTTATGTGAAATGGGGATTGGTCAAGAGTTCAAAATCAGTAGCGGGGAGTGTGTGTAAGAAGAAGCCCCCCCAGTCAATGTTGATAAAATGCTTCACTGTGATACATTAATTATACAAGAATGATGTATATATATATATATACACACACTCTATTTCTCTCTCTCTCACACACACACACACACACTCAGTCACACACGCATGCTCATCAAGCTATACACTCGCACATATGCTTACACTCGCACGTTAGCACTTTCCTCCTACAGTATGTAGCCATGTAAAGCCACTATAAAGTCATGCACATGTTCTTTGAAAGGATTTTTTGGCAACACACAAGTGCTTCGTTGACACACTTTTTGCTTGCTACAGGGAGGGGGGGAGGGGAGGGGAAGGGGGAAACACCCGGCCAATGATTCGCTAAAAACTTAGACTATGGGCCAATAAGGATATAAGCACTGATGAGATGGGAAGACACAGCAGGGTTTCAGGAAGGAGAGAAAAGGGAGAGTTAGAAATGGATCACAGTCATAGAAAAGTAACAAAACATGGAAAGGGGGAAGTCTCGTGGTGATCAGGAGATAGAAGCAGGGAGGAGCCATCACTGTCATGGTTGTAACCTTCTTCATTGCTTCTCATTATCCTCTTAATTTCATTCAGTATGACGATCATCATTGTTTGCTGTTATTATCATCATCATCATCTTTCGTCTCCTCCTTGTTTTCTATGACCCGATCACCACCGCCCTAGTCACAGGCTCGTCACCCGCTGCATCTGTCCATCCTCTCCCTCGGAGGTGGGCTCTGTGGTGTACACTGCTTCTCCGTTGGAGGCCAGCGGCGGCGGCTGGTAGAAGGTCTGGAGGTGATTGGGCCGTGGTCCAAGCGGGGGCCGCCCCAGGCTGTACGGCAGCTCCAGAGCAGGGCGCTGCGGTTGGCCGGTGGGGCTGACCTCCTCTGGACCTTCCGGGCTGCTGTCGGGGTACGAGAGGGTTGGCGGAGAGGTGCGGGTGTAGAAGCGAGGAGGAGAGCTGCTTCGGCTGTACACTTGTGGGGAGTGTCGGGAGTAAAGGTTGTTGGGAGGGGAGTTGGTGTCTCGCGGAGCGAAGATATTCGTCGGTGGAGAGCTTCGGGGGAAGATGCTAAGTGGTGGCGAGCTTCGGTCCCCCGGGTACAGCGGGGAGGGGTTCGACTCTCTGGCGTAGATTGGTGAGGAGTCGGGATCAAGGTCAAGATCAGGCGTCAAAGGCAAAGCAAAGCTGTCGGAATCCTCTCGTTCGCCGTGATACCGAAGGGATCCTCTATCTTTCCCTCGTTTCCTCCCATCGAGACCTCCATCATTGCCCTCAAACAGGAAGGACTCCTCCCTGTCTATATCCACCCCACCTCTCCACACATCCAGCACTCGATCTTTCGGTTTCTCGCTCTCTCGTTCAACCCCTGCTCTCCATCCATCTCTGTCTGTTAAAAACAAGGTTTCCTCCTTCTCTCGGTCCACGCCGCTTCGCCATCCCTCAATCGCAAAATCATTCTTCTGGGTAATGAACGTCTCCTGTTCTGCCTCCGCTCCTCCTCGCCACACCTCCATTCGTCCATCTCTCTTCTCCAGCAGATGAGGTTCCTCCCTCCCTCTTTCTATGCCACCCCTCCAATTGTCCATCTCTCTGTCTCTCTTCTGAGATGTGAAAGACTCGTCCCTTCCTCTCTCAACTCCCCTCCAGTCGTCCATCATGCCGTCCCTTTTTACGTGAAAAGTCTCATCCTTCTCTCTGTCCTGAACGCCTCTCCATGTCTCTATACTTGCCTCCCTCTGTTTCAACAACAGCGGCTCTTCCAGAGCCTTGTACAGGGGCTCAGACTCCTGTGGTGGAGGGGGAGGAGGAGGGGGGAGTGGCCTGTCTCGGTATCGATCCCAGTCTCTATCCCTCTCTCTCTCTCGGTCCATCCCTCCACTTGTCTCCACTGTGCTGCGGTGACGGGACAAAGTACCGGGCGTGCGGCTGAGGGTGGAGTAGGGCCGGGCCTGAACATCCGGGGGACGCGTTTGCTGCCTGTCCTGGAGACCGCGGCGACCCAGAGTGCCTTGCAGCTGCAATTTGTCCCCGTCTTTAAGCAGCTCGCGGGACTCCGACTCCCCAGAAGCGCGCGCCTGTGACCAGCCATCTTGCAAGCGCGGCGCTGTGGCGTGATCCTGTCCACGTGTCACGGTATGCGGCGCCTCAGCCTCTTGCGCGTGTTGCCTCGCGTGCGCCCAGCCCTCTTGCGCGTTGTGACACGTGCTCGGCTGCATGGTGGCAGCCCAGCCCTCTTGGGGCGGCTGCGCATGTCGAGTAAGCGTGGCAGCGTGAGTGACGGCTGCCCTGTCGTGGTGATGAGGCCTCGCCAGGCTTCCGTAGCGCTCAGGAGGAACAGGCATGGGCACCGAGGGCCTCAGGTTGCTTTGCACCAGCTCAGAGATGATCATCTTCTCGAGGGCGGCGGCGTCAGACAAGTTACGGCGCATTGCGGTGCTACTGCCCAGATCTGACGCTCCATGAGGGGTGAGGAGGCCTGGAGAGATGTCATCCCCTCCTAACCCGACGCCTCCATCCCTCAGAAGGTCAGTGCTGCCAACAACTCCAGCTCGGGACCCAGGTGTTGTCCCAAGACCATGCAGAGTGAAGGTGTTGGGGGTGTAGCCTCCATTGAGACACACACTGTCCAACCCACAGGACTCCTGGCTCTGTGACACACTTCCCTCTGTTGGGAGAAATGGGAGGATACCAGTTACAAAAAAGACAAGGACGCCATTAAAAATATACATGAGATGTACACTACTGATCAAAAGTTTGGGGTTTTCCATTAAAATTCACACTTTCATTCATCAAAGTAGATGCAAAATGAATAGAAAATATAGTCAAGACATTGATTAGAAATAATAATTTTGCCCTTCAATCTTTGCTTGCTAGCTGTGCTAACATCATTGCACAAAGGTTTTCAAGGGTTTTCTAATCATCCAATAGCCTTCTAACGCGATTAGCAAACACAATGTACCATTAGAACACTGGAGAGATGGTTGCTGGAAATGGGCCTTTATACACCTATGTACATCTAGAATAGTCGTTTACCACATTACCAATTTATAGTGTGTTTCTGATTCATTTAATGTTATATTAATTGGAAAAAGTGCTTTTCCTTCATAAATGACCCCAAACATTTGAATGGTAGTGTATGAATGAATGTATGAGTGGTTCAGCAGAGTTAAGTGTGCCTACGTAGACCAAAATGACTGAGGGAATATAATTTTATGAAATGTTCACTGTGCAGTGACATGAAAAAGATGTTTATTATATCTTCATGGTCTATGAGTAGTTGCATCGCACAATATGAATTGGAGTGGCGCTCAATGATTCAAGAGAGCACAATGAAGAGGCTCATACTCGGCTTGTTTCTGAAGGTTCCTACTGCTCCACGTTAAGACAGAGAGACAGAGAGGGAGAATTTCAAAAACATGTAAAGACAAAAACTCGTCAAACTCAAAAACCGAAATCAAAACAACGAGACAAAAATAAGTGACCTTAGGTTTCCAAACATTCAAATTGCACAGGAACAAGACACATCGTACAAAAGTCTTAGACTACTTTGGAGAATTAGAATAGTCAAGAGTTTTGCATAAACAAATATAAAGGCACTTAGGACACTGAATAGCAAAGAATAAAAAAGATACACACACAGAGCTACAGTATATGAAGAAGCACCTGTGGAGGTGAAAGGTTGATTGTATCCCTGGGCCAGCATGGTGTCATAAGGAGAGGCTCCAGCATGAGTCTGCAACACTGGATTAGTGAGGAAATGATTTCCCAAAGCAGCTGAGAATAGAGAAGAGGAGAGGGAGACAATTAACCCCACACATCCCTCACCCACAAAGCTGAGGTTAAAAAGACAAAAAAGCAAAAAAGTGAGTGCCACCTCGGTTAAGAGTGGGAGTATTGTTCACATCTGCAGCGATAAAAGACGATTCAGTCTGCCTGCGAACTGTGTCGTTCCACATCCTCCTGATACGACTCTGGAACACAGAGAGACAAACACGGTCAGAACTGATTCAGAGAGAGGAGACAGAAAAAGACACAGAGAGGCACAGTGTTTCATACCTGTCTGTTAGCAGTGGCTCTCCGACTCTGGCTGCTGGTGTAGCGGCTGTTGGAGCGCAGGGCAGAACCCTTGACTGAGTCCGGAGAGCTGGAGGAGGAAGTTGCACAGCACTGCGAGAAACGGAGGCATCGGCCGTAGTCCTTCTGGCCCTGCATGTAATGTACAAACATGATATTATTGGTTGATGCAGTTCATAATGACAAGGTCAAATGTTAAAACCCTTAATCATCATTGCCTTTATATCTTTGATGGCCGTCCATATATAAAATCCATTGCATATTCTGTCCATCCTTTCTATGTATGTAAATTTGAATTTTGTCACTTTGTCTTGGTTATTAAAAATAATATTAATAATAATTAAAGCTGCAAGCAGCGTTGTGCTGGCCCTCGCCACCACCAGGCCGGGTAAGCCCTGGACTTTGTGTTCTGGCCGGGTCACTTAACTTGTATGTGAAGTTTAGGGTAGATTGGTCAATATATGGCAAAGTATGGGATGGGTCGCTTCCTGTCTGGGCAGATCTACTTCCTGTGTGCAGGTAATAGCTTGCAGACGTGTCCAGGGAGGGTCCCTGGTCTCACATATGTGTTCAGGGCCGAGAATATATGGCACAGGGTACAGGGCACTTCCTGTTTAACTGCGAAACGGCAGAATTCAAAATGGCTGACATCTTGTCTGGGTCAAGTTCGCGTTCGTAGACATGTTCAGGGGCGGGGTCTCATGTCACCTATGTGACAGTTTCATGGCAATTGGTCGATGTATGGCTAAGTTATAGCGAAATTTTGTGGTGAGTCATCGAAATTCGCCAACATTCCGATGGCTGCCGTGGCCACGCCCCTTTGAATCTGCGAAACATTCTGATAACTTTTGATCTTGGATGGTCTAGTACAATTTGACAGGTTTTTCGTCGAGGTCATGGTCCCAAGAGGACCATTATTTTATAAAATTTTTCACCAGTTCAGATGTGTGTGCCAATTACAGTTTGTTTTCACGCACGTTTAGGGGGTCAAATTTGAGAAAATAATAATAATTCCTAGAATAACAATAGGCCTAATAATAAAAATGATAAGAGCCTGACCTTCCTGGCAAGGCTGCAGTGTAGTATGGTGATGAGCAGGCCCTGTGCTGTGTTGAGGGAGGAGAAGAGATACGCCAGGAGGAGAGATGGAGCAGACAGGAACATCAGGCCTGAGGACCAGGTGACACTCTCCAGGAACAGCAGTGTCAGGGAGCCCACTGCCCAAGCCCTGGAGATAAAAAAAAAAGTTCTATTTTAAAATATGAATAATATTTTGCTCATAAATGGTGCCAAAGCTACTGAAACACAATGAACTCTACACTCTCATCAGCGCACTAACCTAAGGTTGTCATGGCGACTGGAGTCTGGCTTCAAAGCAGCGGTGCTGTGCATTTTGTGTAAGGTCATCACCAAGACAATAAGGTTCAACTGGGGCAAAGCAACAAAAAAAGACAACAGTTAAACATCCATCCATAAATAATTGATCCACAGTATATGCAATAATGATTGATTACCAAGGCTACAGGAAAAGTTTAGCAGGAATTTTCACCATTATAATGACAGCAACGGGTCCGAGGAAACTCGAGATGAAGTAGTTGTCTGTTCGTAGCCAACATCTACACACAAAGAAGCAAACAATTATACAGGTAAGGACTGTCCACACACTAACACAAGCAGAAAAGTCAGATACGATACGATAAGATAAGATAAGATATGATACGATGCGATACGATGCGATGCAATGCGATGCGATTCGATATGATGAGATACGATGCCATGGGATAAGATATGTTACGATACGATGCAATACGATGCGATATGTTACGATACGGTACAATACGATAAGATGTGATAAGTTAGTCCTTTATATTTCCCGCAGTGGGGACATTTTACATCGTTACAGCAGCAAAGACAGTAAAGATAAAGATAATATTTAATAAACATGAATCACCAAAGAAAATTAGAATAGATTAAAAAAATAGCGAGCGCTGCTGCAACAGGCTGCCACACAGGAGGCGGCCATTTTGCGTCGAAAAAAAAAAAGTCAACTTACGCCGTGTTTGAGCCGTAGCCTCTGAAATCTATGGCTGCAGACACAGCCACCACCAGGCCGGGAATAGAGTAGCCACACAGGTAGAAATATTTCCTCCTGGAGTTCCGACCTTCGAACACCTCCCGCTGTAGCAGATACAGTTCCACGCCCTCCAGACACAACCAGCAAAACACTGAGAGTAGCGAGAAGTGCAGCAAGCCAGCAACAATAGAGCACACAACCTGAAAATGTGAAGTCAGGAAGAGAAAAAAAAAATTATAATTATAATATTTTCAAAAAAAAAATACTTAACTACTACGCGGCACGTTAGTCCACGATGTGCACTCACTGTGTATTGTGTCTTGTTGGCACCAGCGAGGAAGAGCAGCTCAGTGATGAGCAGGTTGGCCCACAAGTTGCAGTGGATGGTGCTGTGGTCTGTGTGCCAGGCTGCCCCCTGGCAGCACAGGGTTGTGAGGCAGGTGGCTAAACACACCAGAGCGACAGAGATGCCAACCCAAGAAATCACATAGACCAGGAGCTCTTCTACACCAGCCGAGAACTGGAACACGTAGAGAAAAAACAGAACGCAATGATTTTTTCTTCTTAAATGTGATTACAGGGAGAGCATGCATGAACGTTGACATTGCGAGACATTTACATTCCTGTTCAAAAGTTTGGGGTCACTTAGAAATGTCCTTATTTTTGAAGGAAAAGCACTTTTTTTCAATGAATATACACTCTATACATTGTTAATGTGGTAAACGACTATTCTAGCTGCAAACGTCTGGTTTTTAATGGAATATGTACATAGGTGTTATAGGGCCCATTTCCAGCAACCATCTCTCCAGTGTTCTAATGGTACATTGTGTTTGCTAATCGCTTTAGAAGACTATTGGATGATTAGAAAACCCTTGTGCAATGATGTTAGCACAGCTGAAAACAATTTTGCTGGTTCTTTGATGAAAGGGTAAAATTATTATTTTGAATAAAAATCATTATTTCTAATCTTGTCAATGTCTTGACTATATTTTCTATTAATTTTGCAACTCTTTTGATGAATAAAAGTGTGAGTTTTCATGAAAAACATGCATCTGTGTAGGAGGTGTGGGAATCGGTATCGGTCCGATAATGGTCAAAATCTCTGGATCGGATATCGGACAGATAAAAATGCAATTCAAAAATCCAATATATATATATATATATATATATATATATATATATATATATATATATCGCAGATACTGATATTGGTATCAGTATCTGACACAAAAAAAAGTGTCTGACAAAAATAACAGTCAAGAGGCGCCAAGTCATTCAAAGCTCTACTCACGCTGCAGTAACATATAATACACTTTTAAACAAAAGAGAACTCATGCATATCAGTGCTAATATTGTAGTGGCTACAAACTAAACCAAAATTTGGGCACAAAGAAGTGTTACAACAGTGTGAAACTGCAGCGGTTTAGAAGACACCAGCTTGTGTTCAGTAATGCGAAAGAATGTGGCCAAAAGGTGTCCCCCACATCATTTATGAATGTGAATAATGTGACTGCATCCGCAGACGCATCGAGTACATTCACATCTATTCTCTACTTATTACTAAACACTTAGTCATCGGGTCATACATCACACAGGAGTAATGTTACTGCCCACAATTAATCAGCTCCTCTGGGATTGTTCTGAGTGCAATAAAGGCAAAGTCAAACTGTCCTACAATAAATGTGTGCACAGGTGGACTTTGATATCTAAAAATGGATGTGAAGCAGCTGTTTAAAAGTTTGGGGTCACCTATACAATTTTTGTTGTGTTTTCCAATAAAACTCACTTTTATTCATCAAAAGAGTTGCAAAATGAATAAAAAAAATATAGTCAAGATTAGAAATAATGATTTATATTCAAAATAATAATTTTGCCCTTCAAACTTTGCTTTTGTCAAAGAAGCAGCAAAACTGTTTTCAGCTGTGCTAACATAATTGCACAAGGGTTTTCAACAGTTTTCTAATCATCCAATAGTCTTCTAACCCGATTAGCAAACACAATGTACCATTAGAACACTGGAGAGATGTTTGCTGGAAATGGGCCTCTATACACCTATGTACATATTCCATTAAAAACCAGACGTTTGCAGCTAGAATAGTCGTTTACCACATTAACAATGTATAGAGTGTATTTCTGATTCATTTAATGTTATATTCATTGAAAAAAAGAGCTTTTCCTTCAAAAATAATGGCATTTCTAAGTGACCCCAAACGGTAGTGTAGCATACTTTTACAACTCTCAGTCCCCTTGTACCACATGTCTCAAATGGTGCCATGGTTCTCAGACTGTGGTACGTGTAGCACCAGTGGTACATGAGCTTCCTCTGGTGGTACTTGGAGGTAAATCTGAAATACTGTTTCACTATTATATACCAGGGTGTGATGTGATCAGAATTTTGACCAGAGTGTGTACAAAATGACAGATATAACAAAAAAAAGTATTATACCGAGTACTTACAGCAGGTTGCTGATACGTCATGAGGACAGCGTAACTGGACAGGTGGTTGCAGGCACAGGTCGTGTGTGTGTTGTTGGTGTGTAACAGGCGGCAGCCCTGCGTCGACCACCTGCCACTCCCAGAAACCCCCGAAGCATTCCAGAAGGAGCAGTTGGGGCCAAAGTGGTTCTCCAGCTAGATAGACAAACAGACCAACACATCCGATGACCACTTGTCCGTGCGCAATTGTCAGGAAGTGGGTATTAATTATGAGGTAAACTGATTTCCACACAGACCTGCAGGTGCCGGAGAGTAAAGATGACTGGCTCAGAGAGGTACACTCTGTTGGATCCTCTGTGCACAGAGGCAGAGATCACATGGGAGTTGACCACCAGGCTTTTACGTCTGACCTCTGAGCCCTGGCCAAGCCCCAGCCCAAGTCGGAGAGTTGAATTCTGGGTTGTCAAGAAGGAGCCCAAGTTCTTATAGAGCGAAAGGACCAGCTTTACCTGGCCTACAGAGGAAAAGGGGAGGAAAACATTATGACATTTATATCCTGTTCCATATCTTTAATACATGGAGATAAACTACAATACTGAGATTCACAAAATGTTATTTCGTCTTATTGCATGCAACAGACCATTGTTGCTGTACTGTTGCAGAGCCACTGCAGATATCTGCAAGATGCTGTCGCTGTCATAGGAGTGAGGGAACGTCAGGTCTTGTATGTCCGCCTCTGTATTTAGCACATAAACCTCCAGATCTATGAAGAGACGTGCACAAATGTATGGATGAGGAGGTGGTTTCCACGACGTGTAAAAAAGAAGGAGAGAAAACTGGCAAGCAGCACGTACCAATATTTGGCGCCCGGTCACTGAAGCGGCCTTCGTAGAGGTTGTTAGCCAATAGAAAGGCTCCTTTCTCTACCGCATCTATCAGCAGCGACGCTGAGCGCGACTGGTCAGTGCTGCTCATGTCAGCCCAGGACACCAGAGCCTCAAGACCCAACAGGTTATCAACGGTCTGAACGACAGCCTGCAAAAGAGGAAAAAGTGTTTTATCATCCATCCATCCCTCCATCACTCCCTCCCTCCCTCCATCCATCCATTCTTTACCTGAACATAAGCTCTGCATGTGCGTTCCCTCTTCTGCAGCTGAAAAGAAAAGCATCAAACAGTTACTGTTTGAATCATCATCGCATGACATTTCAGCTTTCATTTCCAGAGAAGGTCAAGTGCACATCGGCATTGACAAAAGGAACAATTTACCTTGTTGTAATTGCGTGCTGCAGACTCTTTATTGGCCGGTCTCAAGGCCTGGAGCTGGGAGTCCAGGATATCCAATAGTTGCTCAATTAGCTTGACAGACATGCTGACATCACCGGCATAGATCCGCCCCCGGGTCAGGTTCACCAATTCCCCGGCGATGTTGGCTGCGTTCTCTCCACTCTTGATCTGGAGTTGAAGCGGGGGTGTTTATAATGTCAAATATTTTGACATTTAGCGGGGAACTGCTTGCTGACTTGCTTTAGGGCATTAGCGCAGGGTGCATGAGAGTGCACGTGTGTGTGTGTATGTGTGTGTGTGTGTGTGTGTGTGTATAAAACTAACCTTCTGTGCGATTTGGCTGACCCACGGAGAGGTGCAGTTGGAAAGGTCAGGCCCTCTAGAGCTCCAACCCACTGGAGACGACACACACTGATAGGAGGCGATACCTGCAGAGGCAGACGCCACGACACAGACAGTCAGAGAAGCAAAAGGACACATTAGGTTTCACATATGCTCAGGTAGTTTGTCATTTCTGATCTCTTTCCCATGCAACTTTTGACCTTATATGCATCTCCATATATACACTACCGTTCAAAAGTTTGGGGTCACTTAGAAATGTCCTTATTTTTGAAGGAAAAGCACTTTTTTAAATGAATCAGAAATACACTCTATACATTGTTAACGTGCTAAACGACTATTAATCTGGAATTGTCTGGTTTTTAATGGAATATGTACATAGGTGTATAGAGGCCCATTTCCAGCAACTATCTCTCCAGTGTTCTAATGGTACATTGTGTTTGCTAATCGCTAATCATCCAATCCAAGGCTATTGGATGATTAGACAACCCTTGTGCAATCATGTTAGCACAGCTGAAAACAGTCGTTTGCTGGTTCGCTGACGAAGTTCTGTGATTTTTGTGTCCACCCACTTTTAGCACTGCTAACAAAGACCTGAGGTTTTAGCTTAGCTTCATTAGCTTAATCTAACTTTCTTCTCCAACGACTCACTTCTCTCGTCTCTAATCTCAAAGCTAAAATAGGCTAAAGCAGAGCGCCCGTTGGTAACTCTCATACTCAGTGGAGAAAGCGTAGCGCTTTACCAGCTTGTACTAATGTCATCAGTTTAAATGGCGACCACATTAACGATAATTCACTTCTATTTTGCCAATGAGCACATCTTTTATGCAAATTAATGTGCAGTAGTGTTGTGTAGAGTAGCTGAACTTCTTTTCAGTCCTAAATGGGGTTATACATAATGCTCTTGTAAACATCATGGACAATCCTTAATGCATCAGAGGCTTATTTACATAAGAACATAACAGCCTCTGCTCTGAGGTAACACTGGCTGAGGAAGACAGCTGCACAGCGGGGTGAGCCCACCTCGCCTAAACCCTACAACCTCTCTTTTTTCCTCTCTCATGTGAAGTTCAAAGAGAGGGCATCCGACTATATTTCAAAGGGAAACAAGATACAGAGATACAGAAACACACGTTGATATTACACACACACATCACACAGGCTGATATGCTGGCACACACTCACACACACGTGCCACACCTACCCAGTGACCCTTTAGGGCAGGGTCTCTCAACTGTCTCTCCCTTCAGTGTGGGTGGCCATTGCACCCCTCGTGCCACCCGGCCCTCACATCCGCCCACCTGACCGGGGCTCCCAGGAGCCAAGGGTACACGCAGTGGGGGGCGTGGTGTGAGAGGAACCATGGCTGTGATAGGTCGCTGGTCAAAGGGCCCTCGATTGATGACGCCTATCGGGTGAGAGGCTGACGGCCGCACTGGGGTTAGAGCAACAGTCGCTGTGTAGGAGCGTACAGTCGTCATCAAAGATGAGAGGGGACCTGGATATGACGAAAGCATCATTAGTTTCCTGAAATGAGCGTCAGCGTCCAATTACACATCTGCGCTTATCCTGCGGACCTTTAGTGGGCGGCGGTGGAGTGAACTGTAGCGGGTATCTCAGCACGTAGTAGTTGTTCCACACATACAGCTGGTTGTCTCTGGGGTTGTAGTCTATAGAGGAGATGTACTGGTAAGGGTTGGGGAATGGTATCTGAACAGGCAGTTCCTGTCCGCGGCTGGTGTCGTAGGCGTAGACCACCATGTCGCTGCCGGCGCGGCCGTCCGCCTGTCCCTCATCGTCCTGGAATACAGAGCGAACGGCGTAGAGCACGCCACATGCCATGAAGGCGTTGCTCGCGCCACGTTTATCAAAGCCAGTGGCCCAGGTACCCTCAAAGCGCAGGGTGTACGGATTCACCTGCAGATGGGAATATTGAAGACATTATTAGACAGAAATGTAGGAGGTGAGAGACAGTTTGGGTGTGTATAAAACCCCTTTCTCTTTCCCCTTTTTCTAATCATTAATTTGTTTTCATTCCCACTCACCTGGCTGACCACAATGCGTCCATTATTGGCTTCGGTGGAGTAGATCACCCAAAGGCCGTTCTCATCCACTGCCAGATCGATGTCCGACTTCCCTCCCCAGCGGTACGGTGAGGTGTCGTGGTAGTTGGCATTAACCACCACTGCCTCCCCGCTCTTGATGCGCGTCCGCAGGTCGTATTTGACCAGATTGCGCGTTCGCTCCTTGTTGTAAAAGACTGCGCCGTCATACACCACAAAGCCTGTACCGTCCACACGGCTGGGCAACCTAGGACAGACAATGACACAAAAGATGTAGACTACCGTTCAAAAGTTTGGGGTCACTTAGAAATGTCCTTATTTTTTAAGGAAAATCACTTTTTTTCAATGAATATAACATTGTCTGAATTGGAGAAAGAATTGTCTGGTTATTAATGGAATATGTACATAGGTGTATAGAGGCCCATTTCCAGCATCCATCTCTCCAGTGTTCTAATGGTACATTGTGTTTGCTAATCACTTTAGAAGACTATTGGATGATTAGAAAACCCTTGAAAACCCTTGTGCGATTATGTTAGCACAGCTGAAAAAAACGTTGCTGGTTCTTTGACCAGCAAAACTTGACAATATTTTCTATAGTCAAGTTTATAAATAAGACTATATTGTCTTGACTATATTTTCTATAGTCAAGTTTATAAATAAGACTATATTGTCTTGACTATATTTTCTATTGGTGACCCCAAACACTTGAATGGTAGTGTACTTATGTACACTTTCTCAATGAGGATGTTATTGGTAAGTTACAATTGATTTAGTCACTCGTGCGGTTGGCGACGGTCGCACTACAAACATTTTAATCGAAGTCCCAAAGATCAACCTGGGAGCAGGTTAGCAACTTACACTAAGTTAGGGAAACCATGAAAGCAGGGCATTTAAGTAGAAGGATGCAATGGTAATTTCTCTATCTCAAACAAGAGCTAACAACAGTGGTGGCAATAGCACAACAAAACATCTCAATCTTTCAATAACTTGATCAATTTTAAAGTGTTTTCTTGGTCTCATGATGTCAACATTTGAACATCATGATGAAGACGACTGTTTGAATACAAATTGACATTGAAATTCAATAACAATTGAACCACTACATCAGACAGTTGTTGTGTTTTTTTGCAGTTAATCACCTTGTTAGAGAACTGAATCCAAAAGCCAAAAATACCTACTACTTTTTGTGAGTAGTGTATATAATTCCTTCTTTAACCATAGTCATTTAAAGGTTTGACTTGGCAGAATCAAATATACTACCTGTATGTATGTTCATGCCTTATAATA
The DNA here is from genome assembly GCF_963457635.1 of Microchirus variegatus. NCBI lineage: Eukaryota > Metazoa > Chordata > Actinopteri > Pleuronectiformes > Soleidae > Microchirus > Microchirus variegatus. Next base: position 9,349,637 of record NC_139820.1, on the reverse strand, counting down.
AGCCTTAATTATGTACTTTAGGTAAGGCCTTGCTTTGCAGAGGATGCCATCTTGCTTCTAAAGCAGCAGCCAGAGCGTGTGTTTCATGTTTTGTAGTGAAATCTAACTAAACAAAGCGAGAGTGACATTCTTACTAGTGTGCAAAGGCCACTTGGGAACACATTATGCAAATATACAGTACCAACACGGGCACTAGCCAATCAAATGACATTTATGTGTTTAGCTCGAAAACTACATAGGTGCACCCAATAACAGTGGACATGGTGAATACCACCATGATTTTAAAGGCATTTATTTCTTGTTTTAAATAAATATATAGATTACAAAAAGCCATGAAAGTCGGGAGAACCAAGGTCACCTTGTCAAATTGTTTCGTCTCAATCCAAACCCAAAAGTAACTTGTCATTTAACCTACAGCTGACGCAAAATAAATACAGCTCACACGGTCTCATTACTCACTTGTAAGTGGTGGTGATTCTATTTTGGCGGTAGTCCTCCCACGAGGCGTACTCGTACAGCACCTCGGTCCGATACGGTGTCCACGGCATGACGTATAGCCTGTCGCCAGCCTGGAGTGGGTCCTTACACCATGCTCCTGACTGATGCTCTGCCTCCAGGAGCGACGAGGCCGGCTGGATGCTGAGCAGTGAGCCGGGACATACGAAGACTGGAAGAGGGGATTTAGGAGGGGGAAGCAGGATGTCAGGAAGAAGAGGAAAATAAAAGCGAGAGAAGAAGAGCAGGAAAGAGTGGAGAGACAGTGGAGCAGGTGAAGGTAGAAAATGGATTGACGAAATGAAAAATTGATTGAATTAGATGCAGTTGGTGCGGCAAGATTGAGGGAAAAAAGAATGAAGAAAAAAGAAGAGAAAGGGCTTTAAAACACCTGTACTGATCTCAAGCAACAGAAGAGAGGTAAAAGTGTCATCACACACTGTTAGTGTGTGTGTGTGGTGAGAAATACAACAGGGACACTGCAATGGAAGGTGTGTAAGAGTGTTTGTATGTCTTTTGTGTGTGCTTTGCGTGTGTGTGTGTGTTAGTGCAAAAAGAGTGAAAAAAAGAGTGTGAGGTAGAATCAGGGACGCAGAGGGCGGGGCTAAATTTTGCCTTGAAGTGAATGAGAGGGCAGGTTAGTTACACCGAGCACAACGCCTAGTTCACCCACATGTCAATAACTGTATGGACACACACATATGTACACGGTCTCACACTGGCATGCAAATAGGCATGCACACACACACACACTCACACACACACACACACGGAAGCAGTGCTTAGTTAGCACAAATCCAGACGGACATACAGTCACACACATTTGGTCTTATTTGTCCTATGAAGATAAATAAGGGGCTCTTCCTATAAGGGAAGAAAAAGGGGAAAATAAGCATGAGGAGGACAAGAAAGAAAGAATGAAAGAGAGAAAGAAGGAAGGAAAGAAAGAAATCGTGTATGTGAACAGGAAATAGATGAGAAAAAGATTATGTTTGTGTGAGCTGTTGTGTCGGTGTGTGCAGAAAGACCATGGAGGAAAATCAAGAGACAGAGAAACCAGTGGAAGAGAGGGAGAGGACGAAAGTGTAGAGAACTACACAGAGAGACAAGAAGAAGAGAGACTAGGTGCGGAACCTGGATAAAATTGGATAAAAGGGCGGGTTTCCATACAACAAGAGATGGATAAAATGAGAGGGGGGGGGGGGGGGGGGAACTGAGTAGGAAATGAAAGAAAGAGGGGGGCAACATCCAGCATGACTACGAAACAACATCCTAGGTTAAGAGGAAGAGAGAGATGGCAGGAGAGAGGAAGAGAAGGAGAGGAAAGAGAGAGGGGTCGGGGGGTAAGGAGAGATCAAGATGCTACAATGTATTGTCTTTACCTTTTTGGTCCACTTCTACTCAAGCATAGGAAAAAAAGAGGGAGAGAAAGAAAGAGTAGTCAGAGGGTGAAAGAAGGGAAGTAAAGAAAAGAAAGCAAGAGAGAAGGCAAGTGAGAAGGAAAGAGAGAAAGAAAGCGAGCAAGAAAGAAAGGAAAGGAAAAAAATTGCACAGATAAAGAATTTTTGGAACTCATTCTCGCCACAAATATCAGAATTTACAAAAAAAGAAAGGAAAAAAAAACACAAAAGAGAGCCAGCAAACTCCTCTATCCTACTCTCCTCCCCTCCCTCCCTCCCTCCCTCCGCCTCCCCCGAGCTCTCCTTTTCCTCAATCAGGCTCCTGTGGAGAAAAGAGAGCGACTCCTGTGGCGTGAATCTGGAAAAGAAAACACACACGCATGCACACGCAAGTGTATACACACACTCCCACTCCCGCGCACGCACACACACACACACACACACACACACACACACACACACACACACACACACACACACACACAGATGATGTATAGTAAAATTCTACGATTGTTGCTCTCTTTCTCTGTACTTTCTTACAGTTAACTTCCTGTCTGTATTTACACCACGCGCACACGCACGCAAGCACACACACACTCCCTGAGGAAAAAAAAAAAAAACTTTCTATCCTTCAATCTCATGGTCGACATCAGAGGTTATACGATTAAAAAAAAACACCTCAAACCTAAAGTGTAGCTAGAAAAATGGGTTAATTTTTCTTTCATGCACACATTTGCATGTCATGTTTGTGTGTGTGTGTGAACAGTATATGTGAGTTTATGGAAATATACATATATATGTGTGTGTCTATATATATATAGCATATGCATACTCACTGTAAGGGACACATTCATATTGGATCTCCAGGTACTTGTATGTTCCAGGACAAGGGTCTGGAAACACATCGACTCCGGCGACCACCACACATTGAGTCCTGTTGTTACACCTGGAGCAGGAGAGGGATGGGTGGATGGATGGATGGAAGGATCAGTCAAAGGGAAGGTGGAGTGAGGGGAAAAAAACAAGGGGGAGTAATTAACAGACAGGAAAGGGGAAGCAGAGGACACTCCATTTGTCTCCTCTCCCTCAGTGAATATTGATCAGTTCTTCTAGGAAAACAGTGCTGAGTTCACAGCTAATGGTGCAGCCAGGCACTCAGACTCAGCTGGAGAGACGACTCCACTTGCGGTACACATGACTAACAACACAAACGCTGTCTCTGTCGACACAAAAGCGCACAAGAAACTGCAGATGGTCACATTGACATTGATCTGTTTACCTGCACAGGACCTACTGTACATACGTTGCTCTACAGTGCAATCGCTTACATCGACGCGACGACACGCAGTCAATGGGATTCCCAGCACGTATACACACCTCTGGGCCATGATTTTTAATGCATCGGGGAGGTAACACTGCGTGTTCTCCATCTGGAAGGGGTCCGCATCACAGATCTTGTCATCGGTGCGTCCATAATTGGCCGTTTCCACCATCACCACGTCACTTCCTGGACAGCGTAGCTCTATGGGGTAACCCTCGCATGCCAGTTCCCTGCGCAGCAGCCCAAAAGGCATGGCAGCTCGAGACATAGCTGCTCAGATGGCGAAAAAGAAAACAGAAGATATTACATTTTTGTGCCTGCATGAGTTGGAGAATTTTCCATAAAATAAAAAGTCACTCCCTGAAATAAAGCTTCAAAAGCTCCCTCAAGACCACATCTGTGCTGAGAATTCGTAGTTTCTATAGATTAAATCTTGTGCTGGGCGTTTCCATGACGACGGACCGGAAAAAGACGCGCGTGACGTCACTTTTACGTGACTCCGATTGTTAAACTGAGTCTCAAAAGTAATGTAATCCCGACTTCTAGACAGGAAGCACCATGGCCGTGGGTTTTGCGGGTTACAAGGAGGAAGTTAATCCTTCAAATGAAGGGACACCGTGTCGGCAGGACAGCGAGACTTTATTTTTCTCTTTTCACAGGTAACAGATAAGCACGATCTCACGCGGAGCCGGACTCTCTTCTCTTCTCCGGTCCGGTCCGGTCCGTCCCTTTACCTGGTCCCCCCACCACAACAAGGGGACGCGTAATTACATTACACAAAAAAAAAAAAAAAAGACTAAAAGTGGTAATAAAACATTACAGACTAAATAACATAATAAATAAAATGAACAACACAACTTAAACACATAATAAAACAATAACATGTAATACAGTAATTTAAAAAACATAATGCTAATGATGACAACATAAATTCCATACATAAAATAATAAACTACACGGTTACACTAACGCTAAACTTTAAAAACAGAGGCACACATACGCAGTACGCTGCTCTTTTCGTTTAATAAACAGACCGCTCCAGTTCGGCTGTAGGCGGCGCGCTAACACAGCTAACGGAGCTAACACAGCTAACGGAGCTAGCTGGTAAACGGCCGGTGCCGCGGCACGTAAACATGACGTCACGCGGGTCTATTTTCCGGTCAGTCGTCATGGAAACGCGTCGTACTAACGTTGACGTGCCCAGCACTAATTAAATCACATCATGAGCTGCTATGTTGGTACACTAATTAATTATTCACCAGTTGTATAACAAATGCCATGCATACCTTACAGTTATAGCCTTAATTAAATCTTGCCCATTGCTTCAGGGCCCCATAATTGACAATAAGCATTGGGCTAAACGTGCAGAATGTGTTATGGCACTGTGCGCGTGTGTGCGTCTCCCACGTGAGTTTAATTCAATTTCTACACTCGTACGAATGCTTGCATTGCAAGGGTGCAAACAGAGTGTGATGATGATAGAAATCACACCACACCTCCACCGTGACACCTTGATGTAACACTGTGAATCACAACATTGTGTGTTTTTGGGTCTGTGTGTGTGTGTGTGTGAGATAAAGCTTTCCGCGTCGGTTGTCAAGTGCTCAGTGAACACACTTAAAGACTTTATTTTCTTACATTTGCAAATGGGATTTCGCTCATCCTCATATCTAGGTGTGTGTGTGTGTGTGTGTGTGTGTGTGTGTGTGTGTGTGTGTGTGTGTGTGTGTGTGTGTGTGTGTGTGTGTGTGTGTAAACCCAACCGACTGCCATATTAATCCATGTTAAACCAGCGATATTAGAGAGAATAACATCACTCCAACCTTAATCCTGTTGTTCGCATCACCTGCAGTATCGTGTACACATGAAAAGCTTGCTGCTGCACCGGGATTAAACACCGCCCAACACATGGACGTGATCAGTATGCGGACTGTGCACTGTAACTGTCTGCAGTGCTGAATGATATGATGCCGTCTAAAGGAAAAAAAAAAACCCTCCCTTTTATCGAGCTGCATACTTCAATCGTTTTTTGTAATTCTCTTATTTATTTAGGTCACAGCCTTTCGCCAACTTTGCCAAGGTGACATTGTCTGATTCATATTCTTGTCAAAAAAAAAAATCCATGTATTGATCGATTATTTCTTGATCTCATTAGGACATTTTAAGATAACCCCACTGCCGCGATGCTTACCTTGGCTGGAGGGGGCGACGTGAGCTATCGTGAGTGCACACACCCCCAGGAACCAGAGTGATACGGCCATGCTGGACAGGAAGATTTAGCAGGTCACACCACCAGCCGCGTAAGGAGAGCCTGGAGAGAGAGCAGTGGAGTTGTGAGATTGACTGTGTGTGTGTGTGTAATATGGTCAATAATACACACCGACAGTGAGAGCATGTCAGAAAACAAACAAGGTGGGGGCACAGAATAATAAAGAGACAGTGGATAGAAAGAAATAGAGATAACAATTGGACAATCAGTACTATGAACAGTCCCTCAATCTGCTGTTACCATGGTGATAGCACAGTGCAGCATGTGTATGTGTGTGTGTGTGTGTGTGTGTGTGTGTGTGTGTGTGTGTGTGTGTGTGTGTGTGTGTGTGTGTGTGTGTGTGTGTGTGTGTGTGTGTGTGTGTGTGTGTGTGTGTGTGTGTGTGTGAAACAGGGAGCGAGTGAAGGAGAGACACTGGGTGTGTGTGTATCCGAGTGTGTGTGTGTTTGCGGGTGAAAAGCATGTAAGTAAGTCCATAATTAGCCAGAGGCAAGAGTGGCCACTGACCCATAAAAGACTCTTAATCTTTCTATCCACACACACACACACACACACACACAGGCGGAGGGGCCTTCGCTCAGCTTTGGCCACTTTTCAGTAATCCTAAATAAATGATGGAGTGGAGACACTCTGCCTCTCAGCAGGGCAGAGGTAATGGGATGAACAGCTGACTGAGGGCACAGGTGATCAGAGGGTGATGCTGCTGCTGCTGCTGCGGCAGCGGCGTGGAGTTTTACGAGGGAACATACGGGACACAGGCGGCCGAGCTACACGAGAGTAAGAGTAATATGACTCCCTAATATAGACTGAACTCTTGGCCTCAGACAGAAGGGCGGATGGAGGCTGAACTGTAACATGCACACACCATTACATTTGTTTTCCCCAATGCTGCTGCTGCTGCCATAAAATCCAGCATGAGATTCTCCAGTGTGTGTGTGTGTGTGTGTACACACGCATGTGCTATTTGTGTGACTTGCTTTTCTCTCCGTCATCTTGTTCGGTAATGACGGCAGACAGATTTAGGTCACTTCTCAACAAATGTCAAACACGCATTCAAATACTGGTGCTTGTAAGGGCCGCACATACAGAGAGAGAGAGGGAAGAGACGTCTGCCTTCTTTAAGTCCACTGAACCAACAAGGCTCACACACACACACACACACACTCTCTCTTTGAACCGAAGAAGCCTCTTGGATTAGATTAAGAGATTTAACGTTTTCAACTCAAACTAAAGCAATTCCAGTTGCCTATATCGAAAACTCTTGAAAATACAATCACCTGGATGACTGAGAACCTTCACACACACTCACTCACACACACGCACACACATTCGTGTACTTGCTGCATACTGTAGCATTTCCACTTTATAAATCAACGCAATTACAAATATCTACTTCATGAATGACATCTACAAAGAACTACTGGGTGCAGTACCATAAAATGTCTGCAGGTGGCGCCCCAGAGCAAAAAAAGTGTGTGAATCCACCAGGGCTGGAAAACAGGTTTTTGTACCAAAGTGAGGATTGCTTTTATAGCACGTTTACAACCTAAGGAAGTGATTTCAATGAAAACAAAGTGAGGCCTGGCGAAAATGTCCTCACTGCGTCAAAATGACCTCACTTTGTTGGTTAAAAACCCTCACTGGTCCTCAGTAAGCCGCAAGTACAAGAACACACACACGCAGCTTTCCTGCATTGACTTCCATTTGCCCGAAACATATCGTCATCCCTAACTTTAACCGTAACCAGTTAAAGGCGCCATATGTAAGAATGTGGCCAAAAAACGTTACTACACTCAAATTCAAAATACCGAAGTCTTTTAGGTTTCGCTTTTCTCCGCCGTTGTAGCTCAGACGTAACTGGCAACCCGTGGTTGCTCGGCAGCTGAGACTCTACTGACTGCAATGATTGGTAGACGGCGGTAGGTGGCACCACATGCCAAAACATGAAACATAAACATGATTTGCAGTCTGCAAAATATTTTTTTAATGCGAATATTTGGCTGTACTGTTGTTGTTGGTGAGTTCAGTTTGTTATATGAACATTATTCCTGGGTCTCTGTGACATATTAGGAGGATTTAGGAGGCCAGTTGGTTTAGATTTATTACATAATACACCTTTAATCCTTGTTTCTACTGTGAATATCAAGCTCATGCTGTCTATAATGTACATTTCCCTGCTGCAGGACTAATAAACTAAACTATCTTATCTCATTTCAACTTAACCAATTCCTCAGATATAAGCCTAGGTTTTGGTCTCCATGAGGACTACTGGTCCTGACAAGTTCAGTGTTTATGCCAGAAAAGCTTCCTAAGGAGGCAACAAACACACACACACACACTTACACACACAAGTGGAGATGCAGAGTAAGTAGACCAAGGACACTGATGGGCCCTGACAAAGCCACACACCCTTACCCACTGTTGGTGGCAATGCACTCTCTGCCTGTGACCAAAATCTAGCCCTAGGCCACAGCTCGGCCTACTTGGAGAAGCCGCGGTCTCTAAGTGAGAGTGTGTGAGTGGTGGGCCTGGAGGGAAATTAATTACACACACAGTGGCATTAATGTACACACAATCATGCACATACAGAGCATACAGACTACTACGGCTACTACTGTCGCATTTAGAACTTTATACGCAGAAATTCAGCACGCCTCCCCTAATTATGTTTACCTGGGAGTATAATTTCTTTCAGGTAAATGTTGTTCGGTTTCCACGAGGTTAGAATTAGCCTAACTTTTTAAAGCGAAAGCTTACCAAGCAAACAAAGCGGAATGGCATCCTTCTTGGTATGTGAAGGCCACCGTAGTTCCCTGACATGCTTGGCAAAGGGAGGGTACAGTGAAATATCGTGATATTTGGAGACACCAAGTATCCATTTTCTACCTCCGCCAGGTCAAATTTTCAGGAAATATTGGGTGTGATCCGTAGACATTATCACTAATTATATCGCTATTTTGTGGGGGGCTGAGCTGCCTCGGCGGAGGTCTGCGCTCTCCGAGTGCTTTTCTAGTTCACTTCACAAATAATTAGTGCTGGGCATGTCAACGTTAATGCACGTTAATGCATGGCACGTTTTAGTGACGACTGACCGGGAAAAAATGCGTGTGACATCATGTTTACGTGCCGTGGCACCGGAGTCCAAGCACCGTTTACCAGTTAGCTCCGTTAGCTCCTTTAGCGCCGTTAGCACACCTACAGTCGTACTACAAATAACCAGCGTACCTGAGTACTGCGTATGTCTGTCTCTGTTTTTAAAGTTTAGCGTCACTTTAGAGACTAAGTTTAACAATCGGGAGCCACGTAAACATGACGTCACGCGCGTCTTTTTACGGTCAGTCGTCATGGAAACGATTCGCACGCTAACGTTGACGCCGTTAATGGTGACGTTAATGGCCCAGAACTACAAATAATAAATAAACCTGTATTTTTTTATGGATTAACACAAAGAATAATCAGTTTCAGTCCACTAGATGGTGCCAAATGCAATATTTCGCAATATAGTGATCATATCGGTATCCATTCCGAGCCGTTCGCTTTGATGTTTTTAAGTCAAACGTTCAAAATGGAGACCGTAAGTGTTTTTCCTCACTTTATTTAAACAAATGACCACCACGATGTCACGTGTCGTGAGTTGTGCATTATTCCCACTGCAATTTACCAAGGGTGCACCTGTGGCACAGATCCGTGCCACAAGAGCACTAAGGAATCCAGCTTGATCATGATAGCAAGGTCATTTAGGAGTCTGACAAACAAATCCTGTGTGGCTTAGAATAAAATACAAAAAAAAATTAAAAAAATGGAAATATTGACCAACACAATGCTGCGAGAAGCAGATGAAAGCTGAAATCCAATAAAAATCAGTCTGTCGGAAATCATTCAAACTGATGTGCAATCATGGCAGGTACAAATATTCACTGTGTGTGTGTGAGAGAGAGAGTAACTTCCCCCTCTTTTGGTCAGAGAGCTGTCAGCGCCTAAGGGTGGATCACTATGAAGCACAGTGACAAAACAGCAGTACACTGGCGTGTTCCTAATGGAGGGAAATGTGTGTGAGAGAGAGAGTCAGTACGTTTCCATGCACAGTGGAGTCGCACCACTGTGCCGCTACTACGCCATTTAATTGGTCTACACTCTCTTTGTCCCTGTATGCCGTACAAACACTACTGAGGGAATTGATTTATTGAATGTAGTATGATTTTTTTTTTTCAACACTAGGTGGCAATATAACCTCCTAGTCAGTTTCTGGCTGACCTATTATGTCACACAGCAAAACAACGTTGGCTGGCGGCTAGTTGGTAGCATTTCGAGTGCCAATCTTAAACTTTAAGAATTCTTTTGGCTGACGGAACACAAACTCAGTCTTCTTGTCAGTCTGGCTTGCACCATGTGTTTTATTTTGTTTTCTCCTTCCTCTGCTGACTTCTTCTTTTTACTTCTAGGTCAAAGCCCAGGAGTGGGAACTGAGGTGCATGGGTAGAGCACCTGCATTCTCCCCAGACTAACATGTTTACATGTATTTAGTCCCAGTCAAGGTCATCTAAGGTCATATAAAAACACTGAGTGACAAGAGACGAAAGATTTGGCATCATAGCGAGAACTAGGGAATTGGTCCGATACTGGTCAAAATCACTGGATTGGATAAAAATGTAAAATCCAATACAATCCTATGTAGTCCATGCTTCACAATGCACAGACTGTAATATTTTTTTAAATTAAAATCAGCAAAAGCATTTTTTCGCCGAGTCATGTTTGGGCTGCTCATTTCTTAAAGGGGACATATTATGCAAAGGGTTAGAGGGTTAAAAAAGATGACTGAGTCATGTTTTTGTGGAAGTACAGGAGATAAAACACGCGATGTTGACTTCTGAACTCGTTGCTACATCACAATGACACATTCCTGGAAAACGCGAGAGTGCAGGTGAGGGCAATAGTATCTGGAAGAGCAGAAGTCTGCAAAGTGTTCTATTCTTGGCTGCACAGAGTTCTACACAAACTCCTCGCCTCAGAGGATTTACGCGTCCAGTGGATACATTTTATATATGACGGCAATGTGACGACTAGAGTCGGCTAATGATGGCTTTTCCAAATGCTAACAGCTGTTAGCTGCCGGAGCCTCAGTGACGCTGACGTAGTTTCCTGTGTCTCATTTGCATTTAAAGAGACAGGCACTCAAAAGCGAGCGTTCTGAACAGGGCTGTTTTGGCAGAGTGATTGAACTGCTGTGGTGCTTCATCCTTAAGGTCTTTTGACCAAAGCATGTCACAGACATGTTCATTAGGACACCAGGGAACTAGGTTAACTCGAGAATTGCGGCAAATATGGGGATCTCTAGATACTCTCTAGTGGTATCGGCCCATCCTTAGTGAAAACACAGGCTCTACGGGTTGAAATTATTTCCAATAAAAACAATGGCATTCCCCTCTGTGATTTTAGAGTCCTCTTCAGTTGACCTCCACAGCTTCCGCAAGGCCAACACTTTCATGACACCGTCAAATACATTTATAGGGTTTGGAGCCCGTATGTTTGTCTGGTCAGCCGGTGACCCCCCGGGGGCATGGAGGTGTCGCCCTCTGTGAATCATTTGCTTGTTGCAGGCAGGAAACACAGGCAGCGCTCAGGGCCAAGTTTGCAGCATGAGGACCCCCCCCCGCCCCCTGCATGCTGGATGTTCCCGAGAGCATTGGGGTTTATACTGCACATAGCTGGCTCGCTACAAAGAAAACAGAGGGGAAATTACTTGCAGATGTATTCCCGACCATGTTAAACATGAATTAACTCAAACTCGTGCACAACTGTTGCATATCATATTCGCATAATGAAAAGAGTGCACTGCTAATGTACAGCAATGACACAATGTATAATAGTGTTTATTGCATGTGACTGATGTTTTGTTTTTTTGTTGTATTTTATCTACTCTGTAGAATTGAGTCTATTCCAAAGCTGCGGGGGAAGGTTGATTAAACATTGTTAAGTTTCCTCACATATTTATGAAGATCGTAATCCTGAGCTCAGCACTCTCAATCACAATATAAAGCGGCCCGATTTATAGGCACCTTCTCTGAGGATCTGCCTCCTTTAACGGATGCATTTGCTCATTTATCACCGTTTGTCGGTGCCCCGATCATTGCGCGACATTAATTAAGCAGCGAATAGCTGAAATGTGTCACTGCTAAGATGAGGTGGCCCTGTGAGGATTAAAAACACTGTGCACTGACATTATAAAACCATACATCCATTAGTTCCACATTAGTCTGTTATTTTTTTTCCAGGCATGACCATATTAACTGCAGATATAAAGAATTTTGATTTTTTTTCCCATTGTAATTATGACTATCGACCAATGCTGACCAATTAATCTTATTAGAAGGTCCAACACTTGATGCTTCAGCTTCTAATTTGTGAGGATTGATGTTCTTTTAAATCATACAGGATCGTAAATTTCATATATTTGGGTTTGGTCCGATAGTGTAATTAATCAATTTGTAATCAGCTAATATTATAATTGGTTTATTTGGTTGTTTACGTGATTAAAAGGTAGTTGTAGGGTTAGTCCTATTCATAGCTCAGATAAAGACTGACACGAACATACGGACCATCTCTACATTATGAAACATTCTAACAAACAGGAACAGAATGTCTCTTTCCTAGAAGCTGGACGCTGAACATTTCCCAGACCTGAGAGTCACAGCGCATTAACAATCAACAGTTGTGAGTTCAGTTGTCCGCGGCAAAGCGGAGCTTTTCTGGCAGAACATCGGAAAAACTCTCGGATATCAGCGAACACGTCGAGCCAGATGTTTTCTCACGAGACGGTGTTTAACGCAAACCAGTTGCAACAATAATAACCTCCGGGTAGATGACGAAATCGCCTCGAAAATCACACGGTCAAGACGACCAAAACAACCTCGGATTTGACTCTGGGAAAAATAATGATGACACGCGTTTCGCAGTCGTCAACAAAATAATTTATCGATTATCATCCGATGATGAAGAACACATAATGAGCCTGAACAAAGAAAACATTTTAGGTTTTTTTTAGACGAATGACATATGGATAAAATGACTCATGAAAGAGGCACTGAAGCTGCAGATTAGTTTGAGCAGAACAGAACAATAATCTGGATTGTTGCTTCTCTCATCCAATGTCAGCTGTTTGGCTCAAGCTCTCCCCGTGATCCTCAAAGGTTATGTTTTGCAGATGATGGGGCCTTTATTATACTCGGGAATGGATAAAAAGCACTCGGTATGTTTCCATGCACAGTTCTGTGGAGCTACACTACCGTTCAAAAGTTTGGGGTCATTTAGAAATGTCCTTATTTTTGAAGGAAAAGCACTTATTTTCAATGAATATAATCAGAAATACACTCTGTACATTGTTAATGTGGCAAACGACTATTCTAGCTGCAAACATCTGGTTTTTAATGGAATATGTACATAGGTGTATAGAGGCCCATTTCCAGCAACCAGAGCCGTTTCTTGCTATATGCCGACTATGCAGTTGCATAGGGCCCCACAGCCACCAGGGGCCCCCCAAACTGCAAGTTCAGACTCATATTTTATTATATTTTTAAAAATTAAAAGTACCTGTCTTTATTTGCATGTATTGGATGCATTCATTATGCATATATTTGCAAAGCATGTAAGTGTTTGTGGGGTAATCAGAAAAAGTTAGGATTCTCTACCTTGAGTTTGAAAAAAAAAATAGGGGCCCCCCAAATAGTATCTCGCATAGGGCCCCCAAACAGCTAGAAACGGCCCTGCCAGCAACCATCTCTCCAGTGTTCTAGTGGTACATTGTGTTTGCTAATCGCGTTAAAAGGCTATTGGATGATTAGAAAACCTTTGAAAACCCTTTTGAAAACAGTTTTGCTGGTTCTTTGACGAAAGCAAAGTTTGAAGGGCAACATCATTTCTAATCTTGTCAATGTCTTGACTATATTTTCTAAAAAATTTACCCCAAACTTTTGAACGGCATGTCATTTAATTGGACAACGATCCGCTCTCAGTAAACAAGCACGAGGTGGCGAAATGCCCCGTTTCAGCTTGTTAGTAACAGGCAGTTTCCAGGTTAGCTGGCGTTTGGCCGAATGCTGCAGTGCATGAACTTTAAAATATTGAATTCTTTAAGCTGACAGAACTTAAATTTGGTCTCATTGTCGCTCCCCCAAAAAAAAAAAAAAACGTACTGGCCTGGATTTTTCCAGGGCGAAATCCAGCTGTTGTCTTATTCTTCTGTGCACCAGCTTATTCTCTTATTTCTAGGTCAAAGCCAAGGGGGTGGGATCTGTAAAGCATTGCAAAGAGCACGTATTTGACTCCAAATAATATGGGTGTTTTATTTAAAAGTCCAGTTTTAGCCAATGGTTTTTTTTTCTAACGTCAAATAAACTGGTTTGATTATCGGAAGAAAAAAATATGGAAATCTGCCACGATCCAGACACAGGCTATAAAATGTAAATAAAAGCAGCAGCAGGATTTTAAGTGAGTCATGTTGTAGCCTGTTTTTATGGGAGCACAATATTTGTAACACATTTGGAGCATTGTGTATTTGAAATGGCTGGTTAGGGTTATTTATTTCTCTACCTATCGCCAAGAAAGTCATCTTTCAGATCTCAAAAAGCATTACTCTATGGTTCAACTCTCTTATAATATTTATAATACATCTGAATAGAACAAATAACTGCTCTGAAAGAAAACAATATATCTATATATATTATTATATCTATTAATTAAAGACATTAAAAGATGGAACACAACTGGATGAAATTTGTTGCGATACCAGACGAAATTCTAGGAGCCTTTGGAGCCATGTTCATGCCTGTGTGTGTGTGTGCAGAGTTATGGATTAGGTCAATTGGACACTCTAAGGGCGCTTTCACACCTATAGTTCGATTGGTTTGGTCCGTATTGGTCAGAAAAATGTTACAGACGTGGGTATGGTTTGCTTTGACATATACATAGTTCTAAACGAACCAAAATAGACCTCAAAGACCATCAGCACCGGAACCAGTCTAACTCCACCAGGCACCGTCACTGCCGCGGAACTTAAGCTAGCTCTAAGCACCGCGGTCGGAACCAATCACTGGCTCACTGAATACGGCTGGCTCGCAAGGCAGCGATTATGACAGCAGCTGTAATGCCCCCAGTGGGGATTGACGCTGGGCAGAGGACGGGCGCAAAACCACCGTTGATGCGCCCGGGGGAACATTCGGTGTAATCCCGTATCTCATCTCATAACCATAATGCATTAAACTATACAGTTTCCATCCCATTTGGTTTCTTTCACCAGAGGAACCGCACCAAAGTAGGGCGGATCTCGGACCGGTTGATTTGGTTGCGCACCAAGGTACCGAGATTACATTCACACCTACGCAAACGGACCGAACCAAGGGACCAAACACGTTTGGTGCGCACCAAATGCTGTAGGTGTGAAAGCACCCTAAATTGTAGGTGTGAGTGTGAGTGAGCGAATGGTTGTTTGTCTCTATATGTGTACCCGTGATGGACTGGCGATCTGTCCAGGACGTACCCCGCCGTTCGCCCCTATGTCAGCTCAGATTGGTACAGCGCTGGATGGATGGATACTCAAGGTTTTGAACACACAAAAAGAAAATCACGCTACAAAAAAAGATACTATAAACGAATATGATAGCGTTTTGCGTCTCTCATAGCTAAGCGATGAAGTGGAAGTGGAAGTGGAACCTTTAAGATGTGGATCAATGACCTTTTACACCATTTGGTATTAGAGAAGATTTGCTATTCTACAGGAGGTTGTATTCAAAAATGTTAGGCTACATGGAAACCTTTTTTACGTTATATAGAGAAATTGGATGTCACTAATATTGGTGGTGTTTTAAAGGACTGATCCTGTAGTGTGCATAAACTGAATCCCATAAGGAGCGTTTTTGTGTACTTATTGCTTGTTTGTTGTCTTTCTCCATTTAATTGTATATCATCCTGTTTTGTTTTAATTAATATATGTGTGTAAGTAATTAAGTGATTAGTGATTGGTAAGTGATTGCATACAGGTTCGATCAATACCAGGCTGTTGAATGGTATGGTAATATTGTTGCAGGGAGTGTACTGTATGTACTTTGTACACTATCTTTTCTTATATAAATATCAATAAAAAGTACTATTGTTGTCTTTATGTATGTATCTTTTAAAATGCAATATGAGGCAAAACCAGGAACCAAATGTCTTGGTTGATCTGAAAGTGGCTGTCATGTTAAAAATGGCATCCATAAAACCTGAATTAAGGCTTTGCAAAAAATCCATTTCAAATGGCTCCATCTTACATCTTAAGCACGGCATGAGAAAGGCATTGATGTAACCTTGAGCTCACATGTTATTGTTTCGGTTAAAATGTGTCTTTCCATCACACAAAGGTGAGAAAAGACCTGAGCAGTTAGTGCGCAGAGCGTCACTGGAGCTAACACTGAGGCGACATGTCATCTGCTGGCTGTCACATCCGCGTGTCCCTCACTGCCCTTTCGTACTAATCGTGATTTGTGTGCCAGCTTACACCGTTAATATGATTCCAGGTGTTTTTTTTCCCCCGACATCGTGTCACCAAGACGAACTCCGGGACAAAGAGCAGGATTGTGACCCCGAGGCGTGACAAAATGTAATTCTACTTCTTCCCGCGATCGCTGACTGAGGTGTGACAGAGCAGAGCCGACCGCATTCAGCCGCTTTTGTTTGCGAGGCAGCAGAGCGGGCTGGAGCTGCACGGACAATAGGTGTCCTCTGAGATGGGAGAAATTTTGTCTCTGGCTTGAAAAGCTGGCGAGGGCGAGGGTACAGTTCGATTATCGCTGGGGGATTAAAACCACCATTATACAAATTATTACTCAACGTATTATAAAGCAAATTACACATGGGGATCAAAAAAAAGGGTTGAGGTTGAGGTTAGGGTTAAGGTTAGGGTTTGGGGTTCAGTGATTTTGAACGTGACATGGTTGTTGATGCCAGACAGGCTGGTCTGAACAGCAGTTTGAAATAATCGAATGGCGACAAACCAATCTGCAGAGGGCCTTGTGTCAAACGTTGAAGATGCAGCAGGTTGTCCTCACCATACTTCATTTGTCGATTTTAAAGGTGCATTATGTTATAAATCTAAAGCAACTGGCCATTAAATCATCCTAATATGTCACAGAGACTCAGGATTAATATTCATATAACAAACTGAACTCACCAACAACAACAGTACAGCCAAAATATTTGCATTAAAAAAAATATTTAGCAGACTGCAAAATGTTTTGGCATGTGGCGTCACCTACCGCCGTCTACCAATCATTGCAATCAATAGAGTCTCAGCTACCGAGCAACCACGGGTTGCCAGTTAGGTCAGAAAACGAAACCTAAAAAGAACCTCTGTATTTTGAATTTGAATGTAGTAACCGTTTTTGGCCACTTTCTTACATATGGCGCCTTTAAATATCGTTCTTTTGATGCATTCTGTTCTGTTACGAGGCTTCGTGGTTTAATAGTAGTTCTCCGTTTCTTATCAAGTGGCCGTTGAGCGCATACCCGAGACGATTAGAGGAAGAAAGCCCGTGGCGTGGTGCCTGACAATCAAACAGGTCATCACTGTCCGTCCATCATCACTACAATCAATCGCTGACCTGCGATGACCATGTGTACACACACATACACTCATTTTTCATAACCACGTCTCTGCCGTTTCCCATACTCTCATTACGCCCCGTATATTAGGCTACAGTTCGACAACATCACAGCATGCAACGTTCAGTCTCACGTCATTGTATTGATGTTACTCTGATATATCAGATTCAGCCCTCGGCTCACGTAAGAGAGCCCACTGAGTGTCTGTGGGTGTCTGACTGATGCGAGGAGACACAATAGAAACCTGTTCGGAGTGACCCAAAACAGACACATACGGTGCATTTTTACAAGTCAAACGACAGAAAATCCATCCCATCCTTAGTGTCTCCCCCCCCCCCCAAATGGATGATGTAAATGATCCGTTCACACAAGCAAGCCTCGTTACGTTTCTTTTCCCCTTTTCCAACACACACACACACAGCTACGGTAGGTGAGTCACCGAGTTGTGCATTCACAAACGTCTCTCGTGTGTGAATCAAAGCAAATCAGGCGTCAAAATCTGCTACCGATACAACACAGCAATGAAATGACCAAGCCCAAAGCCATAAGGTTAACAATGGAATTCAGGCTGACAGATGAGTGCTAGAGTCCTCTCTACATCTCCCTTCATCTCCCCATCTTCACGGTCACTCCTTGCCTCCACTGACCCAGTCCTTTCTTTCTTTCACCGTCTGAAATATTGATAATGGACTCTCGCTCACTACACGGCCGTCCTCCGCTCATGTTCCCTGTTTATTCCATTCGTCCGTTGCACCACACCACAGGCGCTGCACCGAGTCATCTGGGATGATGAGCCCCAACGGTGATGGACCCCCCCCCCCCCTCCTCCCTCTGCGTGGGACACCTTGAATTATACCACTTTCCCTGCCTGCTCTCCTCAGAGGCCCAGAGGAAGCCGATCACGTGCCCATGAATATTTCACAGCACTCATGCCTGGCACTCATGTGCCACTGACCCAGCTCTAATGGCAGAGCAGCGGTGTGAGGCCCACAGCACATCATCAGATCCATGTCCCTCACTGATCCAATGGCACCACCAGCAGCAGCAAAGGGAAGGCACCTGTACAGACTGATCATGCATGTGCGCGTGCATGTGAGAGAGTAAGAGAGGGAGAGGGAGAGAGAGGGAGGGGCGGGGTGCATCCTCATAGCCTACATCCATATCTTACCGTCGATCCTCCTCCTCCACCTCCTCCTCACTCACTGCGTCTCCCGCATTCCGTCTCTCCGCGCCCCTCGCTCACTTTGCGTTTGCAGCCTCCTCCTCCACTCTGCCCGATGCATTAAAAAAAATAAAAAAAAATATTCGGCAGGGATGTGGCGGTGGTTATACCTGCGGGACCGTGTAAGTCATTATAGCGATGTGTCCAACAACAACTGGGGCGTCCGCCTCCTGTGATCCGTGCACTGTCTCTGCTGGACCTCACACCCTCCTCCTCCTCCTCCTCCTCCTCCCTCCGTCCTATCGAGGCGCGTCGTCTTTCCCCCGCTGTGTGTGTGTGTGTGTGTGTGTGTGTGTGTGCGTGTGCGTCACGTTGGTATCATAATTCCCACGGGTTTCGTGTCCAGAGAGGATGCGGGCGCATATCGGCCTCACAGCTCCGTGGATGGATGGATGAAGGGAGGGAAGAAGAAAAAAAAAACACGTACGCAAACAAGAATCAGACGCAAATTGGAGCGCGCAGACAGACAGACAGACCCAGGCTGCTGATGATGATGATGATGCTGCTGCTGTATCCTCCTCTTCAATAGCTCGACTACTTGTCAATGTTGCTCAATTACATCCTTGTGTTGCATGTGGAATAACGTCGACGTGAGCGCAGCCGCTGTGCGTATCCTTGAAGAATCGTGATAAGGCGCAGCAGCAGCAGCGGCAGCAGCAGTGGCACATCAGGATATATCTGGATAGAAAAAGGGGGGGGGGGACAACCTAGACAATAAAAAATAAATAAATCGTGTTATAAAAATTGTGCTGAGGTAAATAAATCAAAAAAACAGCGCGGCGACAACGGCAAGAAAACCGAGAGAGATGAGGTTTCCCGCTCGTAGCCTCGCCTTGCATCCGCGTCCTTCTCTCTCCCCAGCTTGTTGCGCGTTCTGCGTTCGGGAGCGCGCAACGCGTGTTCGCCTCTGTGTGCGCACGTGCACATACACACACAGAGAGATAGAAAGAAGAAAAAAAAGGTGGGGGGGGTGGGGGGTCGACTATATTATCAAGGTTTGTGTCAGTGAGCAGCGTTAAGCTGCTGTGTAGGCAAAAAGAGAAGCAGTATAGAGAGCGGTAAACAGCAGCTCCTGCCTCTTTTTTTTTTTTGTACATGTCGTTGTACATGTCTCACAATTTTATGTCCCCCCCCCAAATCACATGGATGGTGTTTGCTGTGTGTGCAGCACATGCATGTAACATAAGCGCCCGCAGGCATTTACTACAGGAGAGCTTTGTTTTGGAGCAGCTGTGACAGGAGAAGAACATGTGTCACTTGTTGTTGTTCAAAAACACCACCACCACCAAACCCCCTCCACCACCAGTCGAACCTCGACGACACCTGGTGAAACACACGGCGTCTGACAGTCATCGTTAGAGGCGACACAAACCATCGAGGTCTGCAACCTCTGCAATCAGGCGCCATTGTTGACCCCAAGTTTAAAGGCGCCATATGTAAGAAAGTGGCCGAAAACTGTGACAGTAACTGGCAACCCGTGGTTGCTCGGCAGCTGAGACTCTACTGACTGCAATGATTGGTAGGTGGCGCCACATGCCAAAACATGATTTCAAAATATAAACATGATTTGCAGTCTGCAAAATATTTTTTTTAATGCAAATATTTTGGCTGTACTGTTTTATTATTCCTGAGTCTTTTATGAGTTTTATGGCCAGTTGCTTTAGATTTATTACATAATAATGCACCTTTAATAAATCTAGAGCCGCAAATTTGACCCGTAATGACTGATATGTATATATAGATATAAAAGAAGAATAGGTCAGCTTACTACAGCTGACACAATTCATCTATTAAGTCAACTATTTTGATAATAGATTAATCGGTTTGAAGCTTTTTCCATGATTAAAACAAGATTTCTGATCGTTTTAGTTTCCTAAATGTGAATATTTTCGTTTCTTTGCTCCACATAACAAAGACATCATTAGAAACTGAATCATTTTGGTTTGTGGACAAAGCAAGACATTCTGGAACATCGTCATTTCCGCCGATCGACGTCGTTTAACATTTTCTGGATCAAACAATTAATCGAGAAAATAATCGACAGATTAATCGATTGAGAAAATAACGGTGAGTTGCAGCTCTATAGGTCAACCGACAGTTTGTATGAAATATAAGAACTACAAAAAGAAAACGTTAACTTCAACGTTAACGCACGTTAACGCATGACGCGTTTCCATGACGACTGACCGGAAAAAGACGCACGTGACGTCATGTTTACACAAATTGTTAAAATGAGTCTCTAAAGTAACTCTAAACTTTAAAAACAGAGGCACACATACGTAGTACACGGGTAAGCTGGTTATTTGTAACGCTGCTCTTTTCGATTTATATACAGACCGCTCCAGTTCGACTGTATGCGTGCTAACGGCACTAAAGGAGCTAATGCAGCTAACGGAGCTAACTGGTAAACGGTGCCTGGACTCCGGTGTCGCGGCACGTAAACAAGACGTCACACTCGCCTTTTTTCCGGTCAGTCGTCTTGTTGTCTAAAATGATATTTTGACACACATTTTGGCTTTAACAAATACCGCGCCTCCCGAGATTGGGAAATTGCAGTCGGCTATACTGATATTTCGATATCATTTCGATTACTTGTTCAGCCTTAGTTGAGAATGGCTTATCATATTTCCAACACAAGTTTGGGGGATTTTAAATATCACATTTGATGAGTTGGGACAAACGACGTCATGCATATTTTGAGTTGACTAGATATTAAAACAACCGTACCAAAGTAGAGCAGAGTAGAGTTGATTTGGTACGCACCAAATTGCCAAGATTACATTGACACCGACGCAAACAAACCGAACCAAACACGTTTGGTGCGCACCAAATGCTGTAGGGGTTAAAGCACCCTTAGTCTGATTTCGGCCGACTGTCAAGAAGTGGAGAGTTTTGAGGTACGGAATGAAAAAAAAATGATAACGATATGAGAAAATTGTGTCTCTTTCTGTGCTAAAACCTCTGTAATTTTGCTTCACTTGACCAAACTTTGCAGAGACGATATTCACATCTGACTGAAGTTTAGAGCTGCAGGTGCATCGTTCCATTACATTACGAGTGTGCAATTTTCGAGCAGAGACCTACAAGTAAGTATTGACATAAAGCTTGACCTAAAACGCTAAGAAATCAAAACGTATTGCTAGAAAAAATATTGCCGTGGTTCAAATGCCGTCCAGATCAGGTTGCACAGTTCCAATCAGCACAGTGGTGATCTGACCTGCACAGGTTCCTGTTTCGTGGAAATGCAGCTAACGTTGCACCGCGTTGCTTCACTGCGTTGCTTCACCGCGTCTCTTCTACACTCTTAGAAATAAGTGTTCCAAAATGGTCCTTCTACAAGGTCTGAGGTTCTACCTTTCTTTCCCAAAGAAAGGGTTTTTAAGGGTTCTTGGTAACACTAATGGTTCCCGTAAGAATCATTTTGACCCAGAGAACCCTTTAAAACCCCTTTGCTGAATAAAGGGTTTTAAAAGGGTTCTTGGTGGAACCCTCCAAAAGGGTTCCAGGATGAACATTTATAAAAAGGTTCTAACTGGAGCCAAAAAGGGTTCTCCTATGAGGAGAAATGGGAAGAACCTTATATGGTTCTCCTTAGCACTTGTATTTCTAAGAGTGTACTGTAGTCTGGCAGCACATCAGGAAGTTCTTGCATCTTAACTTCCTGTCTGATTTACATAAAAGCATCATCAATACAGTTTTCATGTGCGCGGAAGTGTGCGACGGCTAAACACAGCCTTTATTATGAAAGATGAGTCACATTAAATTACCGGCTATGTAGAAAAAAAGCCAGTTTACCATCATTTCACTCGCATCCATCTGAATAGCTCTGATTGCTTCTTGTGTAGTCCATAAAGTGCAGCTTGACTTCATAAACACTCAATAAAACGAAATTATTTTAATGGCGATGAATAATTCATCGATTTCAGATTATGCACGGCGCGTCGGGATTGGACGCGGCAAATTATGATGTAAAAGAAAAAGAAAATGTTGAAACTGCATTAGGAAGACGTGTCTTTTGAAAACGGAGAAAGGCTTTGACGAGTGAGTGTAATAAAACGGGCCGTAATGCTGAGAACTTGGCTCAGAGCAAAACCTTGGCTTCACTGTACACTTGGCAGCGTTCGCACATCGCCGAGGCAGTTAAGTCTACGCTGAGGTCAGCACTGCCCAGCAGCATTCATTGTTCTGTCGGGTAATATGCGACATCACGTTTTATTGGTAATTGGCATGTACACACCCACGCACACGTTGAGGTGTTTATAATTAAGATCAATCACAGTTAAAGATCCAATGTATAAGAATTAGTGACATCTCATAGTGAATCCATAGACTCTGTATAAAAACTGAGTGTAGTCTTCCAGCTCAATGGCTGAGGACAACCTGGAAATAAGAATATTGTGAATAGACACCAGGGGGCGACTATGCTGGTTCCAAAATAACACAGTTTGAATAGAAGTCTATGGGGAAATTGGTTTATAACTAGTGCTGGGCGCGTTAATGCGATAGTGGCGCTTAACGGGCGTTAATGTTTCCATGACGACTGACCGGAAATAGAAGTGCGTGATGTCATGTTTACGTGATTCCGGATTGTTAAAATGAGTCTCTAAAATAACGCTAAACTTAAAAAAAAAGAGGCACACATACGCAGTACACAGGTACGCTAGGTTATTTGTAGCCCTGCTCTTTTCGTTTAAAGCGGAACTAGACCGGAAGTTCCTATTATCGCTGTTTTTTTTGGTGTGTATCTGCGTCATTACCTTGTTTATGAAGCCTGACGGTTCGAAACAAACAACCGATCGTCCTGCTCAAGGCGGTAGTCCGGGCACATCCGGTTACGTACATTGAACCGCAGAAGAAGAATAACGTCCGTTGTGGAGGTGTTTCACGAGCAACAGTGTCTTCTGACTCTGGGTCTGACTCCGGTTTAAAGTCATAAAAGGAACTGCGGCGGGGAGTCGTGACGAAGCTATTTTTAAACACTGTTAAAACAATGTTTTGATAATGAGGAGCAGTGCATCCGCCGTTCCAGAGGGGGGCGCTGCGCTTCTGAGAACGGACGTGCTGGATAGTACTGGCCAATCACAAGACTCTGTCTTCTGGGGGTGAAAGTTCACTCTGAAACATCGCGGCTGAAAAACACTGTCAGAAAAGAGGATTTCTATCGGCTAGTTTACAGAAACTAGGAGGATTTTGACCATAAAAACAAGTTAATATATGTAAGTAGACCTCCATAACTAACATTTATGTGCAACAGGACCACTCTATGTGACCTTTAATAAAACAGACCGCTCCAGTCTGACTGTAGGCGCAGCTAACGGAGCTAACTGGTAAACGATGCTTGGACTCCGGTGTCGCGGCACGTAAACATGACGTCACGTGCGTCTTTTTCCAGTCAGTCGCCATAGAAACGCGACTAGTGCCCAGCACTATTTATGACGTTAGTTACCTGAGGAGTTGATGCTCTCAAATGCTAGTTTCAGGGTTGTTTTCTAAATCATCTTCCCATTGAGAGGACATCCCTCCCTTTCGCAGTTGTGACGAGGCGAAATCGTCTTGTTTAGCGATGGATCTGTTGCAATTTCTAACCCGAACAACGAGAATGTCACCACTGCACACACTGGTGCCCTTAGCAAGGAGGTGTCTATAGCCTGTAAGTCAACCATTACATTTTATACTGGTTCACAGTGGTTTGTCATGTTGAAATAGTCATTATTTTTTATTGACCTCCGCCAGGAGATCTATGTTTTCGCCAGAGTTTGTTTGTTTGTTTGTTTGTTAGCAACATAACTCGAAAAGTCAGAAACATTTTCAGGAAATGTCCGTAATGGGACCAGGAACACGTGATTAAATTTTGGGCGTGATCTGTAGGCACACATCACTATCACTGTTTTTATCGATATTTTGTGGGGGGGCTAAGCTGCCTTGGCGGAGGTCTGCACTCTCTGAGTGCTTTTCTAGTTTTTATTCAGTTTCTCAGTTTGCTTTTTTTATTTCAGTTTAGTTTGAGTTAATTCAACTAAAACTACGATTTAGTAGTTTTAGTTATTGTTTAGGAATTGACTAGTTTCCCTACTCTTAAAGTAACCTGGACGAAATAGCTTGGACAAAGCTGGACAAAAGTCGAACCTGTCAATTTTCATCATTTGAAAATATTCGTATTTTACCCGGTTAGCTTGTTTCTTAGCTACAAAAGATGCCAACATAAAATTAATATCCAACCAAGGCAAGGTTACTTTCATGCATATTATATTGAAAATAATAATTGAATGAGACCAACCCTTAAAACTCCAAACAAAATTGCCATATCAAATTCAACATTCCACAAATGCCAAAAAGTCTCTCACTAATAACATCTGTATCTGTAACTTGAGGTTGGAAGCCAGGAGAGTTCCAGAAAGTTTGAACTTATCTGCCCTGAGTAGGTGAGAATTCAGTCAGTGTATCCAAGCAGGTTTTCGAAGATCATCACAATCTCCTGCTCCCGGGATCAGCTTATTCCTCTCATTTTTACTTTCATTCCACCCGCCAGCTGCTTTTGTTTATTCCCTCCTCCTCCTCCTCAGCTCTCAGGTGTGACTGATTTATCAGTTCCCTCCTCCCTTTACTTCCTGCTCTGGTGAAAAATCAGATCGGTCACTCCCTTTTATCGTCCATCCTCCCTTCTTGTTACAACTAGTTTCAGCCTTAAAGTAACCTGGACAAAATAGCTTGAAAATAACTTAGACTTAGTTAACTATAATAACCCTGGTTTAAATAAGTAGTCGAAATCTTACGACAAAGCGTTTAGTTACTAATCACAACAACTTATTCCTCTGGCTCTTCATCTCCATCACCATGACACTCCTCCTCCTCCTCCTCCACCCTCTTCTTTTTCATTCCCCGCCTCTCCACCGTCACCCCACCCTCTTTTCTTCTTCTTCATCATCATCTTCTTCTTCTTCTCGTCTTCCACCTTGTATTTCAGCCTCCTCACGGGGTCACTGAAGCTGCGCATGGACTTCCCCTCGTAGTCGTCGCTGATCATGAAGCTCCTGTCGATGAGCTCCGCCGCTTCCTGCCAGTTGCGGTAGCACCGGGGGCCCAGGTGCAGTATCTCCTCCACCGCGTTAGGGCTCAGGACGGAGCAATCAGGCCGCAGCACCACCACTGTTGGCAGCTCCTCCACGTTAAACATGGCCTCCAGCTCCCTGTGGACACACACACACACACACACAGATACTGGCACATACATTGCAATAGATGGATTTACACAGCTAGGTATATTTACATTACAATCATCCATCAGCAGGTTGTGCACACAACCAGTGGGCCAGTCTCACACACCTCCTGTAGGGGTCCTCACAGGCCAGGAACAGGCACTTCTTTGGCAGCTCTTTGAGGAGGCTCTCAAGTCTTTCCTCTGACTCGTCCAAACTGATGATACGAAAAGAAAAATCACTATGAATAGACAGATTTGGCACATTTTAATCATCACATTATTCAAATAAACCACAGAAGTCACTTTGCTCTTATGAGGACAATATGGAATGTTAGATATGATGGGACATCAGTTTATGTCATTTGAGGATATACGTTAGGATTAACCCTTTAACACCCAAAATGTCCGTCTGGACATTTTTTAAAATTATTTTTAACTATAAAGGGGCCAGAAAATGTCCTGTGAGTAAGCGCTTTTGCCCATTTTTCCAGAATAACTTTCGATATCTGGCAGTTATTTACAATTTACAGCACGTTAAAATAGCGTATTAACAATTGAAAACGAAGAAGAAAAAAATAAAATAAAATAAAAAAATTGAACAGTATAAAACATATTTAAAATAACATTTGTTTGAATCGTGTCGTCATTAAAGGGTACAATTTAGAACACGCACACAGACTGCAGTATCTATCTATATAATTATAATATATATCTATCAGCTAGCAAGCTAGCTATCTTTTAGCTAGCAAGCTTTCTATCTATCTATCTATCTATCTATCTATCTATCTATCTATCTATCTATCTATCTATCTATCTATCTATCTATCTATCTATCAGCTAGCAAGCTATCTATCGTGTAGCTTTCTCTCTCTATCAGCTAGCGAGCTATCTACCTTTTAGCTTTCTATCTATCTATCTATCTATCTATCTATCTATCTATCTATCTATCTATCTATCTATCTATCTATCTATCTATCTATCTTTTAGCGAGCAAGCTCTTTATCTTTTAGCTAGCAAGCTTTCTATCTATCTATCTATCTATCTATCTATCTATCTATCTATCTATCTATCTATCTATCTATCTATCTATCTACAATAGCATGACAAGTTTAGGCTATGATTTGAAGTGCAGTTATGGTTGGAAATGTGTGCAGTTGTGTGTGTGTGTTACCTAATGTACAGCAGAACCAGCTGAGCAGAGCGATCCACGTAGAACTCATCCGTCAACTGTCTGAAGAAGTCGCTCAGCGTGAGCGCAAACGTCTGACACCTTTCACAGGCGGCCGATGCAAAGAAGAGCAACAGGATGCGGTTCTGCAGCCGCGTGACAATCTCACGCTCTGTGTCCAGCTCGTCCTGGTCCTTGTTGTTCTTCACCAGGACTCGATCGACGAACAGGTCCACCATGATTAAAGAGAGACGAGGGCTGACGACGGCTAAGGTTTAAGACGCTACAAGTGGATTTGAAAAGACATTGAACAGTGAAAGGACATCCTGGGAGAGGGATGCTCTTCCCTATAGTAGAGCAGATTAGCAAAAAAAATTCATTCACAACTGCAAAGAAGCACCAAAATTTGACTGAATGTACCTCTTAGGTCATTCTTTTGAAAAATCCCATTAGCCACGTACATTTCAAAATGGCGGACATAAAAATAAAAGATGGCCGCCATTTCTAACCGTTTTTTTTTAACCTGTCTTGAAAGTGTCTATAATAATAGTCAGCATCACCCTGAACAAGGATCCTTTGAAAATATTAGAAAAACCTCTAAAAGAAATAATTTTTATGTACAGTAGTAATCATGAGCAAATACAATGACCATTTTTGTACATTTGTAATAAATGTTTTGCTGGAATAATGTTGCGTTGCATATTTTCGTCATTATTTTCGGAGTAAATGGCAGAGAGAGAGATATAAATAGGATTTCGGATTTATAAACTAGAATTTTTACCTATCATTTGACACCAAAATCACTGACATCGGCACAGGAAATGGAATTCTGATGTAAAAGACGGTTGGAAATGTACATTTTGACATTTACGTGGGTAAAGGGAGTTTTCAAAAGAATAACCCAAGAGGTACAATCAGTCAAATTTTGGCGCTTCTTTCAAAAAAAAAAGCAATAATCTGCTCTACTACTATAAAAAGGGATTTTTTGGAGTGTTTCCTCACTTGATTGAGGGTCTAAGGAGAGAGGGTGTCACTTACTGTGGAGACTGTAAAACCCTTTGGTTTAGAGTCTTAAATAGCCATAGACCCTTTTTCACAGGTTTTACATTAATTAGGCGTCTACGCTTGCTATTGTTCCAGCGTAAGGGAAGGTCACACTAAATACTTGACCCTTTCACCCGAGAGAAGCTGTTTCATTTTCTGAAAAAGTTCTTATTTTCAGGCTGTGTTCCAATGAAGTGATTGAGAAATAATTATATGTAGCGTCGCTGAAACAACAACAAATCTAATGGTGGCATAAGACTTTGTCGCAGCACTGTATCTATTCTAATCTCACTGGCTGTTCAGTCAGATAATCCTCACAGTTGCTTACCTCTAATAAATATTATCTCCCCTCGAGGCAGCAGATCCAACATGAGAACGGCCTCTTTTTTTGTTGCATTCTCTTGGTCTGTACTTGAGTCAGTTTCCTGCCTGTCAGCATGTATCACACTCACTCACTCACTCACTCACTCACTCACTCAGTGTGTCTCCTTCACCTTGATAGCAGTGGCTGTTCACTCTGTGCTCCACCTCCCCTCTTCTGACGGGGAGGGAGGTGTGTGAGTGAGAGCTCTAGTGTTTGTTCTTGTACTTGCGGCATTCTGAGGACCAGTGAGGGTTTTTAACCAACAAAGTGGGGTCATTTTTACAAAGTGAGGACATTTTGGCCGGTCCTCGCTTTGTTTTCATTGAAATCACTTCCTTAGGTTGTAAACATGCTATACTATACAATTTGGCAGAAAAAGCCGTTTTCCAGTCCTGGTGTTTCACACACTTTTTGCTCTGGTGCTCCACCTGCAGACATTTTATGGTACTGTACCCAGTAGTTCTTTATAGAATTCATTCATGAAGTAGATATTTGTAATTGTGTTGATTTATAAAGTGGAATTGCTGGTCCTCACTTTATCAGCACTTTTACCTGGTCCTCAGTATGCAGCAAGTACTATAATGTGTGTGTGTGTGAGTTCTTGTACTTGCAGCATAATGAGGACCAGTGAGAGTTTTTAACCAACAAAGTGAGGTCATTTTTACAAAGTGAGGATATTTTGGCCGGTCCTCACTTTGTTTTCATTGAAATCACTTCCTTAGGTTGTAAACATGCTATACTCTGTTTTAAAAAGAGGTCATCAATTTGGTACAAAAACCTGTTTTCCAGTCCTGGTGTTTCACACACTTTTTGCTCTGTGGCTCCACCTGCAGACATTTTATGGTACTGCACCCAGTAGTTCTTTATAGATGTCATTCATGAAGTAGATATTTGTAATTGTGTTGATTTATGAAGTGGAAATTCTGGTCCTCACTTTATCAGCACTTTTGCCTGGTCCTCAGTACGCCGCAAGTACAAGAATGTGTGTGTGTGTGAAAGCAATGGCTGAGCAAGCATAAACTGTAATATGTGTGAACAGAGGTATAAATAATCCTCAATGAAGTGAGCCGCAATGAGACGTTTATTATTCAGTAAATAATGCAGGTGCATTAGCGACAATTTGATGAACTCTTCTAATGAAGTGTGTGCGCAGCAACCGAGAATTGATTGTTTTTTGAATATAAATCAATACATAACAATTTCATAGCAACATAGTTATATATTGATTTAGTTTTTTTTAATATAAAAAATGTTGCTCTGTTGATTTTTATTTTAAAACCGAAAAATATTATCATCATTAACTGTTTTATTGACTGTACCTTTGTTGTTGCTGTTTTTTCTGAAGCTGCACAGTTGGGTTGGTCACTATATGAGTCTGTACTATTGCACATTTGCATGCATGTTTTTGTGTTTTAACCTATCATCATAATGATTCTTAGTTTGTTATTAATTACATTATTAACAACTAGAATACATTGTCACATAAGAAGAAATGAATAAATATCATGTGTTGTCAGACAATTAAGAGAGAGGATCAACACAAAAGGCTTTACCTTTTATTTATATTTTTTTTAGTCTTTTGTCTCTTCATCTTCTTCCTTGATGTCCGTCGTCCTCACAACTTCCACCACTTCTTATTCCTCTTGTCGTCCTCCGTCTTGTACTTCAGTCTTCTCACAGGCTCTGTGGCACTTCGCAGATCCAGATTGTCGAACTCCTCGTTGAACATGAAGCTTCTCTCGACGAGCTCCGCCGACTCCTGCCAGCCGCCGAAACAGCCACAACCCAAGCGGCAGATGTCCTCCACGGCATTCGGAGAAAGGACGGAGCCATCGGGACGGAGGACCACGACCGCTGGGACGTCTTTCACCTTGAACATGGCCTGCAGTTCCCTGAAAAATGCACAGGAGAGAAAATCCACAGTTTTTTAGGGCCCAAGCACAAATGTACCAGGGCCAACGGCTCCTGGCACCAAGAGCGAGGAACCTATTGTTCCTGTTGAGATTATTGTTATTTTTTTCCGACGTTGTGGTCAATTTTTTCGAGGGTTAGTGTTAATAAAAACTCTTGAAATTTGGCATGGAGTTATAGGGCCCTAACCC
Source organism: Microchirus variegatus (assembly GCF_963457635.1). Lineage (NCBI taxonomy): Eukaryota > Metazoa > Chordata > Actinopteri > Pleuronectiformes > Soleidae > Microchirus > Microchirus variegatus. The sequence continues at coordinate 9,319,423 of NC_139820.1, read as the reverse complement.
GCTAGCCCCAGGGTGCTAAAGAGCGCGAGATAAAGTGGTCAAAATTGCATAAAATGCTAAATTTTAGTATTTCTTCTTTTGTGTATAAGTCACACAGTTGTTCCAATTTGATCCAAACTTGGTACGGTTGTTGCTCTCATGATTCCAAACAAATTTCTAATGTACTTCCATTAGCTCCGCCCACACAGAAGTCAGCCATTTTGGAAAAGACAAAAATGACTCGTCTACGCATTTGAAAGAACTCGTCCCAGCACATTTAAGCTAGCCCCGCCAAACTTGGTACATACGTTCAAGACAGGTTAATGATTAAAAGTTGTTTTCTCTACCTCAAAAGGTGTGGCCTCAGGGTTCCAACAAAATTTACCTTAAAATTGCACCTTTAAATTCCAATTTTTGACATCTTTAACGTGAACAGAACTTTATGATATTTCTCACGGTCGTCAAATATGATGTCATTTGATATTTCATTGTTTATTTTGAATTATTTGGCGAGGGTCCTTTCATGACTGTGTGCAGTCCTAGTTTGCAGTTGTTATTCTTTATTAGGATCCCCATCATCAAAACTGTTTTCAGCTGTGCAAAAGCACAAGCGTTTTCTAATCATCCAATAGCCTTCTAACAAGATTAGCAAACACAATGTACCATTAGAACACTGGAGAGATGGTTGCTGGAAATGGGCCTCTATACACCTATGTACATATTCCATTAAAAACCAGACGTTTGCAGCTAGAATAGTCGTTTACCACATTAACAATGTATAGAGTGTATTTCTGATTCATTTAATGTTATATTCATTGAAAAAATAAGGACATTGCCAAGTGACCCCAAGCAGGAGTGTAGTTCAGTGTAGATCTTAGTCCTTATCTTGCTTTAGAAAACTCAGAAACACTCTTCCATCCACTTACTTCCTGTACGGATCCTCAAAGGCCAAAAACAGAACCCTTTTGTGCATCTCTTTGAGCATTCTCCCCTGCTGCTCCTCTGATTGGTCCAAGCTGCAGAGAGAAGATGAGAATGGAAATGTCATGGAGGGTAAAACGGGTGCGGTTACATCCCTTGCATCAACGTGGCAAAGAGAAAGGAAAGACAGAGACCTCACGTAAATGAGCGCAAGTAGTTTGGGGTACTCGATGTATGCTGGATCCTTCAGTCTCTTGAAGAAGTCGTTCAAAACGGGCACAAACTCCCGGCACTTTTTGCACTCAGCGGACGCAAAGAACAGCATCAGGATGCGGTTTTGAAGGATTGCGATGATTTCATGCTCCGTGTTGAGTTCGTCCTGGTCCCAGTTGTTCTCGACCAGAACCCGGTTGAGGAACAAGTCCACCATGATGACGACGGAGCGGCAGTGGCAGGAAAGGGTGGAAGCCCCTGTGTGTGGAGGAAAATCATCCACACTGCAGCCAAGCCAGAGCCAGCTAACCAGTACAAATTAGGCTTTTATGACACAGCGTTTTCAATGAGGAGTCTGATGGTCCACAACAACTACAAAAAAATCTAAAATAAAATTTGGATTTATAAATAAAGTTGAGTCCTAAAAGCTCTGAGATGTACTTTATCTGTCTTGCCCAGCTTGTATTTCACTGTCGCAGCAGTCGCTGCAGGCGGGAGAATTGACAGCGATAACCTCACAAATTAGATTTGGCTCTCGGGCTCTGAGCTGTGCCAGATCTATTTGAGACTTGCAGCTCTGGACTGAAACTTCCAAGGCTGATGTCAAAAGAAATATGTTTGAAATTGAGCAGCATTGGCCCTTACCTGAGAGAGAGAGAGAGAAAAAAGAGGATTTACTATAAGACTCGGAGAGGTCAGTGCTTAAATCCTACATTGGGAGAACGTTATTTCACAGTCATCGGCCACACTTTTTTGAAAGTGATTGATTGAACCTGATATAAACGACCAACACTGCCTTGTTTTGTTATTGGCTAATTTAATAGCCTATAAATCTGTGCAGGTGCTTTGGTAGCAGAATGTACAGCAAGTAATTTAGCTCACCTTAAATCTCCTCAACTCCAGCAGGTAAAGAACTACATCCTAGAGTTTCTGCTGAAACTCTGCTGAGTTTTCTTGAAACCATTGCATTCTCAAGTCGATTTCAGCGACGCCTCTCACTGCCTCGTCACCCGTCTGTCATTCTCTCGCGCTGTATTCCGTCGTCTACTGGGGGAGATGTGTGAGCTGTAGGCCTTTAAACGTCCAGCTCAATCTTATTACTTAAAGATGAGAAGGGAGGGAGCAAGCAAAGGATGAAGAGGACAAATTGGATTGTATGGGAGGGAGAACAAACATGTAGGTCAAAACGGATGAAACAAAATATCAAAAAAGCACAAATTTAGTTCCACATTTACCTTTAAGAAGGCTGCTGGTTTGGGTATGAAGGGGATTTGACATTCAGGACATGGACAGAGAAAGTCAACAGTTCGAGTCGAGCCCGCAGGTCCCAGTGAACTCCAGCAGGTGCTATGCTGTAGAGAAGTGGCTATTGATCTGCAGAAGCCCAAGCTAATCCCAGAGAGAGGTGAGGTAAATATAGAGAACGGGGGAGAGATCTGAACAGATTAGTCTGAGTCACACAGACAAACACACACATATACATAGTACGCCATGACAGACGTGACATGCAGCGTGGCTTTATATGAGCTAATGTGTTATCACAGATTTTGAATTCACTGACTGTATAAGTATACATATATATGTATATATATATATATATATACATATATATGTATATATAAATATATATATATACACACATATATACGTATACATATATACACATATACATATATATATATCATGTATATGTATTCCAATTGAACACATAAAATTCACACTTATTCCTAAAAAGTTGCAAAATGTAAATATATATATATATATATATATATACATACATACGTAAATATATACATATATATAATTTTATCATTTTTTTGTTTATTTTTATTGACCAGTTTATTCCCATTTCAAACTAAAATAATGTTAAAAATAAATAAATAAAACTTTCATTATAAAAGTTTTTATTTGATTTTTGGTATAAAAAAAAGGAAAATGTCAAGTTTGGGTGTACTGCGGTTAAAACAAAATACATCGATTAGTGTAGCTGTTAGATTAAAGAAAAACACTAATACATTCACAAGTGAAAAAAAAATCAGGATGGGTTAAGTAATAACCTTTTAAAAAATCTATAATTAACACACCATAGCTAAGTGGAGTTAAAATAGTATCAAACTAATACTCACTACAAAAAAGGTGAAGAAGAAGACCTTTATAATGGGTCACAAAATTTCTATTTTGTCTTTCATTCCCATCTTATGCAGCATAATTATACTTTTTGAGGATGATTATAAAATTGAAATTACAAAAAAAATGAAGGAGGTTTCAGGGAGGCTTCCTTTATGTTTTATGGGTTTAGAAGCCAGTTTGGGAACCATTGAGATAGCTTTTTTTAATCACTTAAAAAAAAATAATGTTGTTCTGTAAGCTTTTATATGGCAAGATTAGGTGAAGTGAAATGAAAGTGGGCAGGGGAAATATCACCAGCAGTCACTTCTGTTAGAGAATATGATTGTGTTTCGTAAAAGCACTTAAAGGACGATTTATTTCGTTTCAATGAGGCCAGTCTGCGTAAATCTATTATCAAAAATAATAGGAGTAATATCAATGGACCTGGCTGTGCTCAAGGGATGTGTGGTGGATGCAATAAATAAAACAAAAGCTGCTAGCTGACTCTTCAAGAGTTATCGCTGCATCTAATCATCTCTCTTGTGAGAAAGATCAAAGTGTGGAAAGAGAAATGGACAAGGGAAAGCATTTGTCCTCAATCAAGCTCGTGTCCATCTGCTCTGCTTTCCCTCCCTCGCCTCCTACTTTCTGTTTTATTCCTTCCCTCTTATCCATTCCCTCCTCCCCACACAATCACAGCTTTGTTCTGTCTCCCTCGTCCTTATCTCTGTACACCAGAGTTCTCTCCCATTTCCGCCTCACGACCTCTCCTCTTCATCACAGCTCGTCCCGGGCGCTCCAGTTCTCCAGCTCCGACTGCAGCACGTCCGAGTTCTGCGCCTCAAAACTCAGCTCCTCCTGCTCCTGAGTTTTCCTGGACTTGTCTCGGTCCCAGTCGGTTTTGACCGTTTCATTGTCCCACACCACCGACGTCTCGGTGTCACTGATGTAGCCGGAGTCTCCCGTGTAATGGGTCGGGTAAACGAGGAGCGGCTCGGCAGAGAAGGCGTGCAGGTCCCGGTTCTCAAAGTGGTCCATGTACTCTGAGCTGAAAATGATTTGGTAAACATAAACATGATGATAAGACAGGTGAGAGGAACACAGAGAAACTGAAGGGAGCGGACGGGTTACACTCACACTGGATGTTTGTCGTACATGACGGGGAGGAACTCGTCTACAGGAAGCATCTTACTTAGAGGATCGGCCCCGAGGAGCTTCTCAGCTCCTCGTAATGACATCATGTAGCCTAGCGTCCAGTAGGAGTAGTCGGCCTCCACCAGATTGTGTATGTTGGGTACGGACTTCTCTGGATGGTCCACTTGCATGCGTTTCCGTCCGATGTAACTGTGCGAGAATGTGACCGCAAAGGAAATAAGAGATACATGATGGACAAGCAATCATCTTGGACCAAAAAAAGCAAGCACATCAGGGGTGTTAAACTGAAATGGCCAGGGGGCCAATGAGCGTCCAGTCTGGTCAAGAGGGGGCCGGTCTAACGGTTCAGTGGCAAGAACTTAAAATGAAAACACAATATTTCCCACATGATATCGCAATGAAGATATTCATGATGATATTTGACAGAATTTCAAAGTAAAAGTGACCATGAAAACATATTTATAATGAAAAAAAAACAAAAAACAAAGCAATACATTTAAAATGACGTAAATAACAATGTTGACAACAGTAGTTAAAACGCCAAACAAGCTGTGTAATTTAATGTGATGTTGAATGTGAGATATACATGTTTATTTATGTTTGTGTATATATATGTATGTATATACATACATATACATACACATATATAAACATATATAGATATATATACATACATATATATATATATATACATATATATATATATATACATATAGATATATATACATACATATATATATATATATATATACATATATATATATATACATATATATATATATATACATATAGATATATATACATACATATATATATATATATATATACATATATATATACATATATAGATATATATACATACATATATATATATATATACATATATATATATATACATATATATATATACATATATATATATACATATATATATACATATATATATATACATATATATATATACATATATATATACACATATATATATACATATACATATATATATATATACACATATATATATACACATATATATATACATATATATATACACATATATATATACATATATATATACATATATACACATATATATACATATATATACACATATATATATACATATATATATACACATATATATACACATATATATACACATATATATATACACATATATATACACATATATATATACTATACACACATGCATATATATATACACATATATATATATGTACACATGTATATATGTATATACATATACATGTATATTATACATATATATTGTATATGTGCCATTTGACCTGTGGGAATGAGGTGTAACATCAGTGGCATGTCTAATAGTGAAGATGAAAATGCTGGGACACAGTATTTCGAGGTAAGACGCATCATTTCCAACAGTGTTTTTTTCAGCTTCTGAACAGTGATGCTTGAAATATCATGAGTGACAGATGGACGGATTTCACTGTAGGGGGGGAGGATAATCCTCCGTGTTTTTACGACATTGTGTTTTTTTCCTCCCAGTTTCACTCACATGAGGTCCCAGTCAAGCTTGCGTGTCGTCACCTCCTGCAGCAGCGTCTGGAGGCGGCGTTTGAAGAAGACCTCGAAGCGGAGGTCGTCCTCGATGACCAGGGAGGTCTGCAGACCACGGTCCACGATCTGAACACACACACAGACACACAAGTGGATTTAGAGCATTACAGTGCAGCTGTCAGTCAATTGTTCAGCATCTGAGCCAAAAGCATCCAGCTGCTAACGCTTCCGGCACACGCTAAAGTGATGTTAGCTGATTTAATGTAGCTTACTAGGGCTGCAGCTATTGAATATTTTTGTAATCAAGTATTTTACAGATTATTCCTTGATTAATCGAATAATCAGATTAAATTATTTATTTTCTAAATTTAAAATAATAATAATAATAATAATAATTTTGCCTTTTGTGTCCTCAATTAATCGCAAAATAATAGGATGACTACTCAATGACAAAAACATTCGATAGCTGCAGCCCTAGTTGTGTCCATTGGGGATATGTTCCCTATAAAAAACCATTGTGGTTTATCTAGAATAACACACTTCTCCAAGAGAAACAGCAAGATATTCAATAACTTTCAAAAGCTGGCACATTTATTAAAAGATAAATAAAACAAACTGGCTTCGCTCACAAAATCCAAGCTACTGTTCTTATCAGCAGTAAATGTTATCGAGCACATACAGGTAGACCACGAGGCCTGGACCTTTCCCTTTGAGCATCTCACCTCCTTCCAGATGTTGTAATGAGAGAGGAAACATCCAAGTTCACCCTTGGTGAGAGGTCGGCCGTGATAAGGGTCTTTGTACCCTGGCAGCATCTTAATTCCCATGGAATCTATCTCAGAGACATTCAGAGCTCTGAGGAAGAGAAAGGAGGAACACAGAGATTAGAGGTGGAAACTTATATGAACTCCATCTGTAATAAGAGTTTGTGTGAGAGAGACAGAACCTGGTATTCCTCATGTTGTGAGGACCTAAAGCTGTTTACACAGTGGCATTATTATTATTAGTCCCCCGGTAACGTAAATCACTACATTTTAAGGTGAAGACATGTTTTGAAAGTTTAAGGGCTGCATCGCCCTCAAAATTGAGATTTTCCGAGACCACCCTTGGGAGCAAGGGCTACCCAGAATGCATTGCGCGTTTTGTCATAACAAAGATGGCGCCCGAAAGCAGCGAAACGAGTATGCTACGAATTAAGTACTTTCTTTGTTAATAGAGATATAAAAATTATGAAAACCATTGTATTATCTTAGTTTAGGCCCATATTACTTACGTCATTGTTGCGTAACATTTATTTTTATTTTACAATCTTTTGTCAATAGTCGGCCGGTGCGGACAAGCAATCGTTTGCTATGGTTTACTTTTCAATAAGCCGTGGTGTGTGGTAACTGTCAGCTGAATATGTCCGTGGTTGTGGTATTTGTATGAGTATCATCTTATAACTAACTGACAACCTAATAACTTGACTGACAAACAGATCATAATAAATAATCCTGACGTAAATGTGTTCTTCTTCTTCTTTTTTGGAGTTGACAGACTGGACGCAGCTTTCGCGTTATTCTGCCCTCCACAGTCTGAAGACGTATCTGCATTTAAGGGGTGTCCCATTCCTCAGTGACAAAATAACTTTTTGGGGGGGTTGATACCTGGTTTTAGGGTTAGGCACTTAGCTGTGATGTTTACAGCGTAGGCTACATAAGGATGACAATGATATATTCCCCAGATGAGATGCAAATTATGCATTGAGGCAATCTGAAAAGAACAGCGTGCGCCCGACTACTGTTCACCTGGTTATTTGCCTCAGCCCTGCCTCCCTTGATGAATCTACTCCACATGTTGCAGAGGAACAAATCAGAACGACTCGGGCAGAGATGAGAAACGTACTTGCCATCCACAGCGGCGACAACCTTACAGCTGAGCTCCTGCTCGTACAGAGTCCTTAGCATTCGCTCACGCCGGTCAGATCTCCGCACCAGATTTATCATGAACACCTGGGTGCACACAAAGGCGACATCTCACACACATGCTTCAGTTATTGAGTGTGTGTGTGGGTGTGTTTGTGTACCTCATCAAAGCCGATCTTGTTAGGCTGCTTGGGAGGAGGAGACAGGAAGCTGGAGTGCTCCAATGGAGGATTTTTCACTTTAAAAGGGGAAAGAAAAAGGGCAAGGTTATAAAGAGAATGTAGGATGTGTTGGAACAGAGGTTTCTCGATATGTGGTGCATGGAACCGACAGGAGCAAAGATAAAATTCAACCAGACTCTATCTTTTGCTTGGCTTTTTCAAACACAAGCATGCATAGTGAAAACAGATAACAAATTACAGGAAAACCCCAATTTTATTGCAATTTTATTATGCAAAATCAACTTTTTAAATAATTTTAATACTTATATTTGGGACTCTGGAGGCCCTAAGAGTAGGCAAAGGGTGAACAAATATGACCCTCATATTTTTGTGGTCCTCCTCAGTCTAAGTACAGGAGATAAAACACGCAATATCGACTTCCACACTCATTGCTACGTCACAATGACACATTCCTGGAATTGTTGTCTCCCGAGTTCCGCTTTGTCCCTAAAAAACGCGAAAGTGCAGGCGAGGGCAGTAGTATCGGGAAAAGAGTGGAAGTCCACGGAGTGTTCTGTTCTTGGCTGCACAGTGCAGCACAGAGTTCTACACAAACTTCCAGCCTCAGAGGATTTACATTTTATATATGACGGCAATGTGACGGCTAGAGTCGGCAAATGATGGCTTTTCCAAATGCTAACTGCTGTTAGCTGCCGGAGCCTCAGTGACATAGTTTCCTGTGTCTCATTTGCATTTAAAGAGACAGGCACTCAAAATGGAGCGTTCTGAACAGGGCTGCTTTGGCAGGGTGATTGAACTGCTGTGGTGCTTCATCCTTAAGGTATTTTGACCAAAGCATGTCATAGACATGTTCCTTAGGACACCAGGGAACTAGGTTCACTTGGAGAAATAGGGTATAATATGAGATTTATACTATGAATTGGGCAACTACAGTTTGTCATCTTTAAAAAGTGTTGGGAATCACAGCTATAAGACCATCAAGAGAAGCTGCTCTTCCTTAGCCATCACTGACGTCTTGACTCACCCATAACCTCGAGATGTGTGTGCAAGAAGCTCTCCTCCTCATCCTGCAAGGTCGCGTGGGAGCGCATCGGCACTGGGAAATAGCCATAAGTCTCTTTGTTGCACACATACATCTGCACATCTGAGAGAGAGAGGAGATGTAAGAGAGCCGTTACACATCTGACGATTAAATAAAAGTGTGACGCACTTCCACTCGCCTCACCTGCCATGCGAGCTGAGTAGGCAAAGACGATGACGTCATCCAGAGCCCAGGTGTACTCCGAGTGCGGTGGATAAAACGCGAGCTGACGGGAGGCCTCTTTCCGTAGGTCCAGCAGGTAGGTAGAGTGGACCATGGGTACAGCGAAGCAGCCCTGACGCTCCCGCTTACGGATTGGCATGTAAGCCGGAGTCCGCTTGTAGTAACCCTGCAGGTCAAGACACAAATCCATGAATTTGTAATGTACACTACCGTTCAAAAGTTTGGGGTCACCTATAAAATGTTTTTGTGTTTTCCATGAAAAGTCACACTTTTATTCATCAAAAGAGTTGCAAAATGAATATAAAAATAAATATATAAAAACAATATTAATATAAAAACCAAAAAAATGGTGGCATAATGGAACAACCCTCTTGGCTACAGGCCCACAAACTGGCAATGAGGACATTTTGTGTTAAGGCACAGTCTTTGATTGTCGTTAGTTTGTTTAGTGCTGGAGGACACACAATGTCCAAATGTCTATTCTGATTTGGGAACAAACAGAGCTGATTGCTCATAAGCATCCTGCCCCGACAGAGACAGATCACAGAGAGGCCTGTGTGGATGTGCAGGTACTGTACGGTGAATTGCATCTTCGACTTAATACACAGCACAGGAAGAAACGTCTGTATTACCTGTGAAGTCATGCCGCACCAGAAGTTGGAGTATGCAGCTCTGGACTCCAACATGGGAGCTACAATGGTCTTGTTCTCCATCATCAGCTTCCACAAGACATCCTGGTTGGTGAGCAGGTTGTCACAGTCAGCCACCTGCAGATGGGAGGAAGAGGCCACATTACATATACTGTGTGTATGCATGTATATATAAAAACATGTATATGTATGTATGTATATATATATATGTTCTACTGCTTAAAATGCTCTGAAACACATTGCGACCACACTCGCCTGCCAAAATGTAACATGACAAGTAACAAGTAACCAATGAAGCTTTTATTTTTTAAGAGGGAAACAGACCAGCAGGTAGTCGGTCCATATCTCTCGGGCGGTGTCCAGAGCTGCCTGACGGAGTTTCATCACATGTTCATAGCGGAGGTTGTTCCAGTTCTTAGGCCCCACCTCATCTTCAAAGACACTGAAGCAAACAGACACACAGCATTTAAGTAACGACACACGCACACACGCACGCACGCACGCACGCACGCACGCACACACGCACAATGTTGAATTTAAAACGTTAAATAATGTGACAATTGAACTAAATGCCTTCTTATTACTATTGTAAAAAATAATGTTGGCAAATATACAGTATTTAGAATTATATTCCGTCTATATTCACACGAGTTACTCAGAAATTATGTTCCTGCTCATTTGGTTTCCATGGAAACGACTGGTGTTTATGGCCGAATAGGTCATAATGAGGCGTACACACACACAATAACACAGTACCTGGTTTCATCGTCAGGTCTCCACTCCACATAGTGATAGTCATTCTGCACTTTGATGAGCCACTCTCTGAGGATGGCTGTGGTGTTATCAATGTTGTGATCTGTCGCCACCCTGTGGGAAGATTAAATCAAATTGTAAAAAATAAAAACACAAAATCACGTTCGAGTGAAGCTCGATGACCTGCAGCAAAACCAACTGTTACATTCCAGACAAATCCAGGATCGCTTTAGGGATTTAGGGGCTGAATACATGAATGAAGTCTTTGGAATTTTATAGTGCATCTGTGATGAAATATGAAGCCCGATGTTAAGATGAAACTCACAAAGAAGTTTCTTTGTAACCTTGTTTCCAGTTAACACCATTAAATTATCGGGTACTGAAATGCTTATTTTATCTTACACAGAGAAATAAAACTATATAAAACGTCTTTATATATTAGTGCTAGGCTCACTAACGGCGTCAACGTTAACGCACAGCGCGTTTCCATGGCGACTGACTGGAAAAAGATGCATGTGACGTCATGTTTACGTGCAGGCACTGCTTACTAGTTACTACCTTTAGCACACCTACAGTCGAAAAGGAGCGGTCTGTTTACTAAACGAAAAGAGCAGCGCTACAAATAACCAGCGTACCTGTGTACTACTATGGGTGCCCCTGTTTTTAAAGTTTAGCATTACTTTAGAGACTCGTTTTAACAATCGGCAGTCACGTAAACTTTTATCCGGTCAGTCGTCATGGAAACACGTTGTGCGTTAACGTGCCTAGCATTATTACAAATACATTTCTCCCACGCAACAGAAAATCTGGAGGGGGAAAAAATGCAACAATTCTGCGATTTATAGCTTTAAATAGATGCAAATGTGCAGATGTTTGCAAATCAGAAGAGGAACTAAATGTTACAGCTCAATTTTGAAGCAAACACAAAGGAATCTGTGGCAGTATCTAAGGGATTGTTGTTAGTTCATGTTGAGAATAACAATTTATTGCTACCATCTTGAGCTGCAGTGCACAAATAAGCCCTGAAACCACATTTAGGTAATGTCTTGGCCACCTGGGGAACCACACATCTCTAACACCATGTCATCTGATAAAGTATTTCTGTGGTGGAAGCAGGAGCAAATCCAGTCCAGTTATACATCCATCCAACCATCCGACAGTGCAACATTAGTATTCTTTTGGGGTTTCTGGCCAAACTGTTGTGCTGTCAGCTGCTGAGCAGGAGTACAGCAGGCTTCTCAGACACATTTTTCTTTTACTGAAAACAGCTGCCTGCTGCTGCTTCTGTTGTGGGAAACAAAACCGACGAGAGAGGAGCGTGATGGCGTCGGTTGACTCGTGGTAGAGGACATTTCAGGATGACATCCGGATGTGTTCAAGCAGATGCTTTTATTAAAGCTTGGCTGAGGTGAATAAAAATGAGCGGCGTGAAGTTCACAGTGTGCGATGTTCATTAATTCTGAAGGTTGTCTTCCCTGCGGCTGTATTTAAACCTAAAATCTAAACACATTTTCCACATTATATGGATATTATACACAGGGGCAGAGCAGCTTTCCATCAATGTGCGTAGATTCCATTGGGTACCACATCATAAACAATAAATCACGTTGTATATTTTTATACAATACTTTCCCGAGAGACAAGTGCACACCTCGTAAACCGAGAGGAGCACCTGCTATTATAACTGTTTACTCTCTCTCTCTGTCGGAGACTCACTTATCACTTACGAGCATTGGGTCTTTGCTACGACCTTGGTTACTATGGCAACTGACACAGGGGACTGGTCCAGCAGGACCCGATCGGTGTCTTCACAGCTATAGCAATGACACACAAGACTCTGCCGTTTTCCAGGGCCTACACTTGTAAGTGACCTGTGGAAACAAATACGACTGAGTGACCTTCGTGGGCGGCAGAGTCGGGTGATAATTCCCCGCAGGTGTGTCACTGCGAGTGAGGCCCTTAAAAACACACACATGCTCTTTGGATCCACCGTGAATATATATATATATATATATATATATATATATATATATATATATATATATATATATATATATATATATATATATATATAGAACTGGCGCAGTGCTCGTTCAACATGTGCCTGATTTTTTTGAAGGGCTCTTTGAGTGAGACGTGTCGCATTTCTGCCAGTATCTCTTGTATTTCTCACCCAAACGAGGTCAAAGTCAGCACTGCACAAACTGGTGCCCTTAGTCAGGCACCTGCCAAGCGTGAAGACTGGCAAGCGACCTATTGGACAGTTATGTCGTTAAAAGACAGATGGTCCTTTGCATAGATAGATAGCTATGTCTTCTCTTGGCTAGCAATGTCTTAATTTAGCTAACAGATAGATGGATAGATGATAGATAGTAATGTCTTCTCTAAGCTAGCAATGTCTTCTTTTAGTTTATTTTAAGCGAATAGATAGATAGATAGATAGATAGATAGATAGATAGATAGATAGATAGATAGATAGATAGATAGATAGATAGATAGCCATTTTAAACATAGTTAAAACAATGTTTTGATAAAGAGTAGCAGTCCACTGTTCTAGAGTGGGAGCTGCGCTTCTGAGCACTGACGTGCTAATTACGTCACTTCCAGGTACCTGGCCAATCACAAGACAGTTGGGAAAGCTCTCGTTGGCTGGCCAATCACAACACCGTTTTCTCTTCTGGGGGTGAGATTTCAGCCTGAAACAGGGCGGCTGACGAGAGCTTCAGTGAGGAGAGATTTCGATCGGCTCGTTTGCAGCAACTAGGAGGTTTTTGACCATAAAAACAAGTTAATGTATGCAAGTAGACCTCCATAACTCACATATACTGCATGTGCGATAGGACCACTCTATGGGAGCTTTAAATGGAGATTCATAAAGCAATAATGAAGAATTTTTTGAATTTGATAATGACATTGTTCAGCCCCAGTTTCGCAAATCACTTGGAACACTGACACTTTATTAGGTACACATAATACTTAAATAAGGGGCCCTTGAGTGTATAACGAACTCAAACAACAGACTCTAATGGCTCACCATGATAATAACAGTATTACACTGATTTACGATGCATCTCTCGTGGACAGAATAGAAAGACAGAGGCTGAGAGAGCGGGGAGGCCCAGCATTTGCCTATTGTCTGTGTTATCACAACAAACCCTTCAGTGTGTGTCTGGAAGGGACAGAGACACAGACTGGCCGCGGGAGCCAAAGAATTTGTGAATACGAGAGGAACGAATGCAGCGAAAAATCCCTCTGATGTCGTGAGTGACGGCCGGCGTGCTGTGGCTGTTTAGTTTGCCATCTGTCTGTAGCACTTTAACACAGTCGTGCCGTGCCCGGGACACATGCATGTGATCGACTTGTCGATTTATCTTCCTCATCCCAAACTCTGCTCTCCTCTCCTTACACCAGTCTGAGACTCATATCCGCCTGTTGTCAAGTTGTGAATGGGCTGATGTATAGCAAGTAAAACTGATTTATGGAAATATTTGCGAGCGCTTGCATGCCAGCAACAGAAGAGCCTACAGGTATGAAAGGGGAGATTTATCAAAATGAATATAACCAACCTGAGCATGTCCCTGCAAAGCACACCCTCACCATCAGGCACTGCTTTGTGGCTGTGTGGACGCTTGCCAAGTACTTTACAATCTTATCTTGTCATGCCGATAACTGCAGGTATCAACAGGTGGCTGCAAACAGCCCGCTCAGTTTATGTCTCTTTCAAGTTGCATTTCAAAACTTTCTATCATGTCTTCCACCAAGGGAAGAGACGCATACTGGAGAGCGACGATCAAAAGCTGCACAGTAAACAGAGTTATGCTGCCACATGGCCACAGTCAGAGTGGCCACTGTGTTTTTTTGACTGTGTTTTTTTTTTAAACTTAGCTGTGTCACTTAGAAATATAATCCTACCCAGCCATTCAAAAAAACATTATTTATAACATGATATGTTCATTTTACTTTTGGTCCAAATTAACATAATTTGCATATCAATCCTAAAATATATGACATTTGACAAATACTAACGTTGAATGTTTTAGGCTATACTTTTTTTTTTCTTGTGCAGTACATTCCTTGCCCACATTTGAGAACCAAACTCATACTCAAGGCCCAGGGCCACATTTGGCCCACAGTACAAGTTCATACATCACACACGTTACGGATACCACAAATCCCAGACTGAATTTTAATAGCTGTCTCCTTAGTAGCCCTCATCGAGTCACCTGGAGTCAAATTTAAGCAAAATCACAAAAGAATGGCCCAAAGCAAAAGGTGGAGTCTGAAAACAGGGGCCTTAAAGAGCTGATGTGGCCATAATTAAAGAATAAAACAACGCTACAAGGATCTAAACATACAACTGGAGCTCCAGGAGATATACAAGACAGACATGGTTAATAGAAGTCTGTGCCTCAATAAATAATGAGCCAGTTTGGCCCTCCACTTGGACCCAGTTTTCAATCCTCAAACCCTCTCTGTGAATGAGTTTGGTGACCTCGATCTAAAGTGTCGATGAAAAGATTGACTTTGTCTTTAAAAACACATTTGGAGACACTGCATCAGAATAAAAGGAAGTGGGCAGTGCTGTGCTGGAGAGAGGAGTGATGAGGAAGAATGGGGGCTGGGTGACAGTCACACAGCCTGGGGTTAAGGACGGTGAAGCACCGTAAGAAGCTTTTAACTGGCGCCTTGACAGACAAAGTTTGTTGCACGAGGGTTGTCCAAGATGTGTTACTGATCACGAGGCAACAGTTTGAAACATATACAACAACACAGCTGATTTCGTTTCCTCTCGAGTCTGCAGTGCAAGGCGAAGATGTGGAAGTTGAAGAGGGAGGGAGAAAAGGAGGGGAGGGGAAACGAAGGGGCGATGAGAGAAAGAGTGAAGATCTATGACTGAATGGAACTTTTCATGGGCACAGCTCTGCTGACGCAGCCCTGCCTCTGCGCGCCGCTGCCGTGGACACACGCCCGTGCGTAAAAACCACGCTGCTCCAACTTGTCCTCAATTTACCGCTCATTTATTTCTCAGTAGCAGATAGCGTTTTCCCACATCTAGATGGTATCACAGCGGCACCAGCTGGTCACAACCCCACTGCTTTTTCCTTTCTAAATAACCGTCTCAAGTGCGTCCCCATGAGCCCAGAGTGACGCTAAACAGCACCACTGACTGATTTCGTATATCCCTGAATAGTCCTCGTATACAAGAAAAGTTGGGACATGTTTTGCTGATATTAATGTAACAACTCAATTGTTTTATTATGGTTTACAATGATGACACTCACCAGAGCGCGATGCGGTCCTTCGGGTAGTTGAGGCGCTCGATGGCACCGAGGAACAGCGGCAGGGAGTGCGCCGAGTTGCGGCAGACCAGGGCGATGACGACCCGGGGAGCGAGGAGCGGAGACTCGGGGCTCCAGCGCTCCTCGGGGAAATATCCCCGGCTCAGGCCCGGCAGGAGAACGAACAGCAGGGCGGGGAGCAGCGAGGTGACCCGGGGCATGGCAAGGGAGAGGGACTCTGTGCTGACGCGGCGGGCAGAGAAGGACGCTGGGGATGAAGAAGCTGAGTGTCCCGCTGTTGTGTTATGCCGACAGTGAATACATGGCGGAGGAACAGGCAATAATTAAAGGGTAGGTCTGAACAACGTCGGTGCTCGTTGAATGCAGCGTGGTGACAGTCTTCCTGTGTCCAGTTTACAGTAAAATACACCGTGTCAGACAGCTTCTACTAGGTTAACACTAAGCCGTTTTATTTTTTTTTACGAACACCGTCTCATTTATCCGACACAGCAGAACAGCTTTACTCGCCGGGCTGTCCTCCCCTTTAAGAAGAGATCCAGCTGTAGTCCATATAGGAAGCGAATACAAAACCATGGGCGTGGCCAATGTGTTCATTATGCTGCAGGCCTGTGAGACACAACCCAGAAAACAAAGAGCTTTATTAACTTAACAAGGGTCTTAACATGTAGTGAAGTTGTCTCACCTGTGTCCTTCAACCAAAAAAATAGATGTGCAGTGTTTCACAATAATAATAATAATAGTAAAAGAAGATACCATACATCCATTGTCTGCCACTTTATCCTCCACATGAGGGCCGTATGGGCCAACCCCAGCTGACATTGGGGTGTTTCCACTGAGTGGAACGGTTCCATGTGGATACGGGTATACACTTTCTGAACGCACAATGTGTGGAACCTAGAAGCAGAAGGAGAGAGAGACCACAGCGGGTATCATGTATCTGAATGTAATTGCGCTCTGGTGGTGCAGAGCCAGTGAAGTGGCTGGGAAGATTGTGATGAGCCCGTCCGAGCTGCATGAAGAGGTTCTGTTGGTCGGTCAGAGAGCAAACTCCACACCATGCTTAATATCTACATTTCTCTTATGGATTTCAAAGTTTTACAAGCAGGTCAAAGTGTCATTCTGGTCAATGAGAGTGTCCAGTCATCACGCAGAGGTTTGGCATCAGCTCATACGCTGGATCAGGTAGTACGCAACCAGAGCTGCAGGGATAAATGGGACTGACAGCAAGACGCACAAATCTGTGGTAGGATGATACACAGCAGTTAAGGTTGTTTTGACCCTGCCAGTATGACAAAAAGTAACTCTGTACCTGAATATAATGAGGTCACACTGTCACTCAGAATTGTGTGAAGTGTGGGGTCATGACGAATGTTGAGTGCTTGTTCACGACGGCATCATAACAAGACAAATCTTAAAAGCAAGGATGCAACATCATAAATAGCATGTGAGAAGACATTTACCTACTTTCCCACACTGTAAACGTTTGGGGCATAAATGTATCTGCAGCATCATCTTGAAAAAAAACAAAGAGTTGCTGTGTCCAGGTGCAGCCTGGCTACATTAAATCCACGCACTGCTGCATCCTGCTTTCACAAAGGTGTCAGCGCCTTGGACTCGAAACATCTTACGCTCTCACACTCGAGAACATCAATACACCCTTGACGTTATCTCCTGAATTTAGAGAACCGCGCCAACGTTTATTTTCAATTCCGATTGAAAGGCAGCTTTGTGTGAAGTTGCAAAAACCTCAACCTCACCCATAATGGAAGCGGGTTAAAAGAGAGATAGAGATATAAACACAGTTTTCCTACATTACTCCTAAAATGGTCGTTATACACACGTTTTAAAGGAAACATATACGGTATGCCTCGGGCGACCGAAAGACTTCACATTCCAGCACACAGTTATTAAATTGTTTAGGTGCCTGACAAATACTGAAGTGTGCCAAAGAAGCTATACACCTCTTCTGTCACCTGAGGGGATTTTTTTTCCATCAGAGATTATTGCTCTGCTGCTCCTTTACGAGAAAAATAACAAAGAACAATCTGCAGCTGCCACTTTTGACTTCCAGAGTAGTTTATCCAAAGAGCGTTTTTGACAGATTACTTCATTTAAAGGGTTTTTAAACTTGTTGGGTGCGGGAAAGTATGATGGGCCTGAATCAGGGAGAGCTTTTTTCTTGAGAGCAGATGTTAACTTGTTGACAGACACTGAAACCTTCTACGTACACCAGAGACTCAAGAGAAAAACGTGGTCAGTATGATGCGTTTGTATATCGGTTTACCATGCTTGCTAAGTGTTCCAATGAGGAGCGACACCACTTCTTCCACCAGCATGCTCACCAACACCTGAAGATGAAGAGAGATGCAGAAAGACAAGGGACAAGACATGACAAACAAACAAAGTGTAGATGACGTAGTAAGATAGCAAACAGCAAGAATGTGGACAATTTTGCCTGATCGTAATCGTGAAAGCGCCGGTGTGTGACTCCTGTTCCCTGCTGAAAAATCAAGAATACTGTTAGAAAATACTGAGAAACCTACTGCTGCAACAGATGTTTTAATTATAGCAGAGTCCTAATACTAGGCACCAGAGACATGGTTATACATATGTGTAATTGTGTATTCAGATATTTCCCCTCCGAATTGGGAAAAGAACATATGGGGCGCGACAACTCATTACAGTTCAAACATCAAGAACAAAGTCAAAACATTGAACAAATATAAACAGACAAATATGGGAGGGAGACAGGGATAAGGGAAGTGGGCTGTAGACAGCACGACAGCACTAAAACAAGCACCACGACCACAACTAAAAGAACCCTAACCCTAACTCTGGAGGCAGATGAAGTTGAGGGTCTGAGGGATAGCAGTTTACTTCACGTGCCGAGTGTCTTTTGGTTTTCCCTGGAGAGGAATAGAATATTTTAGACACAACCTGACGTCAAGACATAGGAATTTCATGAACATTTTAAGACTTATGTATGGTATGTTTTTTAGCCCCCTGGACCCCATTTTCCCAGTTCCCCTACTTTTATGTAAATGAGTGGTGGGATTTGCAATTGCTCCAGTACAAAGCAAGGGACTGCAGGTCACAAGCATATGGCATGTAATGGCCCATCACTAAACCTGACATGACCATCATTGCAAAACTGTTGAAACGATTGAAAATTGCTTGTCTATGTGATAGGTCAAAAACAACTGCAAAGTAGCCATACGAAAATAAGTCTGGATTTTTGGTCTCAGACATGCATATAACGAACAACTGCTGGTTGTGTTTGTGTTCTTTTAGTGACAAGTTCATTTGCAGTTGTCTTTTCCTGCAACAGATTGAAAAGCAGGCTAATTTTCACAGCATTTTCCCCTGTTGGGATAAACACAACGTTCCTAGAATTTTCCCTGAGATGCATGTTTGTTAATCTATAAACTGCTTCTCGAGCAAACGCATCTCTGTTGTGAAGATAAACACTGCCTAAGTTTCTCAGTGCTCGTTTTGCACTGACATTACCTTTAGTAGCCTCTTTCTGGGCATACGCCAACGACAATCCCATCTCCCGCTCTGCCTTAGAAATTTAAGAAATGATGTACACAATGCAGACAAGTGCATCAACCACATACTGGATGTCCAAATTTGCATTCCAGCATTTTAGCAGTGGCAAACTTCATTAAGCTGCCTTTTCAACACAATGCATGTTTTACTGGCACAACGTTTGTATGCAGCCTCAAAAAGGGATTGATCGATAACCAAAGATTAAAACAAATGTTCTGTGGTATCAAAGGTAAGGACCTCATTTGACAGAGCCCTCTTGATAGCTCTCAAAACATCAGCAGCAAGCTCTTTTTCCATCCTCCGAGTCTTGTCCTTACTCCGTTTCCCACATGTGCATATTATGTCTGTGAGGAAAGTTTAACCGACAAACAGTTTTATTCTTCTTACAAGTTTTTGAATGCCTCTTTAGGTTGCTGCACATATGTCTATTTTGTGGGCCTTCTCAATCCAAAAAAAACAATGAACATGAGACGAACCTCACTGCTGAAGTTCCATTCGGTAAAAGTAGTCAATCATTTTACTGATAGGATGGAGACTAAACAGTGTCACACACTTACACGGACAGTCACAGTGTCACATACCACACAAAACAAAATTCAACAAAAATTAACATTTCCACATGCGTTCAAAACACATTTTGAATGGGAAAAATGGAACTTTAACAGTCGAAAATGAAGAAAATGCCCATTCATGAAAAAATAATAAATGAAATGATAAAAACAAGGCACAACAAAAGCCAATTACCAAACGCCGAGGTTAATGTTGAAGAAAAAAACGACTACATCTGCTTACACAGGTAATTGGAGCTAATGTGCTAAATACATGTAAAGAGGGGCAAAATCGTATTTTAAACGTTAAACAAAATACAACCGAAAAACGATATCTACAGAAGCCGTGGCAACATTGTTTTAAATAATTTGTTCAATTACATCGTTGTATCTGTTTGTTTCCACTGTGTGCACAGGGAGCAACGTGAAGCTAATACGCTAATAGCACGCTAACTAGCCACCTGGAGCCTCATGCTCAGGAAAGCGATATACCTGCTTCGATCCTCCGCTGATTCTGCTGGTTCTTCTGCTGCTGCTGCTGCTGCTGAAGTCCGGGCCACACGATGAAGACGGTCTTTAAATCCATTTATAGTGGCTGGTAGAGATTAAATTAGCTGCTAATAGCTGCTCAAATGTCATTGCCAAAGCGAAGTGTAGCTAATAAACAGCAGACAGAAAGAGGCGGGCGTAAACAAGGGGTATTTATAAACTAGCCCGCCCCCAGGTAGAAAGTGACCAATCACAGACTAGAAGAACATCGACAAAGTTTTAACAGCGAGTAAAGTTAAGAAAATGAGATCAAACAAAACCGAAAACACCGTGTAAGTAGCGGAACATGTCAAAATAAAGGCAACGCACGCAGCATTTTAGTACAATGAAAATGTCAAAACTTAAATACATAATAGTGAATTTATATAACAGTAAGGGAAACGCTGTTTAATAGCGCAACATGTCAAAAATGAGATTTTAAATTAAAAAAATTAAATTCAAATAAAAACATATTTGACCTCATTCACTTTTTTATTGACCTTCTTTTTTTGTTGTTTCTTTTTTTCTTTTTCTTTTTTACATTATAAAAGCAGGACTGGATATAGCATGCGGTATCTCCCTCCATCAGACATGACACTTGAATGCATCAATCTGAAAATACTGCTATACTGAGTAACACAGAGTTGTGTGGAGGACCTGCATTTATATTTAAAGATAACGTAACAGAAAATTAAGATGACATACTGCAGTTTACCAGTTTCGTCTGAGGCACGTTAAAAGATCCTGCACACCGTTAAATAAGGCATTGAGGCGTGTGTGCAATGTGAATAAATCCTTTTATTCGAGAACTAAACCTGATCTGTGATGTTGTGCTGCAGCTGGTGTTGTGTTGGCCAAGTCAAACAATAGCTAACAATGGTGAGCTGGTGAGACTGTCGGCCAGATTGAAACTAAAGTCTTATTGCATAACTTCTATGTGTTGGCACACGTCATGTCCCTCTTACTTGTTTGTATGGAGGTGCAGACCTGACACCCAAAAGAGAACCAGGCCTCTTTCACTCCCACAACCACCCTCAAATACCAGGATCATAAGTCATAAAACACACATTTAGGAGATTGTGACTAGATCAACTGATGATGCGGTAAAGATGGTACAGGGAAAATAGCGTTAAATGGAGTTAAGTACTTTAAGAATGTGAAATATGGGAAATGCATGCAGGGGAGTTTAACTTGTTGTCTACAAACGTCCACAAAATATCACAGAAAGTTATTAGATGCCACTTTTGCGTGCATGATTTTTTTTGTCAAGAAATGAAAGAACTGTTTAAGCGCACTTGGGTGAAAATAGCAAGCAAAGGGCACCAAAAATAGGAATTTGGCCTCTGGATGTAAAGATATACCATAAATCACTGAGTCATAAATGTCAGAGCAGCAGTGCAGGGTGATGCATGGCTACATCTGGTGTAGGCAGGTTAGATAAACTTCAAGTTTGAGATGAAATCTGAAAATTTTCTGAATCTTTTCTAGACCTAGATACCAGCACAAATGTCATCTTTGACACAGACAGGCTTCTTATGAGCACTGTCTATGTCTGTGAGTCTGTCTGTGTTCTGTTTGAATGACCTGGAGCCTTCATGTAAACAATGTGCAGCTGTGTGTCTCTTAACTGAGTCTGCAGCCGACTACGAGGCAGCGATCTGGTAAAAACTCAAGCATCAACACTGAAAAACTGCATTTCTGCCGTTACAACTGTGCTGTCTATTGACAACTTCAAATCAGTATCTAAGCAGAAATTAACAATAATACATACATATTAATGGGTCAAACTATACCTAGATATAAAATGTGTTCATCGTTTATATTGAATACTAGTGCTGGGCACTTTAACGGCATTAACGCATGTAGCGTTTCTATGACGACTGACTGGAAAAATATGTGTGTGACGTCATGTTTACGTGCCGCAGCACCATTTACCAGTTAGCTCCGTTAGCTGCGTTAGCTCCTTTAGCGACATTAGCAGGCCTACAGTCGACCAGGAGCGGTCTGTTTATTAAACGACAAGAGCAGCGCTACAAATAACCAGCGTACCCCGTGTACTTGCGTGCCTCTGTTTTTAAAATTTAGAGTTACTTTAGAGACTAATTTTAACAACCGGGAGTCACATAAACATGGCGTCACACGCGTTTTTTTCCCGCACAGTCGCAGAGGAAGCGCGCCATGCGCTAACGTGCGTTAGCGTAGACGCCTCACTGTCATACATGAAGGTATAAAAAGCATTTGAAGACATTTTGGTCACATGGTTTAGACTTGGTCAAGAGTTGTAAACAGTTTACACAAATATGTCTTTTCAATTAGGTTTTTATGCAGTTGATGCAGGGAAAATTCATCCTACTGAAGGAAAAGCTCTGAAACTGTACGTCACAACCAACTCCTATTAGGGTTCTGTTTTGATTTTAGTATCTTAGTTTAAGTTTTGCTTTATTAATCACCTCTTGCTCTTCCTTGGACCATGAGCCTTGCTTTACATTTTGGATACCTTTGCCATGTTTTGCTCACTTCAGCACAATAAAATCCTTGAAAGCTACATTTCTGATCAAGTAAGGCAGATGATTACTATCAAATGTGCTCGAAGGCTACTTTTCTGGTTAGAGCCGCCCTGCCACCACAAAGCCAAGTCCAACATTAACACACCAGACATCAAATGACAGAAGAGTTCATGACAGCAAATGCTCCAGCAAGACTTTAACTCAGGGGGGCCCCCCTCTCCCAACTTAGACTTTTTAATTTACATGCTTTTTTGCAACCACAGCAAGACGATATTTTAACAAGCAGGCGCTCAGGCACTTTTTCTTTTTTTCATCCTCTGTACACATTGATTTTTCTGCCCAAACAGATGCCGCCTTGTGTTAATCTAAGATTAGTTTATTCAGGCAGAATTTAGACTGAGTTTTAAAGAGGCAACAGGCTTGAAACTGAGCTGGAAAATTACTGTTTCTATCCTCATATCATATGTGCAGTATACATTACATGACGTCCGACCTGCACGCACAACAAAAAATACTGTCAGCACAGCATATATGCTACTTATACATGAAGTGTATACACTACCGTTCAAAAGTTTGGGGTCACCTATACAATTTTTGTTGTGTTTTCTATTAAAAGTCACACTTTTATTCATCAAAAGAGTTGCAAAATGAATAGAAAATATAATCAAGACATTGACAAGATTAGAAATAATGATTTTTATGCAAAATAATAGTTTATAATAGTTTTCAGCTGTGCTAACATCATTGCACAAGGGTTTTCAAGGGTTTTCTAATCATCCAATATCCTTCTAACGCCATTAGCAAACACAATGTACCATTAGAACACTGGAAATGGGCCTCTATACACCTATGTACATATTCCATAAAAAAAAACAGACATTTGCAGCTTGAATAGTCATTTACCACATTAACAATGTATAGAGTGTATTTCTGATTCATTTAATGCTATATTGTTTGGAAAAAGTGCTTTTCCGTCAAAAATAAGGACATTTCTAAGTGACCCCAAACTTTTGAACGGTAGTGTATAATGTCTTATCAATGAAATGAATATGCCCAGAGGCAGGGGCTAATACGTTGCAAGTTGTACTTGAGTTTTTGATTATTTTCTTCAATGCAAGACTATAATTTGACTGTTACAGGCTTTAGTAAGTTTTATTGCATGTATTTTACATGATATGGCATCAAATAATAAACACATGGTTTGTTTGGTTTCATTAAAAGAAAAGCAGATTTCTCCTTCAATTACAGTCTACATACTGTCCTCTTCAGTAATCTGTGCACATCCCTTTCATAGACAGACGTTTCCGTCTTTGATCGCATGATACAGTTCATCAGTGATAGTCTCGTAACGTCCATCGCGACCGTTCAGAAAATACACACTCGAGTCTTGAGGCTCGTATCCTTCTCGCTGTAGCCGAGTCTTCTGAATTTTAAACGTACCTAAGAAAACGTTCAAAAAATAAGTCGACGGTACTTTTATGAATGCATGTCCTTGCATTACTCCTCACCTGTGGTGTCAACAGATGGCATGAGTCGGACGAAGACTGGACGTGCGTAGGAGGGTAAAGCTTTCTGTACGACAACCAAGAATGAATCGAGGTCAAACCGGCCTCCCGTGTGGCCTATTGCTGCCATGCCAGCCTTTCCCTCCACACCTGCACACAGACAGAAGGACAGGAACTGTTAATCTGTTGTCGTTTTCTTCCCCCCCCCCCCCCCCACCGCTTCCTGACTCTGCCTTGTTTCACGTCTACCTGGTACAGAAACTCCATAGACGGCTACGTCAGTGTGTCCCAACAGACCGCTGAGGATTCCTTCCACCTCCGTGGTGGAAACGTTCTCCCCTCGCCATCGAAACGTGTCGCCGCTGCGGTCTCTGAAGTACATGTAGCCGTACTCGTCCATCACCATCACATCACCTGAAGCGCAGAAACAATTAAAAATCATCACCCCTGAAGGCAAGGATGACAGTTTATTCTTCGCTAATGATGATTTATCGTGTCGTGTAATTCAAAAGAAACAGTGTTGAGTAAAAATGAACTGATCAGATCTCACTCTGTGGGAGGTTGGTTTTTTTTCTTATTCTTATTATTGTGTCTGTGGAGTGCCCAAGTATTTATCATGTCCATTAATCATCGTCATACAAAGCTGGATCCGATCCCATCATATAGTGTTCGAAGGCAGGGAATGCTGTTGAAACATGCTCTCGCTCTGTCATCGCCGACTCACCTTCACCTCTGGGCGTCTTAAAAATCGAAATTTCCACTGGCTTATAGCGTATGTGTGAAGCTAGGTATCGTCCCTCTTACTGAGACGGAGAACAAATACCTGAGACATAAGCAGAGTCTCCCTTCTTGAAGACATTTGAAGCTATTTTCTGTTTAGTGGAATCCGAATCGGCGTATCCATCAAATCTCCGGAGTGGATCGGTGTGGTTGATGCGTCCCACCAACATACCCGGCTCACCTGCAGAGAGACGCAGATGGAAGGAGAGAAAATAGTAAAAAAATTTATTGGGGCACATTCCTAACATACATTTGTTCATGTGTAAGTAGGTGTGTCCTCACCAGGCAGACAAGGTATACAGAGCCCTTGTGAATCCCTGAGCAGCTCTCCGTTCTCCTGCACCCGGAACAATCTGATGGGGTAAAAGTCAGGCAGGATGCGGCTGCTGAAGCCGCAAGCCCCCACCTGCACATGAGATGAGACAAAGCCTGAACATACTACCCATCAATATGTTTGTGATGAGGGATTTAAAGGGCCCATATTATGCAAAATCAACTTTTTTTCATCATTTTAATACATATATTTGGGACTCTGGAGGCCCTACCAGTCGCCGAAGTGTGAAAAACTAAGACTCAGTCATGTTTTAGTGATCTGCCTCAATCTAAGTACAGGAGATAAAACATGCGGTGGTGACTTCCGCACTCATTGGGACGTCAGACTGATATATTCCTTGAATTGTTGTCTCGTGGACCTCCGCTTTGTCCCTAAAAAAACAAGAGAGTGCAGGCGAGGGCAATAGTATCCAGAAGTGTTCTATTCTTGGCTGCACAATGCAGCACAGAGTTCTACACAAACTTCCAGCCTCAGAGGATTTACGTGTCCAGTGGATACATTTTATATATGATGGCAATGTGCCGTCTAGAGTTGGCAAAGGACAAATAATGCTAACTGTTGTTAGCTGCCGGAGCTTCAGTGACGCTGACGTAGTTTCCTGTGTCAAATCAAAACTTTGCTGAGGAGTTTTCCCATTATCGTTGAGGCTGTCATGTTTCTACCTCAGCCTCAACAGATGTGCATTTCTAATGTTGAAGCGAGTGTGGAGAGTGGAGGAAGATGTGATTAGCATTTACATCCTTTTCGGGAAGCAAACGATCTTAGGAAAGAGATAGGGGGTAAAACTGCTAGTGGCAACTGGTCAAAGCATCACCCACAAGAAGTGAACTCCCGGGTTTTGAAGCCTCGAGATTCACGATTTGACCATGAATGAAGTGAGAAGTGGACTCAAACAAGAGTTCTCCGTTCACACACACAAAACACACCTTCCCATCGATGTTGATCAGGCTGCAGTTGCACTCTGTAGCACCATAAAATTCCCCCATTGTTTGAATTCTGAATCTCTGGACAAACTCCTCCCACACAGATGATCGGAGGCCGTTACCAACGGCAACGCGGACCTGGTGATGGGCTTCAGACGGGCGGACCGGTTGAGCCAACAAATAACGGCAGACCTCACCTATGTACTGGATCACCTAGACAAGAAAGACACATCAGCACAGCCTTTCTCTACTCCATAAATGAAACGAGTAAATACCGATTTAATGAGTACATACTGTGCAGTTGTGTTTAACGCAGTCGTCCCAGAAGCGACTGGCTGAGAACTTCCTTCTGACTACAACCGTCAAACCAAAAAGCAAACACTGGCCTACACCCATGACCGCGCCTGTAAACGTCCACATAAGAACTTATACACATATGTAGCATATCAACACAATGATATTATGATACAGGAAACACAAATCACTTGTAAAATGATGACACTTTTATGTACAGAGCCCCTGACATGACATGGGGAAAATAATATATAAATTTGTGCACATGAAATATTAATTTGTGGCCACAAAATACCAATTTGTTCCCACAAAATACTAATTTATTTCCATGAAATAGGTAAAACTTGCGCAAAAATTACTCATCCGTTCCCACAAAATACTAATTAGTTCCCCCAAAATACTGAATGTATGAATTAGTATTTTGTGTGAACAAATTAGTATTTCGTGCGCATGTTTTGCCTATTTCGTCGGAACTAATTAGTATTTTGTGGGGAAAAAATTCATATTTCGTTGGAACAAATTAGTATTTTGTGCGCATGTTTTACCTATTTCGTGGGAACTAATTAGTATTTTGTGAGCATATCTATGGCTCCGTATTTATGCAATTTTTTATGACAAAGTATTTAATCTGAACATTTAAAAATAAGGGAAAAGTGAGGAAAATCTGTGACTGAACTGCACAACAATATGACAAGAAAATGACTGAGATGAGGTCTGATAGTACTGCTTTGATCAAAGAAACAAACCTGCAGAATGATACAGGGGAAGACAGTTGTAAATGACGTCATCGCGTCGCAGGCCAAAGGAGTGGAAACCAAAGGCAGTGATGCGAAAATAGCTGGTAGGAATAGAGTGACATTAATTTTCACCAGGGGACACTTGAAACTGAAATGTGGCTGCAGTTGTTATTCGGTCATTATATTGTCATGATTTTAAAATTATTAACTGTTCCTGACTTGACAATGTTGCCCCCACACAACAGGTGGGTGAAATGCGCTTTTTTTGAGTTTCTTTCAAAAACACAACAGAATCAGTGCAGATAAAGTGTCAGACAACACTCACCGACTGTGCACCACCACAGCTGCCTTTGGCATTCCTGTTGTGCCAGAGGTGTAAATGTAGAAGAGTCTGTCTGGACAAGGAGAGCAACATAACACTTTAAAAAAAAAAAAAAAAGGTAATGTTCAACATGCTTCTTTACTGCCAATGCTTTGTCGTTTTCCTGTGAACCAGTGTTTCACGTGTGTGGTATGCACCAGGGCTCCCCCCTCTCCCCGCTATCATTCCTGACAATATTTCTCCAGATGACAGACAGACTGGGCAAGCAAAGACTTGAGGGGTAACAACCGAGGAATGCCATGTGACAACAGGGATAAAACAATGCACAGAAGGAGATCAATAAGAAAGAAGTGCTTTGAAGCTGCACTGTGTAACTATGGTGCATTTTTTTGGTTATTGCTGATGTTATTATTCTGCCTATGTTTGGCCTTTGTGAGGGAGTGTTTTGTGTTTATACAGCAGCAGTGCGAGGGCCTGCGTTTATCCCAGAGATGTCAAACTAGAGGGCCACACAGTCGTTGTAGTGGTTAGAAATCTTGCCATCGCAGCAAGGGATTAGGTAAATTGGACGCTCTAAATTGACCTTGATTGAGAGTGGGTCTTTGTCTCTACACTACAGTTCAAGAGTTTGGGGTCACAGAAATATCCTTATTTTTGAGGGGAAGAAAAGCACTTTTTTTTTCAATAAATATAACATTAAATGAATCAGAAATACACTCTATACATTGTCAATGTGTTAAACGACTATTCTAGCTGCAAACGTCTGGTTTTTAATGGAATAGGTGTATAGAGGCCCATTTCCAGCAACCATCTCTCCAGTGTTCTAATGGTACATTGTGTTTGCTAATCGCGTTAGAAGGATATTGGATGATTAGAAAACCCTTGGAAACCCTTGTGCAATTATGTTCTTTGATGAAAGCACCGGCCCCCTCTTGACCAGACTAGCCCCCAGGCCATTTGAGTTTGACACCCCTGGTTTATCCCCCTTTTTGAGCAATAGAATTCACTTCTGCAACTGCGGGGCGTCTTTGTGTTTTCAGTCAAACTCCAACCTGTTTGCAGCCGTCTTTACAAGCACAGTGTTGCCGTTGCCTCGATCGGTCTGACATTGATCATTTGTTTGATAGTAGTGTCTACGTGCTTGAACAATCCAGTGGATTAAGTCTAATACACACAAAGATCAGAGAGTAAAAGTTGGTAGCCAGCAATTCGAGCATTCGAGCAGGCAAAGACTTGCTGAGAAAGAAGAAGGTGTTGCAATCAAAACAATGCACACAGCCATACCCCCCGTATACACACACACACTCTGTAGCCTCTCACCATTAAATTCCTTCTTGAGCGTGTGGTTTGTCGGGTGTTTGGGTGAACGGGCCAGCAGGATGTCTAGGTTCTGTACATCCTCGAGGCTGTGAAGCTGCATTGCATCCTGTCGTTCACCACTGCTGAACAAAACCATGTTGCACTGCAGAGAGCTGCTCACCTCTGACACAGCTGAAGCATGACCAGAGGATCAGTGTTACAAATGAGGAACTCGACATGTTGAAACACATTCATTTTACCGTTAGATAAACAGCAAAGACAGTGGATTGAACTTTGATTAGATTCTCTGTTTAGTTGAGCAACAAACTCAAGACTAGACAACAACGGTTTGAAACTTTTTCATTATTAAAGGGGACCTATTTCTCCAAGTTAACCTAGTTCCCTGGTGTCCTAATGAACATGCTTTGGTCAAACTACCATAAGAATGAAGCACCACAGCAGTTCAATCACCCTGCCAAAACAGCCCTGTTCAGAACGCTCTGTTTAGTAGTATCTCTTTAGGTCCACCTTAAAAAAAGTGAAACGAAACTTAAGGGACAGGAAATGACATCAGCCACAGAGCTACTGGGAGCTAACAGCAGTTAGCATTTGGAAACGTGATCATTTGCAGGCTCTATCATATGCCATCATATACAACATGTATCCATTGGACAGATAAATCCTCTGAGGCTGGAAGTTTGTGTAGAACTCTGTGCTGCACTGTGGAGCAAAGAATACAACAATTCCAGGTATTTAGCGCGTTGTGACGTTCCAATGAGTGCGGAAGTCAACATCGTGTTTTTCATCTCCTGTACTTAGATTTAAATGATTAAAAAGTTGATTTTGCATAATATGTCCCCTTTAAAACAAGATTTCTGATCGTTTTAGATTCTTAAATGTGAACGTTTTCTTCGTTTCTTTGCTCCACATAACAAAGAAATCATTAAAACTGAATCATTTTGTTTTTTCAAGAACATCGTCATTTCCAGGTTTGACAAACACTGATCAATGTTTTTTAACATTTTCTAGACCAAACGATTCATCGAGAAAATAATCAACAGATTAATCGACTGTTAGTTGCAACTCTATTTGACTCTTCACTCCAGCATCACAATTATCCGTAAACAAGTTCCTACCTTCAGTCATCTCCGTCCCAAACACCATCGCTCGAGCTCCGGACACACTGACACAGTGCAGTAGCGAGTGTTGTCGCAGGTTGTAGTTAATGAGTGCAGCCTCCACGCCGACCATAGCCAGACCCAACCACAGAGCTACCAACAAAGGACGGCTCTCCATGAACAAAGCCACCACATCACCCTCAGCCCAGCCTTGAGCCAGCGCCCAGTGAGCCACAGCATGGCATCGTTCCTGCAGTTCCCTGAAACTCCAAACCTGGAACAAAATACATTAGGGCTCAACTTTAGTATTATTTTCTTTACAGTTGCAAATCGAATACAAATTGCAAACTCAAAATTAACTAAAGTTAACTCTTATATATGTTAATATAAGGTGGAAAACGTAGAGATAGGAATTGTTTCCAACATCTGAATATTACATTTTTCAATCCACTTTTCAGCCCTAGAATACATAAAATAATATATTCTTATTTGAAATAATATGACCGATATTAAGGTATGCGATTGTGTTTTAACCCATAGAACAGAGAGCATTAGACTTTTACCTTTACTATATAAAAATGTATAGGCTATAAGAATGTGCAATATACAGTGTCTTATATCCTCTTTTTCAGCACAACTTATTGGCAATTCCCCCCCCCCATTTTCACTTGATAAATAAACACACCTGAGCTAAAATTATGCACATTAAAAAAAAATTGATTGAATTTGTGAAACAGGTCACATTTCAAAGTTCGCATTGCTCATTTTTATGAACAAAAATAAAAGAAAAATTGTCTATTTTGTCACTTCTGCACGATTATAGTACAATTTTGTTGTGTTTAAAAAAGAAAAGAAAAAATATGCTATAAAAATTAATCATAACTTTGACTCAACAATACATAAGGACATTTTTTTAAGCCTGAAGATGTGACATGTGATATAAACACACACCACCAGGATGTCCATATAAGGAGTTGTGCATTATTCCCACTGCAATTTACCAAGGGTGCACCTGTGGCAAAGATCCGTGCATTATTTACAGTCCTCGATATGTTCTCACCTCCCCTGTAGCCTCATAGATCAAGGCAGGTTTGTCCGGGTGCTTTGTCACAATCTGGGAAAACAGCGTTGGGATTGTGCTTCCATTTCGTAGATTACGTTTCATGGAGAACCTTACGCGCAGTATGATGACCAGGCACCTTTAAGGATTCAAGGTATCAAGGATTTATGGAAGGAAAAGCACCTTTTTTCAATGAATATAACATTAAATTAATCAGAAATACATTCTATACATTGTTAATGTGGTAAACTATTCTAGCTGCAAACGTCTGGTTTTTAATGGAATATGTACATGTGTAGGTGTATAGAGGCCCATTTTCCAGCAACCAGTGTTCTAATGGTACATTAAAATAAAGAGTAAAGCATGCAGTGAAATGAGGATGCCCCGTCTCATTAATGTGCAGACAGTATAGAATAATATTAAATTATGAACTAAATCCAGATAAAATAGAGAAGGACACACACTTGCACATATATACACAAAAATTACTCACATTAAATCTCTTTTGACAGTGTGTAGAGCCACGTGAATGAACCTCCAGGAGCATCTCCTCCAGGTTATACACAATCCCAGCCCCACTAAGAGGCTCCAGAGCCAGGGGAGGGACAGCAACTTTACAGCCCCCAAAACACTGAGGCACACGATGACCACGCTTATTAGATGCATAATGTGACCTGGAGGTAAGAACAAAACAATGACTCCGTGTCCAGCAATGTCCAACTTTCATCCACCAAGAAATAAAGAAAGCACTTACCAGCAGCAGTTGGCTCTGAACAGTCACTTCCCAGCGTTCTTATAAACGTGGAATTAACTTTTCCGGTTGAGCCAGAGTGCGAGCAGCAGCCGAGTCAAAGTTATCAGATGCTTCCAGAGTAGTTGTCAGAGGGGGAAATGCCTGATAAGGGAGCAGTGCAGGTTATAACTCATGAACTCCTGCCTCAGTGTGGCTCTGCTCCTGTGATTGTCTGAATCAGATTGAATCATCACCCTCTCCTCCCCTCCCCGAGGGGGGCAAAAATGTTACAAAACAAACAAAACGTAATTGTGAAATTGTGGTGGCTCCTCAAAATAAAGCCTGACACTTTTACCTCTGTGAAATTAATCAGTATTGATTTAAGTTCCATCTATCTATCTATCTATCTATCTATCTATCTATCTATCTATCTATCTATCTATCTATCTATCTATCAGCTTAAATTGAACTAAAAGAAGACATTGTTATCTATCTATGTATCTATCTATTAGGTTAAAGTTAGCTAAAAGAAGACATTGCTCTCTATCTATCTATTAGCTTAAAGTTAGCTAAAAGAAGACATTGCTAGCTAAGAGAAGACATTGCTATCCATTTAGCGGGATCTTAAAGTTAACTCAAAGAAGACATTGCTATCTATCAGCTTGAAGTTAACTAAAAGACATTGGTATCTATCTGTTAGCTTAAATTGAACTAAAATAAGACATTGTTATCTATCTATTAGCTTAAAGTTAGCTAAAAGAAGACATTGCTAGCTAAGAGAAGACATTTCTATCCATTTAGCTATCTTAAAGTTAACTAAAAGAAGACATTGCTATCTATCTATCAGCTTGAAGCTAACTAAAAGACATTGCTATCTATCTATTCGCTTAAAGTTAGCTAAAATAAGACTATCTATCTATCATAACATAATATAATACACAGTAATTTGTTTCATTTGAACTACAAACAATATAACTGGAATAACTAAAAGTAGACATTGCTATCTATCTATCAATCTATTCTCTTAAAGGTGGCTAAAAGAATACTTCTATCTATCTATTAATCATAATATACTATAATATACAGTAATTTGTTTCATTTGAACTACAAACTGTAACTATCAGTAATTATAAAACACAGTCCACTTAAGTCAGTTCATTATACACTGATGGTCCATTTCACCACAGAAATACTGACAGGAGTGCAATAAACGTTGATGAAGGTATTTATCAAATACCTATGAACTGTTCATCCATTACTTCATATATTATACAGTAAATCCTCAGGTGTTTTTTTTTTTTTTCCATTTCACAACCAAGAAAGTGTCTCTAATCTGACTAATGTTGATGAACCACACACACAAACTCTCTTTTTACACATTTTAATAACAATTTCTGCTGCATATTCCTAAAATAAACATAGTACCAAACAACAACTTTGAAAACACACACACACACACACAAAACCAAAGTAAAAAAATAGCTTCAAACTACATCATGTATAGTAAACTCAAAACAATAGGAATCTCACAATCTTACATTCACCAAATGCTGCATATTGCATATAGTAGCTTTTTCACATAAATATACATTTCTGAAATGCATGAACAAACAGTAACAATGGTCACAATATTGTCGCCAGTCACACTTACAAACCAGAGTTCAGCTCAGTGGCAAACAAATCACTCTTAATATGAAATGGAGAAACAATAAAAGGTCCCAATACCTTTGTATATCATAGAAAAACTAATCTTTGTATCATAAGATAATGTGAACTGGTTGGGTACCTGGGACTGGGTTATTCTGTGCACCATGTAAGTGAAGATGTGCTGGACAAAGACAAAGTGCAATAAAATAATAAAAATCAAGTCTGAAAATCTCCCATTGGACCCCCCCAACAAAATGGCTGGAGTTCTCGTTTCAGGAATGTAACACTGCACAGGGACTCAAGGGACATTTTACTCCATAAACACAGTTTGATTGCAGGAAGCTGCACTCTTATCAAAGGGGTGGGGGTCTGTTTTTGAGAATTGTCCACGGAGTCATTTCAAAATGACTAACAAAAAAACTTTGTGGACAAAGGCACAGCTCAGGCAGAAGCCAAGATAGATTCTTTAAGAAAAACAACAACAGCCACAAGTGCTTTGAAGAAATCCACTTATTTTGTTTAAAATCAAGAATATCAGATATAAAAAAAATGGAGGCAATCTGATTGAAGCCACTTGATTGGTCATCGGCGTCATGAATCATCAGTTTCCTACCAATACAGCATACTGTTCGATACAGTACATGGAAAGTGTTCTGTCCTGTGACGGTCGCGCGAAAACAGAAACCTTATTTACAACAAGCGTTTGTATAAAACAGTAAATCAGTATCACTCTGAACCAAAGGGAATTACAGCTTATATTGTGGCAGTGATATGTTCTCAACCAATAAGCTATTATTATAATTAGTGCTGGCCGCGTTAACGGCGTCAACGTTAACGCACGTTAGCGCATGACACGTTTCCGTGACGACTGACCGGAAAAAGACGCGCGTGACATGACTCCGGATTGTTAAAATGAGTCTCTAAAGTAACGCTAAAATTTAAAAACAGAGGCACACATTCGCAGTACACAGGTACGCTGGTAATTTGTAGCGCTGCTCTTTTCGGACCGCTTCAGTTGGACTGTAGGCGCACTAACGGCGCCTACATTCAAAATGTTGATGCTTCACTGTTTAAAGAAGGTTGAGAGATCATCCAATTGACTTAAAAAGGATCTGAAATGTCTATACTGAATGTTTTTATCATTTTAAGCTGTTTGAGAACTCGAATTGTGACCCAGATCAGAGTTATAAAAATAATTGACAATGATTTGGGGGCGAAAGGGTCACAGGAAATGACGTGAATCCTATGCTATGACCTTTGCACGCACACACAGCTGAACATCAACATCATTAAAACAAGAATTCATCTAAGACGTTTTCTCTTCCTGGATCAGACACTGTGTGTTTTTTATATCTCTTGCCAACATGGAGATTTTGTTCCAATCTTTCAGGTTGGTGAAGCCGCTAACTTCGACAACTTCGGTTCAACCTGACATTAAGGTGAGGTAAATAATGACTGAGTTTATTCATCTTATTATTATTATTATTATTATCTGTAAATAACCCACATTTTTCAAATAAAGGCCAACTTGGCTTAGTCTTTGAGGATGGTGAAAGGACATAGCTGTTTATATTTGCGATTCC
The DNA here is from genome assembly GCF_963457635.1 of Microchirus variegatus. Taxonomy (NCBI): domain Eukaryota; kingdom Metazoa; phylum Chordata; class Actinopteri; order Pleuronectiformes; family Soleidae; genus Microchirus; species Microchirus variegatus. The sequence goes on along the minus strand of NC_139820.1, from coordinate 9,283,987 downwards.
CCAGTGTGCTGCGCACTTCTTGAACCCTGAGAACAACAAACAAACATGTTAGAAAAAATATGTCTCAATGGCGAGAGAAAGGGTATTCAAAGCATTTATAATAATACTGTTAAAATATGAGGTAAAAGATATATATGCACATACAACTACCATGAGTACGTGTGATCTGCAGCTTACTTGTGACTGACTGCTGGAGGGATTGGTGCTGCTCAAGTCTGAGTATCTCTTCTTCTGTGGTGTGCAGATGCAGGAGAAGAAATGGGCATACTCCTCTCTCACCTGCAGAGGGCGGTAGAACATCAGTTTAAGAAACTCATATCACTGCAATGTACAGTATTTCTTTGACAACTATACTCCATGTGTGGGAGAATTTATGCAGCCTTCAGTGAGCAAAACTCAAAATATATTTAGTAAAAATGTGCTGGTCCAAAAGCTGACCTGCCTCCTGATATAAATATACACTACCGTTCAAAAGTTTGGGGTCACTGAGTCTTTATTTTTAAAGGAAAAGCACTTTTTTCAATGAATATAACATTAAATTAATCAGAAATACACTCTATACATTGTTAATGTAGTAAACGACTATTCTAGCTATTTATTGTACCTGTTTGGACAGCAGACAGTGCATGAAGAACAGCAACGCTCCCTGTAGGCTGTTCAGAATAGTAAAGATATACGCTGCCACCTCCGCTGTTCTGCTCTCTTCAAACAGCAAGGCACCAAACACCCACATCAGTCCCAGTATGCACATCTGGGCGATAGCCGTCACTGTAAATGCTCTGCAGAGGAAACATAAGGGGGAGGTGGGGGAAGGAATGATAAAGAAAGGTTAACAAGAGCGCAGACAGACAGATGACTCAGTTACCACTCAGTGCTGTAACCTGGAAAAACCCCCCAAAGAGCAAAAGAAAGAGAAATATGGCATTATTTCTAATATGAATAAACTTTTGAAAGGTAGTGTATGCTGCCAGTTATACATGTCTGTGGATTTGGATGTGAACAGTGCAGTTTCCAGTCAAAATGACATTGCTTTGACTCCATGGTAAGCTCACATTTCTAGTTTTCTAACCCCACCACAATTTCGTATACATCTGCATGATTTGGATAGGTTCTTGGGGGGGGCCCCTTCGATAGTATTCCCATCAGAGAGCAGCATCAGTCCTATGAAAACAATCGCCACATTTTTCCCTTTCACACATTCTTTCCATGTGTTTATCCCCAAAACTGCACCATATCTGTAAAACGTATGTTTTAACTGTTTGATTGTGCAACGGGGGAGGTGTCTGTATCATACTGTCTTACATAACACATGACAACAGCAGGAAAGGAGGACACACAAAAACTGGTAACACTTCATAATAAGTACACACTATTAGTGAAGCATTAATAAATGTTGAATTCATCATTTATAACGAGTTAGGGTTATTATGTAGATTATAAACACAATTATAAATGTTCATGCTTAACTCATGCTAATAGTGTGTACTTATTATAAACGTTTCTTTTTGGTCACACTCAGGGGGGCCAAACACACAGACTGACTTGATTTTGTGTAGCGTGGAGAGATCTGGGTTGAGGCTGGTGAACTTCTGGGCGAGCTTCCACACGGTGATGATGAAAAAGAGGACGTTGATGATGATGATGCAGCACACAGGGCCAAAGAAACTCCAGATGAGGCCATCTTTCAGGGACAGCCAGCAGCTATCCAGGGGAAAGGAACAACACGTGCATGAGAAGGGTTTCGGCATGTCGTCACAGACATACTGTAGATAGAAGCTGGTCTATGTAATCCACTGATGTCATTGTTAACACAAACACAAGTGCAGGCAAGGAAACAATCTCTTTCACTCACTGCTTGTCTGTGCCGTATCTGTTCGGTCTAATGATCGCCGAAATGATGACGATGACAAGGGGCATCCCATAGCCAAAGACTATTAGATATAGTGGACGAATGGTGGCATTGAAGACCAGGACTACCATGCGGTAGAGCTGCACACCTTCCAGCAACATCCAGGCGAAGACACCCAAGAAGAAATAATGAAGCATGGCAGCAACAAATCTGCAGCCGCCCTGTGACATGACATGATGACAGAAACGATGTCAAGATCAGAGAGAGAAGAGAGAGGAAATGAAAGAAACACTGTTACACCTTTGTTACACCTTTGTTACACCTTTGTTACACTGACAGTGCTGTCAGTGTAACAAAGGTTATACTTCTCTGTGCACAACTACATTCAGAGATCCTTCACTTTAGCAAAAGTAGCAATATCATTCATCAAGCACTACAAATTTCCAAATGTTCTGATCACAAACACATTGTCAGTGTAAATGATGTAAGCACTATTGTTAAAGTAGACATATTATACCCGATTTCTACAAGTTAAATCCTAACGTAAATACTCTCTGAGGCTGGAAGTTTGTGTAGAACTGCACTGTGCAGCCAAGAATAGAACACTTTGTGGACTTCCACTCTTCCGGATACTATTGCCCTCGCCTGCACTCTCACGTTTTTTAGGGACAAAGCAGAGCTCTGCGAGACAACAATTCCAGGAATATGTCATTGTGACGTAGCAATGAGACAGAAGCCATCTTTTTTCACACTTTGCCTACTCATAGGGCCTCCAGAGTCCCAAATATAAGTATTAAAATGATTAAAAAGTTGATTCTGTGTCCTTCATCTGCAGTGCTAATGGAATCTGTAAAACAAAATTATTACACCCGACTGAGGGAGCATTTGCGTGTATACAGCTGCAGAGCAGGGGCGGTTGGGGACAAGAAGCGTTTACTATGTCAGTCCACTGAATGACTGGGTTTACTGCGCTTTAGAATTCACTTTTTCCAAATTACAAATTCCATTTGCTGAATAAGTATCATCTTGGTCCATTTAGGAGTGTTTTCCACGACTTGTGGGTACACCAAAAAAAAATCAGGTTTTGTTCCATTTTAAATATTTTACTTTTTCGGTGTGAGTGTCAAATTGCTCTGTAGTATTTCCTTTTCTTTTCGTGCCTCTGGATCACCGCAATGTTATTTGCAGATTCTGAAAGTGAGATTTCTAAGCTTTCTTAGATATAATACTTCTATTATACTACTATAATACTACATAATGTCTAACACATGGAAATCTTTAAAAAATGTGGCCATTTGAACGTAGGCACTCCTCAAACTGGTTTATGGAGAATTCTAGCCTCAACGATTTATACCTTCTGGGAGCCAAGATACAGAATCATCACATTTGCATAATTCAACCCTCTCCTGGTCAAAGCTGTCAGTGACATCTGTTAGCTCACAAGACAAAAACTATTGTAGTAGGTGGAACAATGGTTATCAATAACATGTCTAGGGACCCCGAGAGTTCTAAAAGAGAAAAATAAAATGAAATATGAATATAAATTTCATAAAAATTAAAAACAAGAAAGATAGGATCAAAAGTAGCTACATATTTCTAATGTTATATATATATGTTATATTATTGGAACAGGAAGACTTTGGTCTGATTGCTGCCCCCTGTGTAACTTATTTGCTTCTCCAAAACATACCACGGGTTCAGTTTGTGAAATGCCCGCCAGAAAGATGATGTCAGCCAGGAGGAGGCAGACGCACAGGTGCAGGTGGATGGTGGTGCGCGTCCCTTGTATGGAGCGGCAGAACTTGAACGTCAGGATGCTCAGGATCAGACACACGACGGAGATGATCAGCCCGATCTTGCCCACCAGCTGGAGCGCAAACGGATGCTACAGGAGAAAAGCCACGTCAGATCCTGGTGTCATGACTGTAAACTGAGCTCATGCGGTTATCATTTGCACCGGTGTGTGTGTGTGTGTGTGTGTTTACAGTGACATAAGTGAGGGAGAGGAAGTGGGAAGTCTTATTTTAGTGTAGCGGTGATTTTTCAAACAGCTGCAAACAGAAACAGAGGTCTTACCTTTTACACAGCTTGTAATCATTTGGCCAATTGATTAAAGTGTGTGTTTTAATTTAATGTGCGTGAGAACATCTGATCAGTCATTTAAACAGACTGTTCAAATGATACTAAATGCTTTGTCTATGAGAAAAGGTCCATGTTTTTATGATCAAATGTTGAGGTAGGGTAATGTTAGGGTTACGCAAGTAGCCAAGGGTACATTTTGTGTGCGAGTGTGTGTGTGTGTGTGTGTGTGCGTACTTGCAGTTGTCACATCTAAAGAACGTAATTTCTGAGGAACTGGTTTAGATTTGCAGGCTTGATTTGTGGTTAGGTAAAGGTTAGGGCTTTCCAAATGAATGGGAGTAGATGCAATACCCTCAGACGTACACTACCGTTCAAAAGTTTGGGGTCACCTATATAATTTTCCATTAAAAGTCACACTTTTATTCATCAAAAGAGTTGCAAAATGAATAGAAAATATAGCCAAGACAATGACAAGATTAGAAAAGAATTTCTAATGATCCAATAGCCTTCTAACGCGATTAGCAAACACAATGTACCATTAGAACACTGGAGAGATGGTTGCTGGAAATGGGCCTCTAAACACTTATGTACATATTCCATTAAAAAAGACGTTTGCAGCTAGAATAGTCGTTTACCACATTAACAATGTATGAGTGTATTTCTAATTCATTTAATGTTATATTCATTGAAAAAAAAAGCTTTTCCTTCAAAAATATGGACATTTCTAAGTGACCCCAAACTTTTGAACGGTAGTGTATAGCTGTGCAAACCTGTGTTTGTGTGTGCACTTTTTGAGCCAGAAAAGATCCAAAATAGGACTTTTTTTGGGATAAACACTGACTTCATCAGGACCAGCAGTTTTTGGACTGGTCCTAATGAGGCAGAACCTCATTTCTGATGAAATGGTCCATGTTAGGATTACAATGTGATGCGGGGTTAGTTTAGTAAGGGTTAGGCATCAACTGGTTGGAAATCCGGCTTTCCAAATGAATTGATGTCAAAGCAGTGTCCGAATAGAGGTCACTGTATGTGTGTCTTACCTCCATGGGGTACAGGGCCATGAGTACCGCAAAGCTGCTCAGATGCTCACAAGTACACACAGTGTGCGAGGCATTGGACGACTGCTGATAGCAACCATCTGTTGACCAGGCCTCTCGCTCATTCCAGTAGGCACAGATGTAGCTCACCTCGAGGGACGCGTCTGTGTCCTAATTGGCAAAAACAAAACATTATGTCACAGACAGACCGTATGTTTTATTTATAACTCCAATGCAACTGTTATGACTGGAGCAATCAAAATAAGCAGGACTGCTGTTTGTTGACAGTAGGAAAGGTGGGACTACCTTCACATGTCTGAGTGTGATGTTAACAGAGCGGTGCAGATGCTGAGTGGAGGGATTAGAGACCACGACGGACACAATTCTCGAGTAGATCTGAACGGAGGGATCCACGCCATCTTTTTCAAGTCCTTTGAGCTCCTCAAAAGATTTGTCACCAGAGCTCTTCAGGTTCTTGTAGCTCAACAGTGCAGCCAAAGCAAAGCCTGAACAAAAAGAATAAGAAGTGTGACTGTCTTTCATATACAGACATGACCAGGCAAGAGAGGAAAAAAAGAGGTTACCGGGATATGTTCCAGTCCCTGTTGCTGTTTCCCAGTCAGTGTCAAGTGTTGCATTGTCATTGGTCAAATGGATTGGTCCAGTGGGCCGGGTGTCTCCTCTCTGAACAGCAATCTCTGCATCTAAACAAGCAAATTCCTCATTTCAAATGCAAATACCAGACTGCAATATTAAACAGGAATTTATCATTATCATTTAGGGAAAAGGCCAGTGATTACCAGTCATTACTACAGACGTGCACATTGTGAGTGTTACCTGTCTCATTAGTCTCCATCCTGGTGAGGTTCTTTTTCAGTTGAGGACCGATGAGCATAATGGAGTTTTCCAGTGTAGTGAGCAATGCGCTCACACCTTCACTGCTGTCCACATGACCAGGTGAAAGGATGGCATCGGTAGCCGTAAAAAGTCTCTGTTGCAGCATAAAGCAGACAGATTAACAATTGTACACGTTGTGTGTATACATGTGTCATGTATGTGTGTTTTTTTATCTGATGTTCTGACCTCCAGTAGCGCATCTCCATTAAGCCCCTCTTCAAATGTAGCATTTGGGTTGGAGAGAGCCACACAGCTGTGTTTCATCATGGATAAAATATCTGCCAAGCCCCCGAGCAACTGAGAGACAGAGAGAATAATGAGACCATTCAGCTTGTCCTACACTACAACTCACATACTAAACCCTACACGGCCACAGGGTGGTCTCATATTAAATAAAGGCAACGCTGTTGAGCAAAACGCTCGACCACTGGGTCGCTGTACTATAAGTGACCCTGAGAACAATGCAATAATAAACACAGTTGGAAGGGTTAGTTTTAAAGATTTTCAAAGTTCTGACCCACATTGTCTTTACTTTGTGCCATTGTGGGGAAACTGCCTCAGACATGGATGTTCGCTCTCACTGAAAACGTAGCAGCCGAAAGCGACACAGGGGAAAATCAGATTTTAGCCACATACCAAAAATAAACCCTATAACTGTTTTATATTTCTTTTAAACATTATCCAACCCAAACTCCAACCCCTCCAGTCCTTCTCACTTGGCTCTGTCTGTAGGATGGCTAACAATGTGTCAGTATCTCATACAACCACAACCACAACCACAATCCACTTCTTGAAAAAAAAAACCTTGCAATACAGTTTATTTATTGATTGTTGTTGATAGTGTTTCCGTCATGCTAGTAAGTCAACACGTAAGCGTACCTGGGTTGGCCCACTTTCAGCACTGAAGCCGTCGCAGTCAAGTTCTACATGGAGCAAAACATGTGATCGTCATGTTTCATCACAGTATTATGTACAGAGAGCAGACATTCTACAGAGCAAGCAACACAGCAGCACCGGACAGAAATCCTCACTGTTATCTTGTAAGTTGCGCGTAATCGTTCAACACGAAAAATAAAGTCAGACTGAAGAGTCATGGCAACAAGGAAGCCAAATAAAACAAAACAAGCCAACTGCAGCCACTGCACTGAAAGCTGCATGTAGGAAACTTTGTGTGAAGAAATTGACGTTTAATATGAGGAAACAAAAGTTGCACATTAACCAAGAAATAAAGTTCATGAAGTGGAACAGTGTGTAGTGGCTACACTAACCTGAACAACGAGTCCTTTCGTTGCCGTAATTGGTGAATCCTTTTGGACACTCGCACAGGTAACTCCCATTAGTGTTCTTACACGTGCCTTTCTCTCCACAGATGGTAGGGTCTGCACATTCATCTATGTCTGTTGAAGGACAATGAGCAGAGACATAGCAAATGGATGAGCAGCCACAAACACTGAATACGACAAATATAGTTTGAGCCTAAGTATCGCTGGAACTGAGGTCTTGTCAGTCTGTCGATGCTGCTTGATCTAAGATCTAACAAACATGATCTCTAACTTTCTCGGTAAGGTTTAATCAGAACCAGCGGGAGGCAGGATATGGCTTTGTGGTCATATGTCAGCTGAATCTGTATGAAGCAAAAATCAAGATACACAGAAATGATTCTAAGAATTCCTTTAAATAACATGAGAGATTTTGCTGCTTTATCTCTTCCTAGTCCCATGTTGTGTCAACTTGAAGGTTGCGCGTTCGATTCCTGGCTCTGCTAGTTTATATGCCGATGTGTCCTAACTGTGACTGCGCTGCACTAAAAGTAAAGACAAATAGCCAGAAGCTTCCTGGCTGCATATTGCACCAATGATGAGGAAACCCTATGGGAGTGTACAGTATTTTTGTGTTCTCTGGAAATTCCAAGCACAACTTTGTAGTAACATCAAAGTGGACTCTACTCACCTATGCAGCCTTCACTGAGAGTTGAGTTGGTGTACCCAGAAAGGCAGGTGCAATTGTAGTGCCCAATCTGGTTAGAACAAGAACCACCATGACCACAGATTCCCTGATGTTCGATACACTCGTTGATATCTGAAGGAATATGATACCAGTGAGAAGGACTGGAGAACGTTCATGCACCATCTCTCTCTCTTTCACACACACACACACTCACCTTGGCACTGTCCATTATCTGCCGTGAAAATCACATTCCCATTAACCTCTCTGAAGCCAACGCTGCACTGACAGTAGTAGCTGCCTATTGTGTTGATGCACGTTGTGTAATTCCCACATCCTTGTTCTTCACACTCATTAACATCTATAGATTTGAATTAAAAAAACAAACAAACATAAGCATAGAGGACGATATGCAATCAAATATGACAGCAGTCACTCTTATTTCCTGCCAAATTTCCTGAGGAAGAGGAAGGAGAGCAATTGTTAAAATAGGAGGTAATGGCAGATTATTACCAACACATTTGCCCCTTTCGCGGCCTAATCCTGGTTTACAGCCATCGAAACACGTCCCCAGCATACACATCAAGCCTGAGGGGGAAAAGAAAGAGGCCAGTTAATCGAATTTTATAGTAACAATGACGAGAGAGACACACCTGCTCCATTGTTACCCTCAAAAATCGAAAATAAACTAGTTTGTCATATTTAACCCGGGTGCAACTCACAGTACATACAATCAAAAAGGTACACAATATTAGCAACAGCATTAGTTTCTCTGAATTAAGATAAATATTTGTCACGTGACCCACACATGGTCAGTGCTACTGTGATTTATGTGGGATGTGTTTATTTAGTTTTTCCTCATTGTTTTGGACCACTAAAGTAGTTGCTTTTGGGCCACATGTGGCCCACGCGCCGCCATTTGAATAGGCCGGTTATTGTTATATGTTTTAGCCGAAGTTTGTTTGTTTGTTTGTCTGTTAGCAACATAACTCGAAAAGTCACAGACGGATTTGCATAAAATTTTCAGGAAATGTCTGCAATGGGACCAGGTACAAGTGCTAACTTTTGGGCATGATCCGTAGGGTGGGGATGGGGGGTTATGGTCTCAGCTACCTTGGTGGAGGTCTGCGCTCTCCGAGTGCTTTTCTAGTTCAATATGTGCACCCTCCATTTGAGTGTGATTTATTTTTTTCCTCTTCCTCCCACTAAACTCCGCCCACAACATCAGCGCCACATTGCCAAACACGTCAGTCACATTTGTTTGACTCAGGAGTCACTGAAGAAATCAGCACCTCTTGCATGTGGAGTGAGTTATATATATATATATATATATATATATACACATATTCCCATCTCCCTCTCTTTCCCCTCCCTTGAACACAATGAACCCTCTGTTGTTGTCAGACACAGGCTGGAGCTCTCACAGTAACACCACTTCAGGAAAACCAGACAGTTTGTCAGTGACAGTGAGTGAGTGTGTATGTGATTGAATCCCACTTCATGAGCAGACAGACAGGAACAAGGGCCGGCTTCATGCGCTGCTGACGTTCATTCACCAGTATACGCAAAGTGGTAAAAAAAAGAATGCTTTATCTGTGGGAGAAACTATCCTCGCTGTATGTGACGTTTGTCTCACATTGCGTTTCCCTGCGTCTCTTTCTCTCTCTTCCTGTTGCGTTACATCTGGGCCTGACAGAAAAAGAAACTTATTTGGCAAATGCTTCTGTCTCGGTTTGCAAATGCTTGTTTCATAGCGCAGACAGTAGGCAAATTGTGTTGCTAAAGTGCAGTCAAGTTCAACTCAATTATTTAATTTTCATCAATTTCTATTATTTTTTGTTTACTTTATTTATACTATTCTAATTAGACTTTTATTGTTTTCTGCGCCATTCATCTTGTTGATTAGATCAAAATTACTGCGAAAGATTTAGGGTTGAACAAACTATGGAGAGGCTTTTGTTTGACCCTCTCTGACGGCTATAATCTTCATAACAGTAGTAATGCTGGTTATAGCATGACACAGGACTGTATATACACATACATATACATATACATACATACACACATATACATATATATATATACACACATATATATGCACACTTATATACATACATACAAATATATATATGGTGTATATATATATATATATGTACATCATTGAATCACCAAAAGTACACACTTAAATAAATAAATAAACAGTCTATTACTTTTTATGGTGATGGTTAATATCAGTGCCAAAAAACGAGAACCACAGGCGACGACGCGCTTCTGCGGTTAGCGTGACGTAACTATGCAAACGGCCTGTTCTCGACAGTCAGAAGGGAAGAATCACTTTATAAACTTCTAAGAACAAAAAGGATTACATTACAAGCTTTTCAATCCTAAACTAAGAGTGTTTTCAAAAGTGCTATAAAAATAAAGTCTTATTTACTTAATATAGTTCACTCATAATAACGCTCACATGGTGACACCTTGTGACCGCCTCGTTCCAGGAGATTAATATTTTCACATGAATATTATTTAAACTTTGTGGGGAGAGGTAAGTAAGAGGAAGAGCCAGATAAAGGGACAGGTCGGGGAGTTTGTTCTGCTATAAGTCTTGAGTGAGTTCTATGAGACTGATGGACAGTATGCACTCTTTTGCCTGCCATTCTAGTACAGTATAATATTAGCTGCAGTGCAAAGAAGTATGCATGGTAGTTCTGTGTCTGTTTGGTTATTATATTATTTTATACCATTATACCATACACCATACCAGGGTTTGTGGCTAATCACCAAGTGATTCAGGCTTTGACTGTGTTTTGGTTTAAGAGCCAGACGAGCTGCTCTCTGACAACCCTCGTCAGAGCAGAATCTGTCCGGTGACAGAGGTTGTTCTACACGGTTCTCAGTGTGCCTGGCAGGGTTTACATGACCCACGACCCATGCGTACTAGAAATAAAGCGTTCATTCTCCTGTCAAATCTATGGAACACCAGCAGTTGTACTAACTCAACAAGACGAAATGAACGCCTGAATGAATAAAAGCGCCTGTCTTTTCAAAAGCAGAAGTGCATCAACTGACATCCAACATGTCTTAAAATCCCTGTACTTTGTGTTTCTCTTTTCTGAGCCATCAGCTGGCAACATGTGACAACATACACTGTGCTTTCATTCACAGACTTACCCAGAACGAGCAGCTCCTTAACAATCCCCATGTCAAAGGCAAAAAAAAAATAGAATATTCCACACACTGAGGACTTTACCAGTACAATGAATTCACTGTAAATGTGTTTGGCTTAATCAAAGTTAATAATAATAACTTCACAAAAACTCAAAAAAGTATTTCCACTAATAGAATCCAAAGATAAAGATAAAGTTAAAAAAGTAAATCCATTGAAAAGATAAATTCCTTTTTGTAAAGGATATTCATATAGTGGCAGGAAAAATAATAGTGAACCTTCACCAGCTTTCGTCCTCCCTCTGATTCAGTCTGAGCACACCCTGCTCTCCCCCTTCCTCTCTCTTTCTCTCTTGCTCACTCACTCGCTCACATTGCTTTCTCTCCCTGCTGTCCTCCCCTTCACTTATTTGTGGCCTTCCCTCCGCCACAGCTCTCTTTCAGGCTCTCTCGTTCTTCTCCCGTCTCACTCCGTATCTTTCCATGTGAACACGTTTCTCACACTGGCACCGTATCACATTGCACACACACACAAACCCGTACCCCTGCTTCCACACACACCACACACCACCCCCGTCCACACCGCCTTTCACATTTTCCTCTCCGCTCCAGTGGCCTCTATTTCAGGAGCTATTCACAACACTCTCAGGAGACACAGTGAAAGAGAGGAGGGGGTGAACAGAGACGATGACTAACACTCAATCTAAACAGCTGCTCCTTTACTTGAATTTTGCCAGTAAGTAATCTTATATGCGTTTCCCTCTACTCCCCCCAATTCCTTCTCCACCACCTCCTCCGACTTTTTTTTTTTCCCCGTCTCCCCCTCAAAGTTCAGCCTTTCACCCAGTCCCACTGACAACTCTTAGCATTTTTTCCTCACAGGCAGAAAAAATGCTGCAAAGAAACTTTTTATCATCTTTAAAGACACGAAGCTCTGAGCAGACACAATCCACAAACCAGTCCTGGAAATGTGAAAATGCAAAAAAAAAGAAAGTCGCCAGATTGGTGGTCTCTCTGGCTGAGTCTATAATTCACTACTTGCCACAACTTACTGTAAACTAAACCCCATCCCTCTCAGTCACTGTTGATTTTTGCTGTCAAAAACCACTGTAGTTTATGGGTGGTTTGAGTTTTGCGTTAGAAGTTCAGTGTTTTCAAACAGTTAAAAAAATGGGCCTCCGTGTTTGCACTAGGGTGTTAGTGTTAGTGCAGGCGAGGAACATCATTTACGCCACGTTTAATTATTTTGGTTTCTGGGAAATTGTTTGTCCAGCACTGTTGCATACAAGCTCAGATCTTTGACCTTTTTTTTTAACCCAAGAACGAGATACTTGGTAGCACCGTTGCCAATCACCTTGACTAATGATTGAACCAGATACGTTTAATATCTGTGACTCACCCCAAATCAGCCCTTCGAACATGAGGCATTTTGACATGTTTTAACAGGACTGAACACATTAACGATGATAAGTTCAGTTCTGAGGAAGCTAAACCCAAAAGAGTTGATTGGAAAAAGGTACACCTGTGATATTCTGACAGTAACCAGAGTGAGTCAAAATGGCTACAACAAAGGGCCCCACTGTCTGTATGGGGGATTTCACTGTGGAAAAAGAAAGAAAAAATAAGTTTCACATTGCAAAAGAAAGGACTTTCAGAAGTAGACAACAAAATGGTCATTTGTGTAACCGAGTGGTTTGCAACTTCCTAAATCCAGTGATGCAGATGTCATTGTAAAGCGGTAACACTTTATAATAAGTACACACTATTAGCATTAGTTAAGCATGAATAAATATTGAATTCATCATTTATAACGCATGCATACTCATTAGTATGTAGTTTATAAACACAGTTATCTATGTTTTGTACATGGCAGCACTTCAGCATGCGAGTAAAACATATATATATATATATGTATAACTGTGATTATAAACTACATAATTATGAATATTCATCCGTTATAAATGATGAATTCAACATTATTCATGCTTAACTCATGCTAATAGTGTGTACTTATTATAAAGTGTTACCATGCAGTGAGTCAGGCTTGGTAAGGTCACCAATGCAGACAGTTTGTTCCTGATACGTAAGTTCCTGTGTTTTGGGGGTTTTGGTTACACCCTCCTTAAATATAGTCGCTAACCCCCTAAAACAAAGATGCATGATACAGCAGTTGTGAAGAACAGCATCCAGATGGACGAGGACAAACCAAAGACATTAGTCAACTGAGGCTGAAGTAACATAATGTAAGAGTAGCAAATTTCGGTTTTTATTTTTTTCCCCCACATGTGAGAGAGTGCTGATGCCAGTTGCCACGGTTACCATATAGCATACAGATACAGCATCTTACCACGTTTTACACTTAATTCTAGGTGCGAACGGTCAGTTTCCTATGGCATGTTGCGGTGATGGCCGATATAGGGAACCGGCTGCTGGCTTCTGTTGCCATAGTGACAAGAAAACAACACACTGTTGCACACATCATCACACGTATCATATATATGCAAACACGCAGTGAGATAAATGCTACTTGATATATCACCTCTTTTCCTCCCGTCAGTTTCTCCTTGACTCTGTGCCGTGGTTTCCTAAGCATGGAGTTGACTCTGTGTCAGTTACTTGTCATATTCATGCAGACAGAGGGCCAGACATATAAAGACAAATGAGCATTCTGCGTGGAGACAGAGACAAACCACTGGCGCATGTAAGCAGGAAGAGGAAGAGAGAGTATTTAAGTTCATGTTCCCCACCAGCATCTTTAGGAACAAATAACTTAATAAAAGCAGATATTGCTCGGTGTGCGTGGATGAATTCTTCATTAGTTTTAACTTTTTGTTTTTAAAATGTGTGGCCAGCCATGGAAAACCCAGGAACAAGTAGACTGAGGGACATTTTGAGTCATTTACAGATTCTGAAGGTGTGATTTTAAGCTTTCCATCAATGTCTAACACATGGAAATCAGAAAATATTTCAAGAAGATGTGGCCATCTGAATGTAGGCACTCCTCAAACTGCTTTAGGGAGAATTTTAGCCTCAAAGATTAAGATTAAAACAACAATACTGAGCTAGGCTAGGTAGCTAATAACGATGTAGCTGCACAGAAATGCATAGTGGATTATTAAAAGACAGTGGCTAGCATGAGAAAACATGTTTTAATCCTTGTATGCGACTTCGTATGAACACTAATGTAACGTTGATCAACAATGTTAATGAAAACTCACCCTAATAAGAGGTTCGGGGTGCTGTTGTCATGTCGTCTAACTTTTATGCTAATACGTTAGCATAAAGTCCGCTAGCATACATGCTAAAGCTAGCGCGTCTGCTAGCATAGCAGAAGTGAGAGCGGCGCTGGCTTCTGTCTTTGTTAAAAAGTACAGCCGCGAGTTGGTTCTTCTGCGTTTTTCTTTATCCATCTTCATTCAAGGGTGAACACACACACTTGTTGCTTCTTCTCCTCGTTCACTTGCTGTTTGTTTACATTCACGAAGCTATCAACATGGCCGCCACGTCCCAGAATGCAACGCTGTGCCCGAGCCCTATTGGCTGAAAAACAACAACAAAAGCACTGGAATTTTAACTTTAGTAAGTTTTTATAGCAGGTTTGCTAGTTTTTATTAATTTCCATGTTTTGCTTAGTTTTTGTTGAGTTTTTATTGGTTTTAGTGTTAGTTTTTTGTGTAATATGGAGTATTTGCCAGGTGCAAGATTCAAAAAAGGTCAGAATAATAAGTATTGTGTCATAAAAACACAACAATAATCCAACTTTAAAGGTGTATTAGGACACATGAACAACTATTCCTGAATCAAATATCACAGTCTACAAGAGAATGTGTGTAATACTGCTGAGGTTGGATGCAGTTAGATGTATAGTCAGATAAATAACATAGCTAACAGACTAAAGACATAACAACATAAATAATAATAATAGTCTCAACCTGAGTCAGTTTCATTTAGTTATCAGGGGTTTTAAACTCACATTTTAATTTTTTTTTCAATTTTGTTTGTTGTTATTGGTTTTTGTCAATTACAATAACCTTGGTGTATGTGTGTGTGTGACTCTCTTTACATTTGTTAATATCTGAGTTTCCGAGAGTGTCAGGCTGTGAAAAGTGATCATGACTTTATCTGCAGCCGTGCCATTGTTTACATCAGTGTTTCTGTATGTGCACACTATATACACGTGTGAGTTTGTATATATGTGTGTGTGTGTGTCATGCCTGCAGCCGCCAGACGTGCACTCAGTGAGCGTCTGCCCGTTGTGACCATCAGTCATCTAAAAGGAGAAAGTGCCTGGGAAAAAATGTGGTCTGTCAAATGAAAGAAAATCTCATTAAAACAAGACAAACAAGTGTGTTTTTGTTGTTGTAATATGTCAGTTTACTCTCAAGCTGTGACTTTCACATAATCATCATGGGCATGTGTGACACATTTTCATTTGGTCAAATGAAACACTCTCCCATGACCACATTTCCACCCCTGACGCACTAACTGTACTTATGCAACATCTGTCTATGTGTAAACAGCTATTGCTGCAACGCACAGGGACGCAGAGAAGTTACGCTGGGTTTTTCAATCAATCTTGCAAACTTAAGGCTGCGGCACATGGACGTTACCCACCCATGGGTCGTGGGAGAGTTTGAAATCATCCCGAAAAGGGTCACAGAAAAATGAATGATCACTCAGCTGTTGTCAAGCTCAGCATTTATTGTCAAGTGTAATCATCAGAGTCATTTTTGAGACTGAAAGGATCTATTGTCACGCCACGCTGTGAGCTGAAGTTGCTCTGCCGTTGCGTCATGCTGCTACTGTTCGGTCGCTCGCGTTGTGGAATAAAGCTTTACAACACTGACAGATGTATAAATGTTAGCGCCCAGAGCCACAGACAAACACATACACAGAGACACAGAGAGAGATTCTTACCATGTGGAAAAAGAGTGAATTGATTATAATCACACTGTTGCTGTTTACGCTCTAAAGTTTGAGGTGAGCCACAGTGGTTTTGGGTCAACTCTGGTCAAGCCTATGAAGATCTGAGGTGGATTAAATTTACCTTTTTCTCCCTCAGTTGCCACATCCTCTTCCCCCCCAACATCTTTTCTGAACACATTGTGACTTCTCTCTCTTTCCCTCTGGTATCATCACTTCTTTCTACATCTTTTCTCACATTTATTCGATTCCCACAGTTTTGCTCGGTTTGTTTTCTCACATTAGTCCATCTGGTCCTGCTGCGGATGAAAGAAAATCACATGTTTTCATAATGATGATGCCATGATTATTGATGATGATATCTTTATTTGACTGTTGACAGAAAAAAGAAGGCACAGTGAGTGATGTGCTGCACATATTTCTCCAAGCTTCTTGCTTTCTGTGGCTTCCGATCACTCTGCAAGCCTGGTTTTATACTGCGTTATTTTTAACCAGAAGTGCTGAGTTTTTTTTCTTTCTTTTTTTTCTGCCAATCTCGAGTGGCTTCCTTCTGACGCCACAAACACAATCGACAGCATGTCATAACAAAGAAGAGCAGGCTTGTAAAAAAAAAAAGGTGTTAACGCTCTGCGTGATTATTATGTCTTATGATTTTCCAGGGGGGTTCCAAAAGGGTCCTTCTAAGGGCTGAGGTTCTACCTGGACCCATTTGCTTCTGAAAAACCCTTTCCCGAAGAAAGGGTTTTTCAAGGGTTCTTGGTCACACTAATGGTTCCAGTAAGAACCATTTTGATCCAGAGAACTCTTTAAAACCTCTTTCCTAAATAAAGGGTTTTAAAAGGGTTCTTGGTGGAACCCGGGCAAAAAGGGTTCTCCAATGAGGACAAGCTGAAGAACCTTATAAGGTTCTACTTAGCACTTTTATTTCTAAGAGTGCAAGGGCTGAGGTTCTACCTGGAACCATTTGCTTCTGAAAAACCCTTTCCTGAAGAAAGGTTTTTTTCAAGGGTTCTTGGTAACACTAATGGTTCCAGTAAGAACCATTTTGATCAAGAGAACCCTTTAAAACCCCTTTCCTGAATAAAGGGTTTTAAAAGGGTTATTGGTGGAACCTTTACAAAAAGGTTCTACCTGGAGTCAAAAAGGGGTTCTCCTATGAGGACAAGCCGAAGAACCTTATATGGTTCTACTTAGCACTTTTATTTCTATGAGTGTAGAGAACTGATTTTCCTCAGATATCCTGAGACCTTCTCATGGTCCACAAACCTGATTAAAAGCAACATTTTTAACACACCCTCACTATGTTTGCTTCATGTTTGTTTCTCACGTCAGTTCTGGCGTCTCATGATGAGAAGGTTGTGAAAACGCAGAAAAGAAAAAAAGTGTCAACACTCACAATGCAAAAGCAACCGCAGGTGCAAAATGTCGACTGTACTTGTGAAAGTACGTGTCTGTACATTCAAACATATTTACAGAAAAACAGTTAGAACCCAAATGTCAAAGTTGGAAGTTAAAAGTTATTTTAGGGAAGTGATTACAAACATCTTCTCCTGTCTACTTCTTGTCTTGTTTTGACTAATATGACTAAATTGCACATGAAGTACACTGTCGATAATGTACTTCCCTAAAATGTGTCTCCATCTTGTCCTCTTCTGTGACACCGACTCCTTCACAACATCCATGAATCTTCGCTTCTCGGCTCCATCTTCAACCAAACTATCAAATCAAACAAACAAATAACGCTGTAAAGCAGAAGTAACTCAGGATTACTTCACATTGCTTACTTATTTACTGGGAAAACCAGTTGTATTGAACCAGTCTGCTCATTCTCATCTGACCTCTGGCATCAACGAGACATTTTCTCGCAGGAAATGGCTGCCCACTGGATATTTTCTCTTTTTTTGGACAATTTTACTGTCAACTGTCGAGATGGCTGCGTGTGAAAATCCCAGCAGAGCACCATCTAAAATATAATAAGACCAGCCCATCTGGCACAAAACAACTATGCCACATTAAAAGTCACTTTAATCTCCTTTCATCCACATTCTGATGCCCAGTTTGAACTAAATGTTTCTTTGGCCAATCCGCCGAACTCTATCATACCTTATAAGGCGGCCGTTCAACGTATGTTGACAAGAAAAATGGTCCGTCGGTGTTATGCGGCCCTACATTTCCTTCCTGTGTGACCTATTTGAGCCAGGGCATAGCCCATCCTGTCAACAGTCTGCACAAAACAACATTAACCATCCAAACAGAGAATTTTCATTGACACACACACACACACACACACACACACACACACACACACACACACACACACACACACACACACACACACACACACACTGAGCTGTGAGCTCAGATTAACAACAGGACATTATGGCTTTTGCTTCCACCCATAAGTCTGCCTGGAGAAAGTGTTGATTTCACAGACCAGTGCCGCAAGGTACAGTATCAGCAGTTCAGTAGTTCATCCGGTGGGAACCATAGCAACAGACTCGACAGCCGCCCCCCTTTTTCCACCTGTCACTTCCAGAGGAAGTGCTCACCTCATTGGTTCCTTCCTGAATGACTTGGTTTTCCCATGTTAGTATTGCAAAAGGCCAAAAACAGTTTGACTTGTTACTGTGTGAAAATGGATGTTTAACTATGGCTTAAAGTAGGTTTAACTAAAACTATTGTTTTTTAATGTATGTATTGTACTTTTTGTATACATATATATATATATATATATGTATACAAAATAAGATTTTAAGTAGATTTTATTTGACTGTGGAAAGCAATATATATATACAAATATGTATATATTTATTAGACTAGTTGCTTTGATTGCTATTTGATTTCGAAGTAGATTGTAGAAAAGTATATTTTTATTTGATGTGGAAAGCAATATATAATATACACATATATGTATTGCTATTTGATTTCTAAGTAGATTTTATTTGATGTTGAAAGCAATATATATATACAAATATATATGTATATATATATATATATTAGAATTTATTAGACTAGTTACTTGTATTGCTATTTGATTTCTAAGTAGATTTTATTCGACTGTGGAAAGCAATATACAAATATACATATATGTATATATATATATTAGAATTTATTAGACTAGTAGTTTTTATTGCTTATTGATTTCTAAGTAGATTTTATTTGACTGTGGAAAGCAATATATATACACATATATACAAATATATGTATATATATTAGAATTTATCAGACTAGTTGCTTTTATTGCTATTTGATTTCTAAGTAGATTTTATTTGACTGTAGAAATCAATATACATATATGTATATATGTGTATGTATATACATACATACATATAAATATATATATATTTATATGCATATTAGAATGTAGTCCACTAGTTGCTTTTATTGCTATTTGATTTCCAAGTAGATTTTGACTGTGGAGAGCAATATATACGTATATAAATATATATATTTATATACAAATGTAGCACATTTGTGTGCTGTACAGTAAGGTAAACTAAAATAATGCCTTTTAAATATGGACAAACAGTTTTTATGTGTGTGTCTGTGTGTGAGTGTATGTCCTATCACCGGAACGTCCCCTGGACTCTCTCTCGCTGTTTATCTCAGACTCCATTAGAGAGCATATGTTCCCATTGAGTTATCATGTATACAGAGGCGTAAACATGGAAAGAAGGGGATCAGAAGGTGATGAATTACATTTTCCTGTTGCTGTCACTGATACAGTCTGACAGAGTCGCTTTTCCACCTCAGTGGTTCTTTATCACTTTAATTGTATGTGTGTGTGTGTGTGTGTATGCCTGCATTTCATCTTCCATTGGCTGCTCTGTGAAGTGAGGGGGTGGAGCGAGGTGACATAGGGCAGATGTTTCCTCCCCAGCTTTGAAGATGCTTGTAAAGATAGAGGGAGGAATAGTGAAGAAAAAAAAAAGACAGTGAAGCCCATTACTCAGTGGAGGTTGGGAGTTTTATGAGGGAGGCCCACAGTCGCACACACACTTGGAAATGCTGTCGTGGTCTCTCCAAGCTTCCTTCAACCCCTGACTGACGAGCCAGTATCTCACATAGACATTTTAAAGTTTTTATGTAGCCAGTCAAGCCGTCAGAGCATCGTTTTGCAACACATTTGCGTGATCGAGCTGAACTTTGGCTGTTCAGGGGGGAGTTTACAGTCCATGTTTGCACAGAGGGGTGTAATGATCAGCCAGATGTTTTTGCGTTTAAAAAAACAAAACAAAAAAAAAACATTTGTGGATGACATAGAGTCACATGGGGGGGGGGGGTGTTCTCTCTGCATCTGTCCCTCCACATATCAAGGGTGTGAGGCTCAGATTGCTTGGTCTTTGGCCTGAAGACAGCGTGACTGCCGGGAAGCTACATACTGCCACCGTGTGGTTAAATATATACCCACTCCTTCAATGAATATAACATCAAATGAATCAGAAATACACTCTATACATTGTTAATGTGGTAAACGACTATTCTAGCCGCAAACGTCTGGTTTTTAATGGAATATGTACATAGGTGTATAGAGGCACATTTCCAGCAACCATCTCTCCAGTGTTCTAATGGTACATTGTGTTTGCTAATCGCGTTAAAAGGCTATTGGATGATTAGAAAACCCTTGAAAACCCTTGTGCAATGATGTTAGCACAGCTGAAAACAGTTTTGCTGGTTCTTTGATGAAAGGGCAGAATTATTATTTTGAATAAAAATCATTATTTCTAATCTTGTCAATGTCTTGACTACATTTTACAACTCTTTTGATGAATAAAACCGAAGAAAATCCATCCCGTTCATCTCCCTAAAGCAGGCATGTCCAAAGTCCGGCCCGGGGGCCAATCACGGCCCTCGGTCAGATTTTGTACGGCCCGCAGCTTCAGTTCTATACTGTATTATTTATGGGCCAGGAGGGACTGGGGCAGAGAATCGGCCTCAATCGCATGTTATTTCCTTTTACCTTATTATGTTATTATGATATCTGACTCCAGATGTGAAAGAAATGCAGAATTGTTTCATTTGTTCACTCAAGGACAGTAAAATTATTATAAAACATGGCCTTTGTGTGTAAATTTGGCTGTTAAAAAGACTACTATTGGCCCCCAGAAATCTTTACATTATCAAATTTGGCCCTCGTTAGAACAAGTTTGGACACCCCTGCCCTAAAGCAAAAACAGAATGCAATTCAATGGCCAAAATCAAGACTTTCTATGATATAAGACTTTTATTTGTTTTGCTCTCCTTTCAATTTTGAAAGTGCAGCGTTGTAAACGAGGGAGGAAGACGTGACGAGAGACGACAACGACAGCAACTGCGCTGATTTTATATAAAAGTATAAAATTAACCGACATGCACAACAACTAGCTTTCACCGTCACACATCGAAATGTTCTATTGTATTAAATATCATTTCCTGTTTTCTCAGCATTACCCATTTCAACAGGGACGAATGCACGTATGCAGGGACAGACAGACTGAAAATCAGACACAATGGATTAAGCTGAAATGAGAAAAAAAAGGAGGAGAGGAAAAAAAGAGGGAAAAGTTAGATATGAGTTATATTTGGTGGACTTTACCATGGTGAAACATGATTAAACGACAGCTCACCCTTGATATTGACTCTGGCCAGAGCCTCACTGGAGCCAATGTGGTTGGTGGCGACACACTTGTACGTCCCACTGTGACTCGCTTGAACATGGGCTACATACAGCTTTCCATCCTTTGTGGTCATCGATCCTGCAGGAAGGCTCTCCCTGTTCGCCCGACTCCACACAAACTCAATGGGATGAGTGCCGTGGGCGAGGCACTGCAGGTTCAGGGCCTCGCCTGCCTTAAGTCTCACCTGGTCAGGCATGCAGGTGGCATACGGAGGAGCTGCGCGAAAGGAGACGACCGTTAAAACCTGCGCAGTGACAGTGACAAAAGCGCGTGCGTGTAGAGTATTATGTTGCGTTGCCGTCCACTCACTCTCGACCTCCATCTGCGTGTACGCCTCGCTGTAGCCGTGCACGTTGGTGGCGTTACAGATGTACTGCCCCGAGTCTTGGCGGCCCACATTGCTCAGCGTCAGAACGCCGCCACTCACTGTGTGTTTCCATGGCAGCGGCGCTCTGAGCTTGGACCAGGTAATGTCAGGCGGCGGGGAACCTGGAGGGTGGAGATGACGCAAAGACACAGTTAAAGATACACTACCGTTCAAGGGTTTGGGGTCACTTAGAAATGTCCTTATTTTTGAAGGAAAAGCACTTTTTTTTCAATGAACATAACATTAAATGAATCAGAAATACACTCTATACATTGTTAATGTGGTAAACGACTTTGCTAGCTTCAAACATCTGGTTTTTAATGGAATATGTACATAGGTGTATAGAGGCCCATTTCCAGCAAACATCTCTCCAGTGTTCTAATGGTACATTGTGTTTGCTAAAGGCTATTGATGATTAGAAAAACCTTGAAAACCCTTGTGCAACAATCTTAGCACAGCTGAAAACAGTTTTGCTGGTTCTTTGACGTTTATTTTGAATATGATGAAAAGTGTGACTTTTAATGGAAAACACCAAAAAATTGTATAGGTGACCCCAAACGTTTGAACGGTAATGTACATATGTATTCTGGCCTCTCATCGCCAAGGTGAATCTAATCTAATCCACTAATCCATGCTTTTATAACATCTCGGCTAGATGATTGTAATTCTCTGTATGTTGGCTTAGACCAGTCAAAAACAAGAAAGACCTCAACTCACCTGTGCTGTGCTCTCTCCACTGGCTTCCTATTCGTGTAATTGTTGTTTTTTAAAGCTCTTAAAGCTTTGGCACCATCTCATCTCTCTGAATTTAGAGATCTGAGGTCTAATAAGTTGCTGCTTTTAGAAATTCACGAATAAAAACCTGGGTCATTTTACGAGCCTTTTTACCCATGGAAATGAAATCTGCCCTCACCATTGAACATCTTAAATCGCTTTTAAAGACCCACCTCGTCTCCTTGGCCTATACCTCAGGATACAAATACCAACCTGGACACTTCTATGTAGGTTTTACCATTTTACTATTTTATTATGTCACTATTTAATGATATTTTGTATTGATTTTAAATAGAAATAAGGACTTGACTTACCACTGGCCTGACATGACATTGTGACTGAATGTCCCTCCACCACTGTCATCTCTGTGGTGCTCACTGTAGCCACTGGTACTCCCGGTGCTGCCTCAACAATGAGTTCAACTTTTACATCCGTCACCCCTTCATTGCTCTCAGCCTGGCAGATATAAACCCCCGCGTCTTCTGGACGCACTGCAGCCCACTGAGGAAACACATTCGAATTATCGTCTTTTTTACGTGAATTCAATGACAGTGTGGGAATTGAGCGTAGATATTGTTCGGGCATGTGTTCACCTGTAAGCTAGTGACATCGTTGGAGTCGGTGGTAAACAGCTGAAGGGTGGAGCCTTGCCGTTTCCAACTGAGAGTGGGACGCGGCCTGCCCGTGGCGCGACACGCCACTGACGCAGGGTCTCCTAAACTGACATGCAGGGGCCCTGCGGGTGTCACACGCACCTTGGGAGGAACTGAGCGAGAGGGAGGAGTTATGACATCACATTGGACCGGTGCGGTGGCTTATATTAACACACACTAAAATGTGACAACACACTCACATTTAACATTGAGCACAGCGGTGGCAGTGCTGCGGCCTGCAGAGTTGGATGCCACACAGCGGTACTGGCCCTGGTTGCCAGGTTTGCTTCTCACAAATGTCAGCACAGAGCCATCAGGACCAGTCTTAGCATTGTCTACAAGAGGGGAAAAAAACCAAAACAGAGTTAATTTTCACCTCATAGATAAAGATGTTGTCAACATGTGTACATTATTATTCCTCCTGACCTGGTAATGCTTGGTTGTTGGCTCTCCTCCACTCCAGTTGGATTGGCCGCGCACCACTGCCCACTTGGCACCTGAGGCTGACAGACTCCCCCTGACGCACAGTCGCAGCCCGGGGCTCCACTGAGATCACAGGAGCCTGGCCAGAAACTGTACAAAGAGATTACAGCATGGTAGCAACACACACGCACACAAGCAGCCAACTCTCTGAACCTTTAGACAGGCCTGGGATTAAACAGTGTAAACAAACAGTGACCCAGAGCAAACAACCTGAGCAAACACGCAGACTGAACAAAAGTGCTACTAATTTAATGACAAAGCAAAAAAAGAAGACTATAATGGGATTTTTTGCAAATTGACGTCATGCAGAGAGTTTTGGTTCGATCTCTTTGGTTGCCATTTTAACCGATAATATTTTGAACTTTTTTGCGATTTTTGTCCTTTTTTTCCACCGTGAAAAAGAGGATGTCCTCTGTTTTTGTTGTTTCTCCAGACAACACCGAGACAATAGTCTTCTTCTTGAAAACATGGACGACACTGCTGCTGATTTGCACGCACTGGTTTGTGTCACTAGAACATTTTTGTCATGTCCATAATAAAAAAGCAGGTATTACGCCGCGTAAGGACATAAGTTCAGGTGCAGAGTGGGAATGAAAGAGGCTTCATTCTCCCTCTGATAAATCCATGACCCATTAAAATGTGATATTTAAGGGTTTAAAAAAAACAGATCCACAATGTATTCAATATTTTTACAGACATGCAAACCTGCAAAACCTGGCAGATAGTTTTCTACTGATAAAAATAAATCTGATTTATTACCTGAACATAACAGTGAGCACAGGATCACAGCCGCAGGTGATAAATCCATGGCGAACAGTCTCTCTTTTTCACCCTCAATAAAACGTCTCCCACTCTGTCTCTCACTCTGTGTGTGTGTGTGTGTGTGTGTGTGTCTTTGACTGTCTCTTTTACACACCGTCATTTTCAACCTTTAACCCCCGATTTCCCACCGCCACTATTTAAACACAGCCTATACAGATTTACAAGTTTCATTGCAGTACTTTTTTTTGTACAACAAAATAAATAATAATAATTCCTGTTTTTTTGTTATAAATTGTGAGAAACGGCACACGTCCACGAGATTACACGCGCTGACATTGACGGTAATCTGCTGATTAAAGGACTTTTTTCACACCAAACCACACTACAGACACTGTTTTCATCATTTTAGTTGTCATTATTATCTTTCTGCTTTCCAAGAAAATGATTTCATTTCACCAAAACTATCCATGCGTGTGTGTGTGTGTGTGTGTGTGTGTGTGTGTGTGTGTGTGTGCACAAAGTCACATAGCGGCTGATCAAACAGGGTTCAAAGGACTCCCAAAGTACATCACTGTCCTTTGTCTTTGTCCTGTTTCCTTATCTCAGCTGGAAATGGATTTTAAACCTTTGTCCAATTTAATTCAGGTCCCGGGGAATTTAACAGTAAATGAAGAAGTGAACCCTTTGTTGTTAAGTTAGAAAGACTTGAGCTGGAAAACATGGTTGTTTCTGAATATCCGTGCTGTATGGTGTGGAAATGAAGGGTGGAAACCTCCCACCACCGTTAAGAATGGCAAAATAACAAACATCACCTGCATCTAAGTTACCTTTGCTCGAGAAGTCAGATTATTTGTTAATATGCAGTAGTATAGTTAGTCATGTCTGCTAGATCTCTGTGTATTATCTCTACTTCAAGCTAAATAAAACTGGTTTAACATGCATATTTGACCCTAATCTAAGCACTATGTTAAATAAATGCTGTAGAGTTTGTTCACAGCTCAGCTGGAGCGTAGTCTACAGAGTTTGTATTAATTGGACGAGGATGAAAAGAAGGACAAAGTACAGAATCGTTTGGCGATGGAAGGAGGGGACTGTGATGCCAATCATCACCAATCTGTAGAGAAGAGACATGATGTGAACTGAAAAGGGGAAACATAACATCAGATGTCCTACTGCAGATTGATTTCAATAGATCATCACTTAAATTGTACAGGAACCAGATTTATGCATTGTGATATAAATGTGAACAATTAATTAGAGTCAATCGCTGTATCGCTGGGTAAAGGTTAGAGTTAGGATTGTGCAAGTAGCGGTTATAGATATGGTTAGGGTACATTTCTATGAAAGACTATGTTTACATGTGTTTTGTTATCTCTTTTCTGATGTAAACCTGAACCACGAGTCATCATGAGGACAACAGCCTGGTCCTGAGTGAAGGATAAGGTGTGAACAATAGTAAGGTTTGGTTATGGTTAGGCATTAACTGGTTAATGGAAGTCAATGCAGTTTCCTAGGAACAATAGCTCTGCGTGTGTCGAATCCTCTTGTTTACAAACCAGTTGCCCACATTGAGAAAACTTTTTTTTTCGAGAATAAATTCTTAATTTAGGAGATTTGAGATTACAGTTGTACATTTACGAGAATAAAGTCGTAAATATTCTAACTTGTTGTCTTAGAAGTTGTTAAAATGAGGGGGTTATTGTACTTTAGAATAGGTTTCACAAACAAGGAGATAATCAATATGTTTGCTCATCAGCATCACATTGTCATAAGTATCAGGACTTTAAAAAGAATATGCAAGAGAATGCATCTTTTCCGCAGGAAGAACCAGGCAGACATGGAGGAAATCACTGCTTTTGTGGAGGGCGAAATAACTGGAACTGGTCGACTGCAGGGTTGTCGGTGGATCCATCAGCGAGCCGTTCAGAGGGATTTTTTGGTTTCTCAACAAACAATCCGACTCATAATTAATTTTACCCTTTGCTCAAGTCACTGGGTATTTATTCAAATAGTATGAACACACACAACTGTTGCCGTCAACTCTCCGACTTTCACTTCCGGTCCGTCACTCTAAGACGTCCGGGCGTAACATGAACAATTCCCATTGTTCTACACGCCGGCAGGACAGTACGACTTTATTCTCGTAAAATTACGACTTTATTCTCTTAAATTAAGACTTTATTCTCAGAGTATGTGAATGTTTTTTCTCAATGTAGCTAATACTCCGTAATACCTTTTCTTCCAACTTTGCTTCTTCTCCTCGTTCACTTGCTGTTTGTTTACATTCGCGAAGCCATCAACATGGCCACCACGTCCCAGAATGCAACGCGATGCCCAAGCCCTGTTATTTGACCCTGCCTGTGTACAACACTGCGTTTAGTTTATGTCCATTAAATGCCTTTTTTCCCCCAGGCTGTTACTTTTATGTTACTACCTGAGCGATGGTGATGGAGCACTTCTTGGCCAGCTCTTCTTTGGTTGTCTCTCTGAAGTAGGGCTAACCTTGACCGTTAGTAAACAAAAAGCAGACTTCGCTAACAGTCTTGTTCCAACTCTCGTCCATAACGGGTGTGATGCTGCCCTCTAGCGTTCCAGACCGTGTTCAGACGACATTTTGACGATGACGTCTGACCCTGTGACGTCATCGCCCCGGGATTTGACGGGAGTTGGAGTCCGAATGGATTCACAGCGCTTCCTGCTTTGACGAGCAACACCAAGAAACTCCGGCTGGTGAATAAAAAGTTGTTCGCCTGTGAAATCACTACAGCTAGGGGAGACAGAAGACACCGACTAAAAGTAAGTTTATATGTATGTGTTTATCCTTTAAGTCACAAAACAAAAGGACTTTATCTCAAATTCTAGACTTGGAAGCAGTCAGGTTTTGTCATAGGAAGAGTCGTAAGCTCGACTCGTTGTGTAGGTTCGTAGACAATGACTCAAAACCAGTCCTTGTTCGTAATTCATGGTTTTTATCATAAATAACTAACTTTGGAAATAAATGGGTGTTAAGTTTTTCCTGAAGCAGCTAAGTTGTCAAACAAATACAGCCATAGTTGATCTAAATGAATAGTTAGTTACCAATAACAACATGTTTTCCCATGTATGGAAGTCTATAGACAAGGAAATGCATAATTACTCAACATTATTGAGTAATAATGTGTTAAAGTCTGTGTCTCAACTTGAGTCAACCACACTTCTTCATTTTACATGGGACTGAATGCATTCACTTGACCTATTTATCTCAGTATTTCACCTCTATACATGTGATATCTTATTACAAAAAAGTAAAATAGTAAGTAGGTCATTTGTGTAAATGCTCACGAACACGTCACCCTCTGATTATAAGCCCAATTTCCCTCCGCTTATCCATAGCCATATGAAAAATAAGGGAGTCCTGGTCAAGATAGACAAAACAATTTCAGTTATAGGACACACAACAGAATATAAAAGCTGAAAAGAAGTAGTTAAAGTAGAGTATTTCAGTATTTTTTTCAATAAGTTCTCAATATGCTATCTCAGTCAGAATGGGGGTTCTTTACAAACAGATTTTTTTTTTTTTTTTAAATAGTAAATGCATATATTGTAAAGTGAACTCCAGGGCCTCACGTGAGCTAAGATGCTGTTGCCCCTAGGAATCCATTCTTGCGTTGAACAGAATCTCTTTGTCCTTGAACATTTTAGCAATAACGCAACCATTTAACCATTTAACCTAAACTGGATCGTTCTGTCCCAAACAATGTAGCCTTGGTATAACGCACACATTTAGACTGAGTCATATCCCGTTACCCTGAGTGAGTCCTCACTTTTTGTCGCAAACTATGCAGACCACAATTCTGATAAGACACCTCTGTCACCACAGCATTGTTGTGTGTACAAATCACGACTGGGCTAAAGGTATAAAAAGGATTTTATTTATGTGTGTATGAGCAATTTTATAGATGTTTCTTATCCCTATTATCAGATGTCCTTGATGGAACATGTTGGAGTGCGGCCCATCACAGCTGTGGCATGGACCTCCAACACCAGCACCTGCCCCAAAGACTTCACTATGGTAAGAGGAGAGATTCCCATTGCTCCTGCTACTGATTCACATGACCTAATATAGTCCATATAGAGCCATTTGTTCCTTTGGAGTTTCCACTGAAGCTGAAACCAGCCTTTGCGTAAATAATAAAGTCCTATAAACAATGCGAGCGGCTGTATTTGCAGTGAGGTGTAAACAACTTAAAGATTATTTGTGGGAGTGATGAGGAGAAAGTGTTCCAAAGGTTTGTTTTTCTAGTTCTACTGTAAACACAGGTCAGTTTGTACGTTGCCATGGTCAAAGTGGTGTAATTAAATGGAGTTGAAAACTCTGTGTTTCTCGGTACAGCGGCCGTATGGCTCTCATTCATACGGCTGACGGAGGGAAGGTGGAAGCCTAACAGCTATTGCTGGTAACGTGAGACGGCAGTGAATGGTTGGAATTGGGACTGTTAGTCGCCCTTTTTTAGAAAGCTCTGCAGGCTGAGGAAAGTCTGATGTCACTGCCCACCTCCTTGGCTGAAAACACCAAGACGTACTCACAAACACTTAATCCTCCCAGTCCTGACTCTCACAGACAGCCTGTGTGTGTGGGTGTGTGTCTATTTTTACTCCCAGCAACTCGATTTTGACGCTAACTGCTGAACTTCTCACATACTGTACATTGTCTCGATGCATCTGGATACGTCCTCAGTGACATTTCCTGGCATCTTTCGGGTCTTTTCAGCATCACACACCCTCACTTCTGTGGCAGACGACTCCTGGCCACAGAAGTTGCACACTGGAGCCTTAATGCAGTGCTTTGATGAGCTTTAAACCTGACCTTTAGAAACACATTTGGCCGTTTAAATGTTACATTACTGAGCGTAAACTTCCTTTCCAAAAGCTCCAGATGGAAATATGATGTTTTTGTGTATGTGCAGCCAGGGTTAATTCAAAGGTCTCATATTATAACGTGAAATAACAGAAGTAAGAAGACGATTTGTCATAATTCAACTCAATTTGCGGGCAGTGCACCCATACAATTTTTTTGTTTTTTGCGTTTTCCATTAAAAGTCACACTTTTATTCATCAAAAGAGTTGCAAAATCAATAGAAAATATAGTCAAGACATTGACAAGATTAGAAATAAAACTGTTTTCAGCTGTGCTAACATAATTGCACAAGGGTTTTCTAATCATCCAATAGCCTTCTAACGCGATTAGCAAACACAATGTACCATTAGAACACTGGAGAGATGGTTGCTGGAAATGGGCCTCTATGTACATATTCCATTAAAAACCAGGCGTTTGCAGCGAGAATAGTCATTTACCTCATTAACAATGTAAAGAGTGTATTTCTGATTCATTTAATGTTATGTTCATTGGAGAAAAAAAAGTGCATTTTCTTCAAAAATTAGGGTTATGATTATCTATATATAACTGTTCCCTTGTTTTCTTCTGCAGATCAACATCACAGAAGATGGATCCGCAGCAAACTTCACACGCAGCTTTGCAATAAAGTCTGGATATTACCTCTGTTACAGCAAGGTAACGATCTTTTCCGGTAAAATGGGTCATCTTCCAACCAGAAGGGTGGGGTTAGATCCCAGTCTCTGCTGGGCAAGACACTTAACCTGAAGTTGCCCCTTGGTGAATTTGAATTTATAGATGCTCCGTGTGGCGTGTGAATGGGTGAAATGCAAACCTGTAGTGCTTTGACTGGACATCAAGACTAGAAAAGCGCAAGAAAAAGACCATTGGCCATTGTTACTTGTGTCTTTTCACCGTAGCATTTAATGATGTAGAATGATTAGGTCTTTCAACACCGTTTTAGAAACACCAGATAACCCAACAAACCACCTCATCCCTCCCCTCTCAGGACCTGACATGTGGAATGGTCGTTTCAGACGTTCAGCTTCTCTCAGACAAAGATGCCATTCCTCATGGTTTCTGCTTCATCGCTGAGCACCTTGAAGCAAGTGAGTGCACACACCAAGTTGTACATATACAGTCCTTATATATTTATATATTTGCTGCAGATCACAGGAACATTTTACGATATTTTAATTTTCTGTATTGTTTTTTTTTGTTTCGTGTGCTCAGAGGCCTCCGTTTCGAAGAAGAAGCGCGTGTGCGTGCGAGTCGTTCCAGTCGGCAGTGTGGACACAGCTGTGTTGGACATCAAACTGACGGCCAGAAGCAAAATGATGCTGCAGCATTACACATATGTGGGGTCGGTCGCATTCACGCATACAAACATTTCTCTTGCAACTCGTTTTATCGAATGTATTTCAATAAATCCCGTCCACGGCGGGTCTTCATCCAGTATTATTAACAGATCGTTTCCGTTCAGCAGCACAGTAATGACTGTAACCTCAAGTGTGCTTTCTCATCAGGGACATCCATGGCTACGTGTTGTGGTGCAGAAAGGGACGTTTTTCTAACCCCATGCCCCAAGCCAAACCCCGCAGTGTGAGCTTGGATATCCGCAAACTCTCCCTAGACCAATCGTCGGGTCCTCTGCCCCTCAGACCCAGGTACTCTTTCTTCTTCTTCTTCTCTTCTTGTGCTGTTGTGTTACGCTAACTGTCCTTGTGTCCTCCTTCACAATCTTCATTAACCTTCTCTGTCGTCTTGAACATACTTTGTCCAATATAATCACTCTCCTTCCTCTCCGTGTGACCAAACCATCTCAACCTGGCCTCTTGTACTCCATTTCCAAACTGTACAACCTGAGCTGTCCCTTAAATATGCTCACTACCAACAAAAATCTCAGCATCTTTAACAGACAGTGCCACTGTCTTCAAGCCATACATCTTAGCAGGTCTCGTTAATATAGAGGGGTCCTTCAAACTCTAGTGCATGACTTTTAAATATGAATAAATGTCCATTAGAGACGAGCCATTGTCATATGAGTTCACAAAATGCTGATTGAGCCCACACAACTCTCTCTGTGTTATCCAGTATAGCAATATCTGACGATATTCCCATGCTGCACAAAACAACTGCTGCTTTATACACACAAACGCTCCCGCAGACTGGTCTGATAGTATTGCATGACATAGCCCTCTTTCACCTGAAAGAGGCAGCATCCAAATAATATTAGGTTGTGTCTGTTCACAAAGACCAAGCAGATGCAGAATAATAACATTAACAACAAAAATCACCAAAGCTTACGCACTGCAGCTTTAAGTAACTCACAAAATTCGTATTCATTCGGGGATATTTTGCAGCTCTTCTTGAAAACATGAGATTTAATCGTTTTTTTAATATATTATATATATATATACATTTGTGTGTGTGTGTGTATATATACGTGTGTATATGTGTGTATATATACGTGTGTATGTGTATATGTATATATATATATATACATATATATATATATATATATATATATATATATACACGTATCAGAGGTGGGAAAAGTACTAAAATATTGTACTCAAGTAAAAGTACCAATACAAATATTACTCAAGTAGAAGTAAAAGTAGTCATCTGAAAATGTACTCAAGTAGAAGTAAAAAGTAGTTCATTTGAAATGTACTTTAAGTAAAAGTTACTTAGTTACTTTGCGTTGGGTGTGAGGGTAGTAGAAATATGACAAGGGGTCAGAAATCCAAAACTATTTTGGAGCTCATGGCCCGATGCAACACAGGATATTACGCCATGTCAATAATATCCTTTTATTTGTTACCACAGCAACCCTCCTCCTCTAGCGCCGCATGGTAAGCTGAGTCAGAGACGCCACACCCTCCAAATCAAGGACAACTTGGACAAGCCTGCTGACAGCAGTATCCACGGGATTACAGGTACTCGGTGCAGTTTTTTGACACTTCAGAGTTTTGTCATCGGACGCAGCTCGCTCACCTGTAACCTGCTCCTCACTCTCTGCAGCTCTAGACGGAGTTCCCTTTAGTCTGCACCCAAAATTTAACGTCCAGGCGAATGGGACGGTACGTTTGACTGTATTTTCAATACATTTTAAAGTGACGGGCTCAATTTTTAGCAAATTAACTCGTTCAATTCCTCATTTTCACATCGAGTATTAAGATGTATCCCAAAGCATGTCGTGACATCTCTTTCTCTTTTCCACATTTCTTTCGTAGAATCATCTGCTGAACTCTCAAATGAACAACATTCGTATAAAGTCTCTCCAAGACATTGAAAATGAGGTAGGCCCACATCTGTGTCCAACTTTATTTATATCATTATATACACTACCTGTCAACATTTACTTGAATTCATTTTTGTGTGTGTTTTTTAGTATAATTACACATTTGCTGTGGAGGAAAAAGCCGCCAAGAGGACCAGGCCATCACTGTCCACAGGAGGCGCTTCATCAGCTCAGTGATTAAATCGACGTTATCAAGAGTTTCAGGTTTTTTTTTTGCTCTGTCCAAAGGCCGACGTTCCAAATCATGTATATACTGTATTTCAAATGACAGAGACATTTAGGTAAATATATAGGATTAAGCTTTACAGGACTTTGGGTGTAAACACATTTTTGTAACAGAGTCGGCGTGAAGTTCACCTGCGGGCACTACCATTCTTTTATAATACTAACATTCATGCTTTTCCAGGAAGGCATTTTTTTTAAACATTCCACTTTCTTGCTCTCTAAAGGAAATGTCTGTTTGAAAAAGATGTTATTGTACATGCAATCAGTTTGTCTTAGGATGTGTGAAGACTGTGTTCAGGAACGCAGCCTTTAAGGATGTTACAGAGTGAGATGTGTGACGGGTCTATGAACCCGTGCAGTATACAAACATCGGGAATAATTGTGTGTTAAATATGGGCGGTGTTGTATTATTCTGTATATGAGCAAACAGAAATGCATGAAAAGCCCCGCCTGTTTGAAGAGTAGCCCTCTATCTATGTTTGTGTTATTCCCACAAAAAATAATATATCCTATTTTAAGGTGCGTGGATGACGGTTATATATTTTGCTATTTTAGTTATGTTACTCCTACTAGAACAAGTTATGTGGTGAGAAAGGGAGACGGATGTTTTTATTTGTTTTTGCTTTGTTACTTTTTGCAGATTAAGGGCCAAATATTTATATAACTCCTTGAACATTATTATAATATTGTTTTTATGAACGTTTTATTGCATTGCAAAAAAATAAAAGCTCTTAAGAAATACAGCTTCGCCTACTTGTGTAGAGCAAATTTGGAATTTTGCCAACTAGGTGCAAACATTCACTTCTTTTTGCCGTTTACTGCAGTTGGCATCCATAATGTCTTTCACCTTTCCTTTCCTTGACTTATCCTTAATTCACCTTAATTAAATTGTCAAAGAAGTGTATTATTATTGTTATGCACAAATAATATCTCATGTAATTCAATATCCTACTTCAAGGAGTGTTTTGTTACATTACTGCCACCTGCTGCTTTATAGTATGTACTGCACATTGCCTTCCATACTGAGAGCCAGCATGAATTTGTTTTCAGTACAGTTGCTCACTTAGACATAATTAAATACAGGAATAAATACATAAATAAATGCATGAATAAATGCTTTACATTTATTAATTTATTTATGCATTTATTTATTCCTGTATTTATTTATTGACATGTCAGGTCTCGTCCTCCATACTCTTGAAGCAACATGGACGTGACTAAATGCTAAATTCACACAGTGTTGTTGTGCCGTGGGGGGATTTAGTGATTAGCAGAAAATGAATTGAATTTAATCGGAACATTGTGGTGAAAGTACAAATTATACGTGTAACACATCAGATTATTATGAGGCCCTAATCTGAATTTATTAATAATGAGATTCTATAATGAACACAGCCATCAACACTTCCTTTCAAATAGTTGATTTAGTGTTGCATATGGTATTATTATTATAACGTGACATAATGCAATATGTCAAGGGGTCACAGGGGCTTTAGAACCAGTCGTATGCAGAGGGGGAAAGAGTACTGTAATACTCAAGTAAAAGTACCACTATTTTGAGAGCATTTTACTTAAGTACAAGTAGAAGTACTGGTCTAAAAATGTACTCAAGTTCAAATAAAAAAGTAGCTTCTTTTTTTAACAATGTGTTGTGTTGTGCAATACAGGACGAGGGGGACACAAATCTCACATGAATTGTTTTTAATTAAACCCTTTAAGGTACGCACCAAGAAAAAAAGCAAAGGGAAAATTATTTCTTTGCATTTTTTATTTTATTTTTTATCCACAAAAATCAATATATATATATATATTTTTTTTTTCTTTATTTCTTTTTTTTAATTAGACCCTACAGTATTGCAGATACAGG
Organism: Microchirus variegatus; assembly: GCF_963457635.1. Classification (NCBI taxonomy): domain Eukaryota; kingdom Metazoa; phylum Chordata; class Actinopteri; order Pleuronectiformes; family Soleidae; genus Microchirus; species Microchirus variegatus. The sequence continues at coordinate 9,249,125 of NC_139820.1, read as the reverse complement.
CCTCTACCAAACGGTTGAGACGTCGGTTCATAATAAACCTGGTTTGCATAATTCATAAAGTACAACAATCAGAACAAGTGACATTACGTGTTTGTGAGTCAAAATACATTCCTGTAATACAAAGATTTGACTTTTATATGTAAAAAAAAACACAGCGTTAAATAAAATAGAAACATATATCCCATATCAAAAAAATACTTAAATAATAATGTAAATCAACAGAGGCACCCGGAACAAGGTAATAAAAATGGTTTATAAATAAAATATAAAGTAAAATAATCACATCTGACAACTATGTAAAAACTGTGAAAAAACTTTGGTAAAAATGGGGAGAAAAATTCTAAATAAACTACAACAATCCAAACTTTTATATATTTTTTTTAATAAATTGCTCTTGGGGGCACTCTAGTGGTCACGGGGCCCTAAGCAGCGGCTTTGTTCGCCTATGCCTTGGACCGGCCCTGTGCTGACAAAATAATACATGTACACACACAAAAAATGTATCAGTCAACAAGGGTCAAGAGTCACGAATCTCACTCACTCAGGGACCTCAATTAGCCAATTCACCTGTCCTCATCAATCATTCACCTGTCCATCAATCACTGCCAAAGTTTCTGGGTGTTTTGTATTGATTTATTTTTTAAATTCAGGCCAACATTTTTACTCAGTAACTTAAGTACTACTTAAGTAAAATTACACATGTTAAAAAATGACTTAGTACAAGTACACAAAAAAAGGACCCAGTTACAGAAACGTATATGGCGGAGAAACATCAAAGGTGAAAGCACATTTTACTGTAGTCATTACGAAGCAAAAGATTTGTGTTGTCTTTATTCGTTGGCTTTTGTATCCGTGTTGCTTTGTACGTTGACTTAATATCCTTGGAATCCTCTTCTTTCATGCTTAGAATGCCATAAATGTGGCGAATTATAAACCATTTATAAATATATATTATTTAATTTGTTACAACAACGTCACTATCTCTCGTGTTTAGTGCAGTGTTACACAATATTTTTACTTCTTCCATTTGGGGGGGGGGGCCTCCAAGCTAAAATATATTATATTATACAGATATGTATTAAAGATTCTTACATATTTGTATAGTTGGCATTTTATTTGTATGTTATTATTTGTGTTCGGTGAGGATTGTAACACCGCATTTTACGCAGCGACTTGCTGGTTTGTTTGTTCTGCTTTTCCGGAAAACGGTCTGATTCCAACCAGCTGTTTCCCGCCTCACACAGATCAGCTGCACACACACACACAGTAGTAGGCGGAGGAAGCACACACACACACACACACACACAAAGGTAGTAGGCGGAGGCACGAGGCCACACACACACACACACACATTGGAGGGAACCCCATCAGCTGTGTGAAGCAACACAGCTTTCATTTACTTTTATTTTTCTATCTCCGCTCTGTTTATTCGCTGTTTTGTTTTTCCCCCTAAGAGGTGATATTTCAGACATGCGTCACTGAAAACAGCGACAGCTCTGCGGCAAAAACAAGCAGGACGGACGCAGCGGAGAGAAGCGAAAACACGGACAGCAGCAGCAGCAGAAGAAGGAGGTGGTGGAGGAGGCTGTGAAAGAAAGCATGGAATATTTCATGATGCCGACAGAGAAGATCGCGTCCTTACAGCAGTTTAAGAAGACGGAGAAGGACGTGATAGGAGGACTATGCAGGTGTGTGTTTGTACCCGACGGCTCTTTCGTGTGACTGTCGCGCGCGTGTGTGTATGTGTTTGTGTTGCAGCCCGATTCCGTTTAGCATGCTAGCTCCGATACCTTGGCAGCACCTTGGGTTGGTTGTAGACATTAGCAGTTTGTTGTGCAGCCAGCTGCTGCTGCTGCTGCCGCCGCTGGCGGCGAGAAAACGGGACGATGCTATGTTCACCCGCGGCGTTATTTACTGAGCCGTTAACGCGTAATAACACGCGGGGCACGTTTGCAGCCATCCGGCGCATGAGTATGTAAATCGCGGGGGGTGAAATCAATACATTTGCGTCCAGCTGAACCAACACCACGTGGTGGTGAACGTGTTGCCCGCCGCCCCGCTTCTGTGCACATAACTACGCATTCTATTCCATATTTTATTTGTATTTTGTATCCGTTTACTCCGAGGCATTGCATTGTTGTGTATTAAATTATCAAAAGGTGGTGCGTTGGGGCTTCCGCTGCTCGTAACTGCGTCGTTGAGCAACGCTCCCGAGCAGCTGCCGTGGTTGCGTCGTATGCTAAAATTAGCCTAGCGTGGCTAACTAGGTAGCTGTAACCATGCACTGTGTAGTGTGTGAAGGTTACGCGACTGTTGTTTACGCATACATATGAGCTGGCGAGTTTATTTGAAAACACACAGTCGTATCGTTGTATAAGTGGACACGTCCGTGTCAGCAGCTGGTTAGTGCCAGTGTTAGCTCGCTGCTAGCAGAGGAAAGCATTGTTCTCCACGATGCTTGCCAGGGGGCCTGCGGCTCTTGCGGAGTCACATTTCACTGCTGCTGCCGCCTCTCAGGTGCGCCCCCTCCGGCCATGTCAGAGGCCCGCAGCCCCCGGAGGCTACAAATGACAACAGCTGATTTGACCTCTTTGTGTTTATGCTTTTGTGTTGTGTGCTGTAGTGATTTCTACATCATTTAATTAATGGACACATGTTTTGATATTCAGTTAGTCTGTTTTTGTGTGTTTTGAGATACAATGTATAATTTTTATAATCTCAATTTCTTAAATATTTAATATTTCCTAATTTCTGCATGAACTAAATACCCAGACTAAAGAAAAACAGGGCATCATTTTGTGCTTTGCAATGATAAAAATAACCATTAGTTGCAGTCTGGGCAGGTCATCACAACCCCTCAAAATCAGGTAGAAATCCAAGCACTGCATTTATGTTTTTATGCTCTTTTCACTGTTTTTTTTTTTTAAAAGAAGCAGTCACTTCTAAACACGAAACTTAAGATCAAGTTAGACCACTTGGAATTTCCACCGCACACAATCATCCTTTTGTAGAAAGCCATGTGAACTGTGCCCTCTTGTTCGACCTTTGTAAACACCCCAGATCTGGTCCTTCAAGTCTGTCCTCTTGGTCCTGTGACCAACCTTTTTTTTTTTTTGCCTTAATGGTTCACTTATTTTCCAGCCTGAGTAAATATGTTAGACGATATTGCCACCATAACATCCAACCTCATAGGAGGAAGTTGTGTGAGAGGGCACAGAGTTCAGATAAACCCAAAGACCACCAGGCAGCTTGTCTGAGGAATGTAGAGAGGTCAGGGTTAACTCCTGGTAAAGTACCAGGTTAAAGGTTTTAAGTCTTAAGATTGTATTCCTTGATGATCAGTTTTATTTATTTGGCCCAGATTTGTGGCCTTGTCTCAAGTTGTGTGGTCAGAAAACTAATTACCAGCTATTTTGGATGTGCTCTTTTTTTCCAAGAAGAATAAACACAGTAAGTGTTTCATTCACGACAAATCCTAATCTTCCTTCTCTATTCCTCAGTCTGGCCAACATCCCCCTCAGTCCAGAGACGGCCCAAGACCAGGAGAGGCGAATCCGCCGTGAGATCGCCAACAGCAATGAACGCCGGCGCATGCAGAGCATCAATGCAGGCTTCCAGTCCCTCAAAACACTCCTGCCACATGCAGATGGAGAGAAGCTCAGCAAGGTGCAGTAGACAGTCAAGAGTTCACACTAAAACAGTTGCTAAAGATTTGAATTATGTGTAATGCCTGGCAGGAAATTAGACTTTTATACACACGGTCTTGATTGGACTTGAATTGAAATATCTGTGTACTCTTTAATCCCTGCCAGGCGGCCATCCTGCAACAGACGTCTGACTACATCTTCACATTGGAGCAGGAAAAAACACAGCTCCTGGCACAGAACAACCAGCTCAAACGCTTCCTCCAGGTAACAGCCCGTACCACAGTTAGTCATTATGTACACATGTCCATAACCATGTTGTGAAAATGAAAACGCGCACGTCGTCGTCATCAAGCTGTGATTTCACATTTCACTCCGTGACAACTTCAGGAGTTCAGCGGTTCCTCTCCAAAGCGGAGGCGAGCAGAGGAGAAGGACGAGGGGATCGGCTCTCCAGACACACTAGAGGAGGAGAAGGTGGAGGAGGTGAGGAGGGAAATGTTAGAGCTGCGGCAGCAACTGGACAAGGAGCGATCAGCGCGTATGCAGCTTGAGGAGCAGGTCAGTGAACAGCAGGAGATGGATTTCCGGACTAATGTTCTGTTTATTCTTATTGTATTTATATGTATTTGACAGTGATAAACGGAGTGTATCAAAACGACTGTAAATAGTCCTCTTGCAACTTAGATTCTTCTCTGCCTGACACAATTAATTTTTCATCATTTTAAAGTAATAAAAAGTTTGCTATGTTCAAGCACAGAGTGAAATTAATAGAGACAAACTGATTGTCGAAGGAGATTATTTTAAATTCACATCTCCAGGCTGCAAAGTGGTATTGTCACACAGAATAATCGGAAACTTAAAAAATGTGCAAAACTACTTGACCGAAAAGTGACGGCCGCAGGTCACCGTAGCAATGTGAAGAGCTGATGGTGGTGACAGCCTCACCAGGACACTAACTGATGTCTGGCAGCCTTTATCCTGGATCTACCTGAACATCAGGTTTTGATGGAAGTGGCAGTTGATAAAGACAAATAAGAATTAAAAGAGAAATGTAAACAATAGGGAAATTGTATGGCTAAGGGCATGCAATTAAATGTTTTTAAAGAAATTTTTTTATATGTTTTTATATATACATATTTGTTTTCTTTATATGCATGTGTGTGTGTATATATAGATTTATATTTTCTTTTTTATTGTGTGACTCATACGGCTTGGACGTTAGCAGGTGCATGTTGGTACTCGAGTTCTGATTGATGTGTGTCCTTGTGTGCAGGTGCGCTCTCTGGACACCCAGCTGCACCCAGAGCGTTTGAAGGTGATCACCCAACAGCTGGAGGAGGAGCAAGCACTCATTCAGAGCCAGACGCTCTTACGGCTGCAGCAGATCCACGCAGCTGACAGACAAACACACAGTCCACAGGTTAGACACGCACAGAGCGAGAGAGTGGGATGATGTCGGTCATATGTGCAAAGAAAAACTCTGACATGTATTTTAATATTCTGTTTGTCCTCCAGGTGCTGGCTCACCCTGCCCCAACCCATCACCCCACGGTCATTGTCCCAGCTCCAACACTAAGCCAGCACGCCCACCATCATGTCACCGTGGTGACCATGAGCCCGTCTGGCCACACCAGCACTGTGTCCACATCCAGGCAGAACCTGGACACCATTGTGCAGGTACCTTGTTGTTAAACTTTGTATGTCTGGTGTTTTTTTAGTTGTCGTTTAATTTTGAAATGTATTATTTCAGCCCAAATGTTTCCAACATTCTTTTAATCCATATAAATGGTAAAGACAGAGAAGGTAACAGACTGTTTCATTCTCTTCAATCACTGTTTAAGTGTATTTTCCATGAAATTATTATTCAATTATTTTTAAATCCAATTAATCAAGGAATAATTGGTAGAATACTTTGATATACTTTGAGATATTTGATAGCTGCAGCCCTAGTAAGCTACTTTTAAATCAGCCAACATCAATGTTTACGTTGGCATGTGCCGTTAGCATTAGCAACTGGATGCTTCCGGCTCAGATGCTGAATCATTGAGGACGTGCTGTTGTGGTACGCCAGTTGTCGCACTGCATCTTGTTGGCTTCTTGTTTAAGCGTGAAATAATTGCGCTGAACAGACCGCGTGAGATGGGAATTAAACAAGTTTTGGCCTCGAGGAATTTTTGTAATCGAGTTACTTGAATGGCTCGTAGTAATCCTTGCAGCCCTATATGCAACCTAACAAAAAAAGCTAGGATACACAGTGACTTTGGGGGCAAAACCAAGAGGAAGGGAGCAGGCTGCAACCCAGCAACAGGTATTTTTGATGTAGAGCGAGAGAGATCCGTTGTGACAGAAATTGCGTGATGTGCGTCTAACAGTCGACGATGTCGTCTTTTCTCACCTCAGGCCATCCAGCACATCGAACGCACTCAGGGTAGGAGAGCCAGTGCCGAGGAGGAGCAGAGACGAGCAGTCATCGTAAGCCCGGCCCACGCAGCCATGGACACGGCCTGCTCGGACACGGACACCGACACAGAGGGAGAGGACTGCTCGATGAACTGATTTGCCCGACAAACAAAAAACACAAACACACACACAAACACTTAAAATGCCTACTCACTGTAAGATCCCCCCCCCCCCAAGGAGCTTGACTACTTTTTAAAAGAAAATCTGTCTCTGGCATTATCCAAACTCCTAAATCCAGTGGTTAAGCTCAGTGTCAATCGTGTACTGTAAAATCTCTGAATATGGAAACATAGGATGGTCAGCGTGTACAGGAGACCCTGTGGGATTTCTAGAGGCGGTTTTATCAATGTCTGAGCCGGTCTGTCACTACTTGAAAACTTAAGGGTCTCCTCGACGTAAACAGCTCTCAGCATCGGTCTGTCCTTCATTTGTGTTTTGTGTGTTCATCGATCTGCTCATCCTCACTGGCACGCTGACAGTATTATTTGTCCTAAATACTGGTGGACACAGTGTCGTGGAGAGTTGAATGTAACAACAGAATAAGCAAAAGCAACTCTTGATTCTGAGAAGGGACATGGTGTTGCGGTGTTTTTTGTCCTCAGTCTTAATTTAGTTCCCCCCCGCGTGTTTAATTCCTGTGCGAGCGGCCATGAAATGAAACCCCGACTTAAACAGCAACTGAGGGCATTTCTGAAATGTAAAAGTTTGGGAAATGAAACGCACTAGACTGCAAATTATATTTACACAGAGACCAGGTGGGGATGCACCTAACGATTGTTTGAGTAATCGTTCGACCCATTAAATGTTGAAGAAAAAGAATCAGTCTTTCTTTGTTCTATGAAGCAAAGAAACCGAAACAAACTGAACTTAATCGGTGGGGAAAAAATTAGTTGACACTTAATTTAGTAATGGACTAATCGTTGCAGCCCTTTAAACAGGTTTACTTGAAACTGTATTCTGATATGAATAAGCCCTTAAAAATAAGCTGAACAATTTATATTAATCATTTTTGGAGTTAACGTTCATGTTTTTATCAACTTATTTTATTTCTGTCATTGTTACTGAAAGTTGAAGGCGAACTATATATGTGTGTATATATGTATGTATATGCATACATACATATATATGTATATTTTTGTGTGTATATATATACATATGTGTATAGATATATATGTATCTATATATATATAGATACATATATGTGTATGTATATAGATCTATAAGTGTATAGATCTATATACATATGTGTATATATGTATGTATATATATGTATGTGTGTGTATATATATATATATATATATATATATGTATGTGTGTGTGTGTGTATATATATATATATATATGTGTGTATATATATATATATATATACACGTGTATATATATGTGTGTATATATATATATATATATATATATACACGTGTATATATATATATATACATACATACATATATATATATATATATGTATATATATATATATATACGTGTATATATATGTGTATATATATATACACGTGTATATATATGTATATATATATACACGTGTATATATATGTATATATATATACACGTGTATATATATGTATATATATACACGTGTGTATATATATGTATATATATATACACGTGTATATATATGTATATATATATACACGTGTATATATATGTATATATATATACACGTGTGTATATATATGTATATATATATACACGTGTATATATATGTATATATATATACACGTGTATATATATGTATATATATATACACGTGTATATATACGTGTATATATATGTATATATATGTATGTGTATATATATATATATATATATATATACACGTGTATATATACGTATGTGTATATGTATATATTGTCAGGGAACAGGAGGCCTTCAGATGATTTCATGAAGTTTCAACTCTGCGTCATTGGTCTTCTGCGGTTGTGCTCGTCTTAAGAAAAAATGTGAGAGAATCAAACGTTTGTGGCTTGCTGACCCTTTTGTAAGGACTTTGTGTCAGTTTTTAATCAATTTCATACGATTGTTCATGTAAAAAAAAATATATATATATAAATATATATGGAAAATTGGTCTGATGCTAATGAAGCGTTGAAGGCTTCCAGCGTTCCCTCCAGATTTCAGTCGGTCTTCTGGTCTTGCGTTTGTTGATTTCCGTGACTATGCACTAGTTTTTGTTTTTTTCTGCAATGTATGCAAACCCATCTTCAGTCCATTTGTCGGTGCCATTTATACACAAGGCAGAGTTATCTATGCACCGTTGGTAGGTGTCTGCATTACATCTACAGTATCTCCGAAACTTGACGTGTACGTATCAAAGAATGTAGTAGTCTCTACTCGCAAAAGGTGCTCTTCGTCAACCTGGTGCTTCAGAGGCGAGCAGTGAACTGAGGCCGAAACTCGTCACATAACTTCACACATGATGTTTTTCTTGTTCTTGTTTTAGAGGGGGGTGATTTGTCGTTTCCACATTTTGGAATTGCTCCGAAGTAGGAGAGCGCCGAGGAGTTTGTCTGATAACGAATGGCAACTCATTTTAAAGAAAAGTTTTCATTGTGAATCCAAGTTCCACAAATCTCAATCGACAGCGTGATTTCAGTGCATCAAATGCCACAAAGAGTGCAAGAATCGCTATTCAGTGAGACTGAAATTTGACTGAAATCCTCCCCAACGAATCTCCACTCCTCTTTTTTTTTTTTTCATTTTAAACACACCAAATCTGTGCACCTCATGTTACATTGCTTGTATTAATCCCGGGAATTTGACTGGAAATGTCTTGCTTGGAGCGTCTCTCCTGTCATCCTCGGTTTGAAATGCTGACTTGATGCTGTAAACATTCCCTTTTTGTTTGGATTAGTATCTGTCGTTTGATCTCTCGCGTGTTCTGTTGCCAATTGAATGCATGTTACTAATTGCCATTTCCTCTCGTCTAAAGTGAGCTTTTGTTTTGACATTTGTTTACTTTCTGAGGGTTTTTCATGTTTTTTGGGTTGTTTTTTTGGGGGCCGGAGTCACGCTGACATCAGTTTTATGTCTGGTTAGATTAGTATTTTCATACCAAACGGAGTGAGAGAGGGGCTTATTGTTCGTGAAGCTTTGCTTAAAGGGTTTGGCGTTCTGCTGACTGAAGCGAGGCCACAGCAGGAGTTTGGGCGAGCTTTGTTGGTCAGAAAAACACGCGTTTCTGTAAATTGTGTTGCAGTAGTTGGAGTTTTCAGATATTCGATATGAAGCACTTGCTGTTCTGTACTTTCTGAATCAGTGACGAGGAACTTTTTGTTTTTATGGCATTTATTTTTCTTCCGTAAAGCCCTTTTGCTGTGACGCAATTTTACATCTGTTTATTGCGTTTTTGCTTCTTTGTTTTTTTTTTTTTTTTTCATTTGTCATTATTTGTCCTGTTATCCTTTTTTTGGTGACAAGCATTTTTATATATATTTTTGTGTGACTTTTTTTTCTCCATCAGTCCAGGTCGATGAGAAGCTGTTATATTTTGTTAATAAAAGAAAAACTTGGGTAAACAGGCCTTTGTAAAGATGAAAAAAAGAAATAAAAATTTGTACTTTTTTATTACACCTCTGCTGTTTGCTGTTGTATTATTATGTAGAAGACATTAACCCATCCTGTCCAGCAGGTGGTGACATTGAGCAGCTTGAGGAAGCTCAGTATTTAACAGGCATAATGGAAAATCCTTCTTTTAGTTTATCTCTGTCATGAAGGATGAACCCTATTTCGACAAGTTAACCTAGTTCCCTGGTGCCTTAATGAACATGTCTATGACATGCTTTGGTTAAAATACCTTAAGGATGAAGCAACACAGCAGTTCAATCACTCTGCCAAAACAGCCCTGTGTCTCTTTCAGTCCACCTTTAAAAAAAAAAAAGAAAAGTAAGACAGAAGTTAAGGGACAGGAAATGACATCAGCCACAAAGGCTACTGGGAGCTAACGGCAGTTAGCATTTGGAAAAGTGATCATTTGCAAGCTCTAGCAGGCACATTGCCGTCATATATAACATGTATCCACTGTACAGATAAATCCTCTAGGGTTGGAAGTTTGTGTGGTACTCTGTGCTGCACTGTGGAGCCAAGAATAGAACTTAGCGAGACAGCAATTCCAGGAATTTAGCGCGTTGTGACGCCCCAATGAGTGCGGAAGTCAACATCGCGTGTGCCGTCTCCTGTACAACTGAGGAGGACCACACAAACATGAGTGAGTCATTTTTTTCACACTTTGCCGAGTGGTAGATCCTCCAGAGTCCAAAATATAACGATTTAAATGATTAAAAAGTTGATTTCGCATAATACGGGCCATTTTTATGACGAAAACCGCAACATTACAACGTATTATTCACCATGTCTCTTCCTGTTTTATCTGCTCTCCACATTAACCAGGCAGTTGTGACACACAATGTCTGATGTGGGTGCAGTTGCTGTGCCCCCCTCCCCCCCCGCCACTCCCTCTGGCATGCCCTCTGACCTTCAGCCGGAGCAGTATATATAACCCTCATGGATGAAGGAGCAGCCCCCGGCAGTCGAAATGAAGTCCACGGTGTCTGCGTGCTGCCTGTTCTCGCTGCTGATCCTGTCTGCTGCAGGTATTTATGGTGGAGGATAATAATCACTCGCTCTTATTGATTACATTTATGGTGTCATTTCAACACTTTGTTGTGTGCACTGGCAAGTTACTTTTATGTTATAACTGAAGTCAGTTTCTTCAGTGTAGTTTGAATTGATTTATTTCATGGTCACCAAGTGAAGTTAACACCAATGTATTTACATAACATGGACACCAATAATGCTCAAAAATGTCTTTTTCTGTTGAGTTGCCGTTGCATCCCAGAGGTCACGACTGTGTTCCGTTTATGACCAAGTGATCAGAACTCAGAACTTGGTCTTTTTTTGCTTACCTTCAGTTTCATGTATTATGGTGGTTGTTACAGTTTCTCAGTGTGCCCGTAGCCTTTTATGGCTGTTGTGTTGAAGCAGATTGACAGACAGCTACGCACCGAACAGTATACTAGTCCATATACTGTATTTCAGTGTGAGGTTATTGGTTGCACACGTGTTAATGCAAGGGTCTGAGCTGCGACATGACACCAGCTGATGGAAACTGTGCTTGTTCTCTCTGTCCTGGATACAAAACTTGGACTCTCTACAAAGAGTCGCACCCAAAGCTATAAAGCTGGTTGTAGTTCATTTTCCCACTCATTGTCTGTGAGTTTCCTGTGTGCATTTAACCCCCACTCCACCTGTTTGAGCTTCAGTGAGGATTTTGGCATTTCACAGTCACTTGAGGTGTTTTTAGCAACGTAGGAAATTTGGAATTATCATTAAAAGCTCTTGTTTGTTTCCAAAACGTTTTCAGGAAACTGACTTTTGACACTTAAAGCTGAGACAAGAATACCCTTGTCTGCCCTTGCGCTGACTCGTTCTCACATCGTCACCAGATACTGTCGACACCGACAGCTTACCCTTAAACACGTTTATTTTAAAGACTCTCGTGCAAACGGGAGCAAGCGCGTGTCGCTCATGTATGAATACCGAGATTCAGCCAACATTTGAAACTATAAGACAGTCGCGGAGACGTATGTGAGCACAGTTTCACTTCACATTTAGGCCACAGCTGCATGTAATGTCTCAATAAAGCCTCAACACTCGCTCTGTGCGCCGTCTGCAGAGCTGCTAATCTGTTGTCCCGGTGTGCAGGGGATGTCCCAGCTAAAACAGGCATGAGAGCTCAGCTCTCGGTGCAGTCGCCCATCAGTCGGGCTTGTTAAGAAGTGCTTTTCAAAGTCACCGTCATTGGAAGTCTTGGAGAGGGTGAAAGTTGACGGGAAATGGAATCCGCAATTCATTTGAGAAGCTGCTGATATAAACACGGATCTTTATTAGTTTCCCCATAAATAGGCCTGAACTTACTGCCGCTTGCATGTATATATATGTATACATATTCCATTAAAAACCGGACGTTTGCAGCTAGATTCATTTAATGTTATATTCATTGAAAAGAAAGTGCTTTTCCTTGAAAAATAAGGACATTTCTATGTCACCCCGAACTTTTGAACGGTAGTGTAAGCATATGAAGTGACAGGAGTTTGTGCATGTCATCACTCCCGGTGCAAATCCATTCAGTGTTCCTGGTCTCTGAAAAGATCCAGTGTCATGCACAGCTGCACACTGTTGCAGGAATGTGAGCAATAGTGCAGCAGAGCTGCAGCCCGGGCCTCATGACAGTCACAGGGCGAAGAGGAGCGTCACCCTCTTCTCTGAAAATAGAGTGGAATCATCTCTCCTTCTTTTCACCCACTGACTCATTGTGGGACTATTTCGGTCTCAAAGAGGTACCGTCCAGCACCCAGGCACCTGTCCCACTCTGTCCCCGTGACACAGGCTTCACTGCAGCAACAGCAGAGAGAGATTTCACCACAACCGGTCGAGCCAGATAGCTGCACATCTTTGAGTCTGGTTCTTTGTCATGCGTCCCTGTTGGTGGACTTGCAGGCGTTTAAGTCATAAAAACGAACGTGTTTGACCCTGGTGTTGGCGCTAGAGGAAAAGTTAAAGGATTCCCTAACTGAATTATCCTGTCCTCAATTTATGTTTGTATGTTGTTGTGATATTTAAGTCCGGAGCAAAACGGTGGAGAGATTCAGACGTGCATGTTCTGCTTATTTGGTTTTCCTCTACTGTTTTGTTTCGCATGGCTGTGAATCTCTTCTCTCTTCATGATGTCGATGTCTCAGAAATTATCACAGTATTATCTTCACATGTATTGCGTCTCATATTTTCCCTCCTCCACTGGCTTATCTTTTTTTTTCCATCTTCCTAATTTTGTTAGCTTTAATTCAATTTGGCCACTGCACCAGCCCAGCAGAAAATGATCCCTGTAGTTTATCTTCATAACTATCTCAAGGCATGCAAGCGCAGGGGGAGAAGCCAGTGAATTTATCTAAATGTATCTTCTAAGTTTATATAATTCATGTGAATGGCAATTGTCTTTCAGCAGTGAGTACGACAGAGGGCACAGTATGATACCAATCAAAGTGTAGCTGCTTCTGACATAAAAGCAGCTACCTTTCACTCTCTCATCTCAGAATCTTGACCTGAATCTTCATGTTCCAACACAGACAGTGCTGTAGCACTATGTTTCTGGACAACATCCAAACCAGCACGTGGATAAATCAGAGCAAAATCTTACTGTCCTTCTCAGGAATCCCTTAGATAATCTCCACGTCTTTTGTTTCACTGATTTATTGATACCTACAGAACACAAAAAACACATTTCTGACCCTTGGGCCATGGTGAATATCTGGCTCATTGCAGTCCATTGCTGTCTGCCATGACCATGTTATTACTTGAAGGGAAGATCTCAAAGCACAAACAGAACCAACACTCAATAATAATTTTCTTTTTGTGGCGTAATCAACACGGACTGCGCTCATGGAATAGAATCTCGCAGCTTTCGGTCGCCAATGCTGGCAGTGCCTTCAGCAGGTGATAAGCCAACAAAGCCTCAAGTTACACAAGTGACAAGCAAAACGATGGGAACAAAGTTTATCTGCTATGTGATTCAGGACCTTAAAATAGCAGAATGGAACCGTCATGGAGGATTGTACAGAGAGTACACAGAGTCCTGCTAAAATCATAGAACAGTAGGCTAAGTGAGAGCGTGCATGAATGTAAGGCCAAAATGTAATATTGTGACAGAGAAGGATCTGGTTCTGGTTTTGTTGGACTCAATTTCAAGTCTATCTATCTATCTATCTATCTATCTATCTATCTATCTATCTATCTATCTATCTATCTATCTATCTATCTATCTATCTATCTATCTATCTATCTATCTATCTATCTATCTATCTATCTATCTATCTATCTATCTATCTGTCTGTCTGTCTGTCTGTCTGTCTGTCTGTCTGTCCGTCCCTCCGTCCGTCCCGCCGTCTGTTAGCTTAAAGTTAGCTAAAAGAAGACATTGCTAGCTAAGAGACGACAATGCTATCTATCTATCTATCTATCTATCTATCTATCTATCTATCTATCTATCTATCTATCTATCTATCTATCTATCTATCTATCTATCTATCTATCTATCTATCTATCTATCTATCTATCTATCTATCTATCTATCTGTCTATCTATCTGTCTATCTGTCTGTCTGTCTGTCCATCCCTCCGTCCGTCCCGCCGTCTGTTAGCTTAAAGTTAGCTAAAAGAAGACATTGCTAGCTAAGAGACGACAATGCTATCTATCTATCTATCTATCTATCTATCTATCTATCTATCTATCTATCTATCTATCTATCTATCTATCTATCTATCTATCTATCTATCTATCTATCTATCTATCTATCTATCTATCTATCTATCTATCTATCTATCTATCTATCTGTTCGCTTAAAGTTAGCTAAAAGAAGGCATTGCTAGCTAAGAGAAGACATTGCTTTGTTTATTGAAAAAACAAAAAAAACCATTATTGATAGAAACAATTAGCCTTTGTCACTGCATTATTTTCATGCAGAGCAGAGAATTAGCTCACTTTGCTCCTTATGCTCAGCACAAGATATACACTGGTGGCAGCAGACGATCTCAATTAGCATATTAGCTTTTAAACATAAAGGGTCATTTTGTTCAGCGAGCAAAAGAGCCACACTCTTTAGCCCTTTGCGTAACTTGAACTGTACACTTTGCATTTAGCTGCGTGATATCACTGTGTGCCACCACGCGTCCCTCTGTCGTAACACATCACAGGCGGTTATAATTAAACAGAGGTCATGACCTTGTGCTCCTCATACTCTGCCCATGGGGATGAGAAGGCTGTCTATTAATGTACAGTACATGCATGCATATGGTGTAACACAGGTGGAGTCCCCCTGCTTTAGCTACAACAGCCTGTGAAGCCATAGTGATTACTGTTAGCCACCGTCTGAATGACGTTGAGCAGAGCTGATGTCTGTTTTACCTGTAACCCTTTGAACGCCAGGTTTCTGTCATGATGCCTCGTTGTATTTAGATGAAAATGTGAATTGTTTTCAGTATACTGCATGCAAAATTAAAAATCGCAGCAACCATCTATTGGAAATTGCATATTTTTCCGATAAAAACACAACATTTATCCCGGCTCAGCTGTCTTATTCCTGATCGCGTACACAACTGTCGTCTCCGCAGTGGCCTCAAATAGTCCATGCCACAGTGTCACCATTCAAGGGGCTGACATGTGAGTCTTAAATCTGGGATGTGCTTTTCATTTTTTCAACATTTCACCTGCTCTGTTGGAGCCAGTGATACCATGCTATCGGACATTTGTTTTGCTAGAAACATCCATTTCTGTTACCACAACCTAGGGTGTAAGACTTAAGTGGGTTTATAGGCATTCATTGGATATACTATCCAGAAGTGTGTTTGTGTAATGGTATAATTGCTTTGAAATTACAATTATTTGGAGTTTTAGAGTCTTAGAATAAACCTTTTACAGGCTTTATGGAGGTCGCCATCATGTGCAACCCTGTTTCAATCAAAACAGACAAATTAACCAAGCGTCCATATTTATATGTAAATGAAGTTCTACTATATGCACAGTCACACCATATTTCAACTGAAATGTTTTATGAACACATATCATTCTATGTAATCATGTGTCCTGTTCTCTCACCCTCACAGATCTCCTGGCAGGTTCCTCCATCCACGATGAGGAGCCTCTGGTGCAGCTGCACCTCCAGCAGTCAGAGGGAGAACTCTTCTCCTGCGGCTGTGACACATCAGAGGAACACTCCAGTCAGAGCTCCTCCAACGACACCCCGGCCCCAGAGAGGGCCATGTGTCCGCCCTGCACTCCCAAATCATCTGTGGACGAAGAAGAAGAAGAGCCAACCTCCACTCCAGAGCAGGTAGAGGAGACGGCCTCCGCTGAGGAGGAGCAGGGCGATTCAGCTTCCCAGGAGATGGTAAAAGAGGAAGAGGGGGAAGAAGAAGGAGAGGTGATATCTGAGGAGGAGAAATTAACTGAGGTTGTGTCATCTGAAGAGGAACCAGAGGAGAACACTGAAGCAGAGGAAGATGAAACGGAGGGTACATTATCGAATGAGGAAGAAGAGGAAGGGACTGAACCTCAGGAAGAAGCTGCAGAAGAAGTAGTTGAAGAGACAGTTGAGGAACCTGAAGGTGAAGACACAGAGGAGGACACAAAGGCAGCAGCTGATGAGGAGGAAGCTGAGGAGGAGGAGGAACCCGAGGAAGCCGAAGAGGAGGAAGCTGCTACTGCTGAGGATGAAGCTGAGGAGGAGGAGGAACTGGAGGAAGCCGAAGAGGAGGAAGCTGCTACTGCTGAGGATGAAGCTGAGGAGGAGGAGGAACTGGAGGAAGCTGAAGAGGAGGAAGCTGCTACTGCTGAGGATGAAGCTGAGGAGGAGGAGGAACTGGAGGAAGCTGAAGTGGAGGAAGCGGCTGCTGAGGAGGAGGAGGAGGGGGAACTGGATGAAGCTGAGGAGGAGGAAGCTGCTGCTGCTGAGGATGAAGCTGAGGAGGAGGAGGA
The DNA here is from genome assembly GCF_963457635.1 of Microchirus variegatus. Classification (NCBI taxonomy): domain Eukaryota; kingdom Metazoa; phylum Chordata; class Actinopteri; order Pleuronectiformes; family Soleidae; genus Microchirus; species Microchirus variegatus. The sequence continues at coordinate 9,232,474 of NC_139820.1, read as the reverse complement.
GGAACTGGAGGAAGCTGAAGAGGAGGAAGCTGCTGCTGCTGAGGAGGAGGAGGAGGAACTGGATGAAGCTGAAGAGGAGGAAGCTGCTGCTGCTGAGGAGGAGGAGGAGGAACTGGATGAAGCCGAAGAGGAGGAAGCTGTTGCTTCTACCGAGGAGGAGGAAGCTGCTGCTGCTGCTGAGGAGGAGGAGGAGGAACTGGAGGAAGCCGAAGAGGAAGAAGCGGCTGCTCAGGAGGAGGAGGAACTGGAGGAGGCCGAAGAGGAGGAAGCTGCTGCTGCTCAGGATGAACCTGAGGAGGAGGAGGTACTGAATGAACCTGAAGAGGAGGAAGTGACTGCTGCTGAGGCAGAACTGGAGGAAGTTGCTGTAGCAGAGTCTGGACCTGAAGTCACAACAGAAACTGATGCTGAACCAGAGATATATTCTGAGCCAGAGAAAGAACCAGAGCCAGAAGTCACTTCAGAGCCAGAGATTATTCCAGAGCCAGAACCAGCTTTGAGTCCTGAGGTGGAGCCAGAGCCTGTTGTGGATGAAGTCTTGCCAGAACCTGTTGATGTTGTTGAGGAGGCGGCAACGGAGGAGAAAGCTCATGCTGCCCCCAAGGAGCCCTTAGAGTCTGACATCAAAGGTATCGAATAACATCTGAAATATCGCTCTTTTATTGTACCTGAGTACTCTACACGAGTACTCAGGTTTATTTTCAGCAGTCAAAGGGAGAACTCTTTTACGATTAATTTAGTAATAGATTCATTGTTTCAGCTCTAAAGTTATTAAGAACATTGTTTCAACTGGTATACGTGTAACTCATATGGGTCGTATAGTGACTGCAAAGTGCTTCGTCTCGGTCTCGCAGGCATGCCGAACGCCTCGAATATGACACTGTGTGTAGCTGAGGGGCAATCAGCAACAACCGCTGGTCCAGAAATAAACAGACAGAAATAGCAGAGGAAATGAACAGACAGATAGACGGACAACAGCATGACATAACAGCTGGACCTGGCACTCGGCCCATATGGTCTGGTATTCATTGAAAAAAAAGTGCTTTTCAAAAATAAGGACATTTCTAAGTGACCCCAAACTTTTGAACGTTAGTGTATAAGTTTGACTCAACAACACATAAGAAGACGCTTAAAAAAAGAGCATTATTTAAAGCATGAATATGTAACCTATAAAAACACACCCCCAGGATGTCCATATAAGGACTAGTGTATTATTCCCACGGCAATTTACCATGGGTGCACCTGCGCGAAAAATCCGTGCTGCGTGAGCACTATGGGTTAAATTGTTTTATTCTTGTCCAGGGACTAAGGGATGACAAATAGCCTCTTGGCTAGCTCTGGCACATTTTCAGAGATGTTTATGAATATGCACAGCCGCTGTTTAGCTAATACACAAATAAAAACTGAGGTTCATTCCACACATATTATATTGTCAGTGTGTGCCATAACAATGCGAACAAACTTGTTTTCATAGCATTTATGTCAGATTCACTCTCACGCAGCACAGATCTGCGCCACAGGTGCACCCTTGGTAAATTGAATTGAGGGAATAATACACAACTCCTTATATGGACATCCTGGGGGTGTGTGTTCATAGATCACATATTCAGGCTTTACAAAAGTGTTTTTTTTTATTTTTTTTTTTTATGTGTTGTTGAGTTATGATTCTATATCGCATCAAAACGCGAGTAGTGATAATTGTGCAGAAATCACAACATAGACATTTTTCCTTATATTTTTGTTCATAAAGACGAGCCAAGCGAACTTTGAAATGTGACGTATTTCCACATTTGAGTACTTTTTGCTCAGGTGTGTTTATATAGGTCGGGATAAGTCAATCTATATTGTATTCTTGTAAACTATTTTAATATAGTAAAGAGTGGAAAAAAGCATTATAAGAGTAAACTGACAGTCTGATCATCTCACCAGGTCCGAAGGTGGAAGAGGCCGCAGGCCCGAAGCTGAGGGACCGCTCCCACATCGAGGACACACTTCAGCTGTCCACTGCTGAACCCTCAGCAGAGTTCACGGGTAAGAAAACGCCTTCACGCCATCAACGTTGAACATCTGACATGAGGAAATGTGATGTGTTCTGTCTTGTCTGACCAATACGAAGAGCACATGTGCACGCGAAACATGCAAACGCTGAATAGCACTGTTGCACTGCTCACCTTTTTCTTTTTCTTTTTTGCTGCTGCGGAAATGCCTGCAGTCACAGACTGAGATGAAAATGCAGCAGAGTGTTTACAGTTACTTTGTCAATGAAAAGGAAAAACAGATGTGTTTGAGAGGGGAATGAATGCAGGTTTGCAGGCTATTTTCAGAGCTTCTCCGAAATGAAACTATCCTGGAAATTGCTTCATGATGTCGACGACGTCTTGAGGCATTTGTGTGTGTGTCCTCGGCAGGTGATTAATCAGTGCAAATATGCGCAAAGTCTCTTTTCTGTTCAGACTGATTCATTTCTGCGAGGCCAAGTACGTGCCGCAGCAGAGCAGAGCCCGTCTCTTAATTCACCTAATTCAATAAACATTATTTTTTTTTCTTCTTGGTTATTCATCTCACACTGCCAAAGCAGCGACTGCCGTAATCAGTAATGGTAGCAAGAACATTATTGATCCCCCCCTTTTTTTCCCCTAAACGAATGCTCGGCTTCATATCCCCCATTATTTACAATCCACTTCCTCCTTCCTTTCTCTCTCTTTAGCTGCGATGAGGACGCTTTTGAACAGCTACCACACAGCCATCAAACCAATGGAGGAAGCGTTCAAGTACAACGAGCTGAGGCAACATGAAGTCACAGGTAACAGGTTCCTATTAAAGCTTTAATAATAATATGCAATACGGTCAAATATGGCAAAGAGGGCATCAAGCGGGGTAAAAAACAACTCTTTAATCATCTGTTTATGTTTATTTTTAACCCTTAGCACAGATCTGTGCCGCAGGTGCACTGTGGAAGTAATACACATATCCTTATATGGACGTCCTGGGGGTGTATGATTATAGGTCACATATTCAGGCTTTAAAAAATGTGTTGTTGAGTCAAAAGTTATGATTCATTTTAGATTGAAGACTGTTCTTCCATCTCAGACTGTTCTTTTTCGTTTTAAAACTGTGACTTATTTCCAAATTTCACAAATTCAATATGATTTTGAGTGGTTTTTGCTCAGGTATGTTTATATAGATAAAAAATGTCATCAGATTGCCTATAGGTTGTGCTGAAAAAAAAAGGATATGAGACACTCTATTGTACATTCTGTATATAATGCACGTTTAAGGCAGCTAATGCTCTGTGTTCTAAGGGTTAAATAAATGTCTGTTTATACACTATGAATAATCCCTCAACTGCCACCAAGTCTCTAAAATCCAACCAGAAAATACAAACACAGCAGACTATTATCATTTCCTTCTCCAGTTTTCTTTTCAAAACAAGTAACGTTTGTGAATGAAAACATGAGCGGCACGGTCATACTCATGCTCGGGTCGTTAAATACACACTGAACAGTGAAGTCCAAATGAAGTCATCGCCGAGAGGGAGCGAGAGCCAAAAATTAGAGGGAACATTGACTCTCAGCAGCTTTGTTCCAGTACTCAAGGGCAGATAGAGTATTAAAGCTCTGGGACATCTTGTGGTAGGATGTTTAAAAGGCATCCATTTACATCCATTTTTCTTTGCAGACCAAAATCGGGCAACTTCACACTTCTCACTGTTATCCACTCTTATCAGTGATCCAATCATTTTGGACATCAAGAGCATTGTATTCAGCAAATAGCATCCTTTGTCTGTGTAAAGCCTTGTGCCCCTTTTGCCTCAACCCTTCTCTGCAGATGGCGAGATCACGTCGAAGCCTATGGTTTTGTTTTTGGGACCTTGGAGTGTCGGCAAGTCCTCCATGATCAACTACCTGCTGGGTCTTCATGGCACACCGCAACAGCTCTACACAGGTCCGTACTGAAAAAGAAAAGAAAAAGGTTTAGAAAGTATTTTTATTTTTGGAGCCTTATAATAAGTCATTTATATGTACTTTAGGTAAGGGTGTTGCTTTACATAGGTTGCCATAAGCAATGGGGTTTTATTCTATTCTATTCTTCTTATTATTAGTATTATTTATTGAAATAAATCATCTCATCCGTCCATCAGGCGCTGAGCCCACCACCTCCGAGTACACCGTCATAACGCATGGTGAGAAGTTTCGGACCGTAGAGGGCATCGTTATGGCCGCAGACAGCTCACGGTCGTTCTCTCCGCTGGAGAGGTTCGGCCAAGGCTTCCTGGAGCGGCTGGTGGGCATCGAGATGCCACACAAGCTGCTGGAGAGGGTGACCTTCGTGGACACACCCGGCATCATCGAGAACAGAAAGCAGCAGGAGAGAGGTGAGTATGAAATGACGGCATACATTTTATTTGTTAAATCGCAAAAAAAAAAATCCCTGGTGGCAGTTTGGTAGCCTTCCCTTGGGGTACCAGAGTAATGGTATGGTATGGGTGGAGCTAAACCCATGACAGCCAGCTGATTGGACGACAGAAGACCTGTACTTCACACACACAAACATTCCTCCTCTCCCTTAGGTTACCCGTACAATGAGGTATGCCAGTGGTTCATCGATCGAGCCGATCTGATCTTCCTGGTGTTCGACCCCACCAAGCTGGACGTGGGCGGCGAGCTGGAGATGCTTTTCAAGCAGATGAAGGGCCGCGAGTCCCAGATCCGCCTCATCCTCAACAAGGCCGACAGTCTTACCACGCAGGACCTGATGAGGGTCTACGGGGCCCTGTTCTGGAGCATGGCACCGCTGGTCAACGTAACGGAGCCGCCTCGGGTTTACGTCAGCTCCTTCTGGCCTCAAGACTACGCTGCAGACACCAGCCGAGAGCTCTTCATGAAGGAGGAGAGCTCGCTGCTGGAGGACCTCAACCAGGTACGACAACACTGATCACTGTGCTTTATTATGAATGTGCTTCTTTGTTCATCTTGCATCTGTGCCGCAGGTGCACCCGTGGAAAATTTCCATTTATAGGTCACATATTCAGGCTTTAAAGTCTTTATGTGTTGTTGAGTCAAAGTTCTGATTCATTTTTAGTAGTGATATGAAGTAGCAATAATTGTGCTGAATTTACGAAATATGTTTTCATTAGGTTTTTTTCTTTTCTATCATAAAAACGAGTCGAGTGACGTAGAACTGTGACGTAGTACTTTTTGCTCAGGTGTGTTTATGTACACTCTTAGAAATAAGGGTTCCAAAAGGGTCCTTCTACAAGGGCTGAGGTTCTACCATTTGCTTCTGGAAAATCCTTTCCCGAAGAAAGGGTTTTTCACGGGTTCTTGGTAACAGTAATGGTTCCAGTAAGAACCATATTTATCCAGAGAACCCTTTAAAACCCCTTTTCTGAATAAAGGATTTTAAAAGGTTTCTTCTACCTGGAGCCAAAAAGGGTTCTCCTATGAGGACAAGCCGAAGAACCTAATATGGTTCTACTTGGCACTTTTATTTCTAAGAGTGTAGCTATGTACACTACCGTTCAAAAGTTTGGGGTCACTTTTTTCAATGACTATAACATTAAATTAATCGGAAATACACTATACATTGTTAATGTGGTAAACGACTATTCTAGCTGCAAACGTCTGGTTTTTAATGGAAAATGTACATAAGTGTATAGAGGCCCATTTCCAGCAACCATCTCTCCAGTGTTCTAATGGTACATATGTTCCTTTTTCTCCCTCTTGCAGGTGATCGAGAACCAGATGGAGAACAAGATCGCGTTCATCCGCCAGCATGGCATCCGCGTGCGCATCCACGCCCTGCTGGTGGACCGCTACCTCCAGACCTACTACGACAAGCTGGGCTGGTTCAGCGACCCCTACGAGGTGTTCCAAGACATTGTCAATGACCCGGACAAGTACTACATCTTCAAGTCCATCCTGGCCAAAACCAACGTCAGCAAGTTCGATCTGCCCAACAAGGAAGCCTACCAGGACTTCTTTGGCGTGAACCCCATTTCCAGCTTCAAGCAGCTCTCCTACCACTGCAGCTGGTCCGGCGGCTGCCTGCTGGAGAAGATAGAGAAGGCCATCTCGTACGATCTCCCGGCTCTGCTCAGCAGCATCAGCAAGACTACGGTCGAGCCTGCCCCAACTAAGCCTGTACCAACAACCCCTCCACCTCTCCCCGGCACCTGTGATGGTCCCAGTTGCGAAGAGAAACCCAAGAATCGCTGGAGGAGGCAGTGAGCTGGAGGAGGGGGAATAGAGGATGGAGGCGGCGGCAGCAGCAGCATCAGCCACAGGGTTTTTTTCTGTTATGCCCACATGCTGTGACTTCCAGGAGTGGATATGGGGAGACTGAACAGAGAATGAGAGAGTGTGAAATAAGAAACGATGGAACGTGGCAAGCAGACTTGGGTCAGATAGTATTTAAGGATGTTTATTTTATCTGTAAGATTTACCATTTCCACAGTGGGACACATAGTTTTCTATGACTGTATAACGACGATCAGCGACACATTGTACTATAGATTGTCCTGTGTGACAGCTCTCTATTGCTATACTTGAGTATTTTTGACTACAGTTACACTTTTTTGTTGTCCGAGAGACTCTTTGAGCTCAGAAAATCAAATAAACAAAGCCTTTATTCCCAGGAGTGCTTGTGATACAGTATATTACTGAAATCTAAGAATGGTCGTTTTCTTAAGTTTTTTTTTTCTTTTTGTCGTTTTCAAGTTTGTATATTATTTATTCGAGTGTCTTTCATCAGACATAAGCAGTAGAAAGACGGAAAAATACTGTAACGTCTTCTGCATTTGTCTGACGAATCTGTCAAATCTGCTGTGATGTGTTTTTACTGTTAGACCTGTGGAGGTTATGATCACGTCAGGGCACACACTGTATTTCCAGTGGTGGAACAATAAAAAGAAGAGAGAAGAGCACTCTCTGTGTGTTTTTGTTCAGCAGTGATTCAACCAGTATTGTTGTCATCTTCTGTGAATAGGTATCCATTATTGCTGGGATTGTTCCTTCTTCAATATAGACTAATAATCCTGTGTTTGACATTCATATTTAAAGTAAAACAACAAGAAAAGGTGGATTTAACATTTTATTCAAAAGGAAAAGGCTGTGAAATTATTAATTTTCTGATTCATAAATTATTCTATTGGCTTTTTTATATACAAATTAAAATCAGCATTTCAGGTAAACTTCAGCCTGTGCAGTAATATCTCCTGCTTGCAGTGACTTAAAACAGCCACGGGGAGGCGTCTTCATTCAATCAGACTGACTGAGAAGAGGGGAGTGCCTGCAATGCCGAAGACTGTAGTTTCAGGCAGTTACAGTTTTGTCTTAACAGCGCCACCTGTTGGATACCACGGAACACAGCGCTTCAATTATCATGGCTTCAGCAGACGACAATACTGTTGGACTGTAAGTAAAGCATTGAGTGTGAAATTAACGTGAACTTTTGTCGTGAAAACAACTAGGAATGCTTGAATTACACCAGGACGTTTATGCTAGCTGCTAGCAAGCTGTGGCCCCAGCAGAGCAGTTTAATGTGAGTGTGAAATTAATTCGAGTTTTGACGTGAAAACAAATATGAATGCTTGAATTACACGAGGGAGTTTGTGTTAATTGTTCCAATGGTACTTAAACCACTTTGTTGTAAAGTAGGGCGCTGTTTTTAGTCGTTTTAATTCTAAACGTTTCAAACGAGCCACCGTGACGCATTTGCTAAGTCCACCGAAATAACAATAATACAACAAGTTAGCAATTTATGCTCCGTTCATTAAACGTAGTTAAATTAAAGTGTCCTCCGTTTGTTTGGTTTTTTAAATATCTTTTTCTTCTGCCTCCAGCAAAGAAAACCGTCGAATGCCTGTGTTCCCAATGTTCAGGTAAACCCATGGTTTAAGTTATATCCATGTGTTAGTGTTAGTGTAAAAATAAACCAAATGTACGAAAATTTGGATTGCTCATTTGGCTGTTAAATCCACCTTCAAAATGAAGTAGTTGGTGCAGTTTGTAGTCCGTCGTTAGGTGGCGCAAACGGAAGCCGCCTGAAACTACTGTCTCCGGCATTGCAGGCACATACTAGAGTGTCTGCTTATCATTTGTGAATGATACAAAAATAAGTGTTATGTCTTTATAACATCTGCGTTAAATAGTGAAAATCTGCATGAGAGGCCAGTAAGTAAATGCACTTAGAGGCAAGTTTGACCAAAACAGATCAGGATGTTCTGTATGAAGAATCTTATAAATTATGAATTCAGAATATGACTCCAAAAAAAAAAATGCTGAACTAGCTGAATCATTTGCTTAAACTTCCTTGTGTTTGTCAGCTGATGGCACAGGACTCCTATCATATCTCAGCTTTTAATTCAAACCATGTACTGTAAAATAAAAAAACAACATTTTGGGATGGTTGTTTGTCTTCTTTGTCTTTGTCCTGTGTAAGAGAGGGACACTGGGTCGGACTCGGTGAGGCCTCAGTTGGCTGTGGAGTTGCCATCAGGCAGAACAGGTGTACGCCGACTATCAGCTGAGGCGCAGCGCCCCCCACCCCCATGACTGTCAGGTACAGGATAAAGTGGTAGAAAATGGATGGATGGATAGTTTGTGGAAATTAAAGTGTGTGGACAAAGTAGAGGTGAGTTGTGCTAGAACTGTATAGTGGAAAAGTGTCTTAACAGTGTGTTGTGGCAAGGAGCAGGGACTTTTACTAGTCCCCCAGCAGCATTTTGTCAAATAAGTGCACGACAACCTGCAGGTTTCCCTTAGGTGAACTTCCCCAGAGCAATCAATAAAATATTACGCCACGAAACAAACGCACTCGGGCATGTACAGCGAGCGCAGAGAACAGCAGTACTCCCAGGTTTTAGTCACAGTGTTGTTAACGTGGACTTATCAGTGTGGCTTTATCAACTCTGCAAACAGGCTCTTGTAGGCTCTTCAACAAAAGCATGTGCGCAACATGCACACGCCACACACACACACGCTGCAAAAACAAACAATTCAATGACGCCCAGGGGGTTATTTGTTTTATTGGATTTAGAGTTTCAACATTATTAAAGGGGTAACAGGAACACACAGACTGAGTCAGCAATGTGTCTTCTTCTCACATTCATCTGCTAATCACAATCTCATCACTTAATTCCACTTAGAAACACAGTGTTCATAGAAATATAAAAGTGTGCTTCCCTTTATATATACACCATCCTTCTTCGTTTTTTATTGTATTGTATTCTAACTTCATATATCTATATATTTCCCTGACATTAATGCATCTTGTTGAAGTAAAAGCAATGAAAAAAGGGGGTTCAGAATTAGAAGGAAAATGCATTGCATCTATCTATATACATATATCACTTTCATTTAGTTTTTCTCTGAACTTTTAATCTTTAGATTTTGTCCCAGTTGAACACGTTTAAAATCATTATGCGTACAAATAATAATAATAATAAAAAATACATTGACATACAGTACACGGTTAATATTGTGCATCGCTATATTGTGTTCGACTATAAAATCCGTTCACGTATAAGGGGATTTTGTTTTTAACTCTTTTACTGCAAGAATGCATTTTGAACATTGATATGTTGCACTATTTTGCATGTAATTTTTTTTTAATATTACACATTTTTAAGATTTCTTGGATACTATTTAAAAACAATGAATTAAGGTCTTTGCAATTCTGGTCAAGCTATAAGAAGTGGTTAAAAAAAACCCAGCAGGAACAAAATATACTACCCATAGATGTATTTGTAGACGTGTGTACTCATTTTAAAATGAAAAATAATTCGTTTTTTCTAGTTTTAGTCTATTTACATACATATATGTATATATGTGTGTGTATATATATATGCGTATATGTATATACATATATGTGTATATATAAACAGACTAGAAAAAAAAGAATATTTTTTCATTTTAAAGTGAGTACACTCTTCTACAAATACATCTATGGGCAGTATATATGTATATGTGTGTGTATATATACATATATATGTATATGTGTGTGTATATATACATATGTGTATATATACATATATACACATACATATGTATATATACACATATGTATATATTCCGAACAACTATGGTGTGGAGGCTGCCATCTTGTGCTGCACAAGAGAGGATGCATACTATGAAAAACAAAGAAATACATATTTTCAGGTACACCATGGCCACCGTAGTTCCCTGACACACTTGTAATCCTCTATTTGTTCCAATAATTATGTACAGAATTATTATGATCAATAGTGAGGTATTATTGGTTAATTGTATTACCACATACACACACAGATTATATATAATCTCTTAACTCACCGGAAACAGTGTTTCTCCAAAGTGTGGTTTACTTGACAGTTTGGTCCCAACAACCCACACCGCCACAAAGTGGCTGGGGGAGGATTTCCGACCCAGTCAGAGCGAAGATGGTGGCGGCTCAGGGAGAGGAGTTCTCCCGGAGAAGACGCACAGAGTAGCCGTTGAAGAGCTAAGCTTTTATTTCGGCTCCCACAGCCCCGGAGCAGACAGAGAGACTTGAGTGTGAGGGGGGGAAAGGGTGGCAACCAGTGGCGGACGGAAGAGGACGCACCACAGCCAGAGCGCGCAGCCTTGTGTTTGTTGGACACATGCATGCCAGCGAAAACTAGTGCTGTCCAGACCCGAGGAATTGCTTTGAGATAAGGAGACGCTGCTGTTTAGGAGGGGGGCGTCTTTTAATAATCTCACTGCGGAGATATCCGTGGGCTTTCCTGCATTGCTCTGGGGATTTTCTACTTCTTTGCTCTGGGGGAATGCGAGGGCAGGAAATCCAGCCTCTGCTCCAAATAACCAGAGACTCCTAACTGGGTCTCCTCTTCAAACGCAGGAAATACGGCCTGGGAAAAAAAGTTTGGGAGGTTTTGGAAACGAGAAGGGGGCTTTTTTTCCCCTTGTTGTTTATGTTTTGCACGCGTTTTGCGAGTTGGTTTTGAAGTGTCGCGTGTTTGTTTGTGTACGAAGCGCTCCTGTTGTTCCACAGAGTGAGTTGAAGACGAGCGTTTAGATGTTAACACGCCGTTGGTGTTGTTATTGCAGGCGTTTTTGATCATCACTATTTATAGACCAGCCTGTCCCGACCGAGGCTGTTCCTCATAGCTGTAGCCTATGTTTTGCCAACTGCGCGCAACAAGTTGCAGACACTCCCAGCAGAGGCAAAGCTTCGCTAAACTGGGCGAGTGGATGGTATTTTCTGCGCTTCTCTCTTCGGATTACGCTTCTGTGGATCGCGCACAGCCCTCGCCGACCCCCTTTTTGGAAAGCAGAGGGGGGAATAAACCGTGGAGATTCGGAGAGGCAGTTCAGGAAAGGACGGGGCTGGATCCGTGGGAACAGGCCTGCCTGTCAGGCCTTTCATGATCCCATTCCTGGACTGGACAGGACTCCAAAATAACTCCGTCTGGATTATTTGCAAGGGCCCGCTGGATTAAACATGGAAGAAGAGTGTGTGAGGGTGCGAAATGCAAAATCCATAGCTCACCAAGTTATACATGAGAGGATGTAGTGGAAGTTAAAGTAGTCTGGATTTCTAATTACACACTTTTCCCCCTTTTTTTTTTTTTTTTACATAATTAACGGAATTAATATTATATCTAGGTGATAGACTGGCATTACGTTTCATTTAGAACACAAAACACAGCAGCTATAAACTCACCAATGTTACAACAACGTGATTACTTTTGACTATATATTTTTACTTTTTTGTAGTTTTGATGCTTATGATGGGGGAATTCATATTTTAATAGCACTTTAGGGGGGATTTTAAATAAAGGGAAACATCGCGGAGACGCAGGGACACAGCTGTTGACAGCCTGCATCAATAACTGCTCATTCATTCAAACCCCGGACCTCAGTGCGTGTGTGTTTATGTGTATGTTTGTGTGTGTGTGTGTTTTCTCCTCCTCTGCCTCATGCCAACAATTCAGGATAAAGAATCTGGGTATTTCCCTGAAGCTGTCTTGACTGTGTGATGCCAGCAGCATCGGCACACCGCGCGCATCCAGAGGAGGTCATTTCCAGTCATGTAACGTCAGGAGCGACTTGATGGAGGAGTAAAACACCCTCCCTCACACCCACACACATACACACATTCACGTTGCATCACCACGAACTAGTCCTTTTCCGAGAATGATGTTCAAGTCAGGGGGCAGAAAGAGTGATGACAGTGATTTTACCGCAGCTGGAGAGAATGCCGGGCTCAAACCCAGAGCCTCTTTGGAGAGAGGGATGCGTGTAATGTGAGTACTGACGCAAAAACCCGAGGTCGGATAATGGACTGCTCAAGAAACTGGAACGGTGCGTGGTGTGTGAGTGAGTGTGGAGACTGCTGTGTGCGTAGACAGGACGTGTGTTCGGCGCTCACCATTCATGCAGTGTGATAATTCCAGCAAGCACCTCTACTCTCTCGCTCTCTCTCTGTCTGTGTCTCTCTCCTCCTCCTCACATGTGCCACATGTGCACCCACGCACCCACGTCTGTAGTGGCCTGAGCGCCATCAGAAGACACTATTAATATTCAACAGCCCCCTCGTTTTCTCGTCACGTCACTCAACATGGCCACTCTGCAACAGCACCGGCAGCTCCTCGTGCGTGGCACCGAAGTCAGCTGCGACTCCAGCGGGGACGGAGCCGTGACCGTGCGAATCACCAACAGCGCGCCACACGTGCATCGACATGAGCCGCTGAGGGCTGCCAACAGTGGAGCTGGAGCTGCTGGGGGAGCTGGAGGCTGTGGGACTGCGAGTGCTGTGAACCCTGACCCCCACAAATACAGCATCTCCTCCAGCTGCAGCTCTGCAGAGTCCAGACCAGCTGTGACCTCTGCTTTGAGGGTCCACAGAGAGGCACCCCCCTTGTTTGAACGCTCTGCCGCCCAGTGCTGGGACCCCAAATTTGACTCAGCTATCCTGGAAGAGGCGTGCCAAGAGAGGTGTTTTCCTCAGACACAGAGGCGTTTCCGTTATGTCCTGTTCTACCTTGCAGTGGCAGCTGTACTCTGGGGGGTGTACTTTGGGGTCAATAATGACCGCTGCAGCCCTTTGACCTTCCTCGCACCCACAGTCTCCTTTTTGGTCTTTTTAGTGCTCCTTTTTTTGTTCACATTCACACAGCCCTACACATGGCTGTACAACCAAACCTCCCTGCTCCTGATAGCGGTCACCTTCGCTATCACCTTAGCTCCACAGATACAGACTGCTGGTTACACTGAGCTGGACTGGGCTGGCGGTGGGAATGCCTCAAATCACTCACCAGATGAAATATTACAAACTATAACCCACTGCATCTCCCCTGTAGGCACCTTCTCCCTGTGCATGGAGGTTCTGCTGTTGTTATACAGTGTCCTCCATGTCCGTCTGTATGCCTCAGTGATGCTCGGACTTCTCTATTCTATTTTATTTGAAGCACTAGGATGGCTGCCATTGCTTCAAAGGAATTATGACTCTGGCAGATGGGATACTGGAGCAGAGGGTTCCGGCTCTGATTGGGAAGGCGACACACTCCGCTGGCTTGGTCCAGCCAAAGCTCTGCTCCATTTGTGTGCCCACGTCATTGGCATCCACCTGTTTATCATGTCAGAGGTTCGTTCCCGCAGCACCTTCCTCAAAGTGGGCCAGGCTATCATGCATGGAAAAGACTTGGAGGTGGAGAAGGCCCTGAAGGAACGCATGATTCACTCAGTCATGCCACGGAGAGTTGCAGACGAGCTGATGAAGCAGGGCGATGATGAGGGTGGTGGGGAGAACTCCGGCAAGCGTTATTCCTCTGGTGCTTGCTCTGCCTCAGCCGTCTCTGTGGGTGGTGGAGGAAACTGTGGAGCTTCACAAACCCAAAGCACCACAAGCCCCAAAAATCACCCTCACAACAATCACAAACGCAAGAAGACCTCCATCCCCCGTGGACAGATAATATTTAGGCCCTTCAACATGAAACGCATGGAGCCTGTTAGCATCCTCTTTGCAGACATTGTGGGTTTCACCAGAATGTCTGCCAATAAGTCAGCACCAGCCTTGGTGGGCCTTCTCAATGACCTGTTTGGACGCTTTGACCGGCTCTGTGAACTAACTCATTGTGAGAAGATCAGCACCCTGGGAGATTGCTACTACTGTGTAGCAGGTTGCCCTGAGCCCAGGCCAGACCACGCCTACTGCTGTGTTGAGATGGGTCTGGGCATGATCCAGGCCATCGAACAGTTCTGTCAGGAGACGTGTGAGACTGTCAACATGCGAGTTGGTGTCCATACAGGCACCGTTCTCTGTGGGATCCTGGGAATTAAACGCTTCAAGTTTGACGTGTGGTCGAACGATGTCAATCTGGCTAACCTGATGGAGCAGCTGGGCGTGGCAGGAAAGGTCCATCTGTCAGAGGCCACTGCCCGATTCCTGGATGACCGATACCAGAGGGAGGATGGGCGAGTGGCGGAGAGAGCCGGGCAGAGTGTGGTGGAGAAACTCAAGGGTAAGTCAGCTGGTCACCTGTGACTTGTTTATGAATTTGTTGAAATTTGCTGTTGAACTGAACCCTACTTTACAGGAGTTGGATGTTAAACACACTCCAAGAGAACATCACTAGTCTTAAATAATCATTGATTTGACCTTAAAAACCATATCAAAGAGGAGAAAAAAAGGGAAAGTTTACTGAGTTTGCGATAACATGCCGAGCATCAATGTTGTGATAAAAATGTGAACAGTGCTAAAAATAAACGTTAACGGTGAGATCGTTCAGACATGTAGAGGTCAAAGGTTGACGGGCTGCATTGTCTAAACATGGTCACAGGGTTGTGTGGGGTCCCGACACGCTGAGACGGCATCGAAATATGTTATCTGACGAGTTCGTCCTGTTGAAACAACACGAGATGAAGAGATCAGAGCTGAGTGTGTTTGGTTTCATATCAGCTGGATCTCGTTCAACAATCTGTCGCAGTCAATACATAATAATTGCTTCTGCCTTTATGTTGATCTGTAAATAATCCAAAATTATCATCTCAGATATAGATGTATGTAACCCTCCCAGTAAGATTCCTAATTAAGCTGTTAATTGTCTCAGAGTTTTAATAATGAATTTATTATTATGTAGTGGACAGAAAGTGGGTTGTATTGTCTTGAGTTGAGAACTGTTGATATTCAACTATGATGATATCCTAAGATAGGCGTGTCCAAAGTCCAGCCCAAGGGCCAATCATAACTCTCGGTCAGATTTTGTACGGACCGCAGCTCCGGTTCTATAATGTATTATTTATGGCCTGGGACAGAGTCAAACAGGAAATCGGCCTCAGTCATGTGTCACCCCCTTTAGGTCAGCTAAGTTGCACTGTGAATCATTCACTCATCTCATATTATGTTATTTGACTCCATGATGTGAAATATTTTTTTTTCCAATTTTTCACTCCTGTGTGGCTTAGATTTGTTTACATTGCGATTTAAAAATGATACTTGTGACAGTGAAAATCAATTTTTTATAAAACAGTGCATGTGTTTGTAACTTACTGTTAAAAAAGACTTCACATTATCAAATCTGACCCTCGTGAAAAAACTCTGGACACCACTGTCCTAAAAGATACTTGCTGGGACAGCAACTTGGCAGCTTTGGCACAAGGAAAGCATAGAATGGGTATACACACACAACATGGATAGCGATGATATATGATTGTGACTCATATAGTTGATTTTTAGTCCAGTTCAAAGACTATAACCTCCGTCGGCTGTTTCTGTTTGTGGCTTGTTTTTGTGGTTGGCCAGAACGCTGGAGCTAGAGATCACAGTTGATAAGAGGAGGGCTGACCGGCTTTACTGTGCTGAGGCAGGTATTGTAATGGATTCCGTTGGATTGAACAGCTGATCACCATATTGCTCCCACCACTTGAAGAATAGTAGCAGTGATGGTGCAGAGAGTAGACTGACACCAGACAGTTGCTTGAAAATGCGGGTGGAAATTTGGCACCGCCGTCCCTGCACACATCGTTTTGCTAAGTGGCAATAAAGGAATTTGTTTTAGTGGTGTTTAGTAATTCATGAAGTTGGAAAAAAAGCACAAACAATAGGACCTTACATTTCGTACAAGATGCATTGTTCATATATCAATTGAAAAGTAAACATTGATGGTTACCGTGACTAAAATACCAAGATTTGCTTGCTTTTCTTTGGTGTGGGTTAAGTCAACTCTCTGTCCAAATGGTGTCTTTGTCTTACCACATACACAAACACACACACATACACACACACTTAGTCTGGCTCAATACTCAGCATCAATGGAGCTAATCTCGCCAGCAGGGAATTCCTCGCGGACCGTCTGAACTTAGGTCACTTGCAAACAGAGACTGTCTGTTCTATTGTCAGGCCTTATGTCAGAGTGCATTCACACTTGGCTCTAAATGGTGCCATCACTCTCTATTTACAGACTGGTGAACAGCAACAGAGTGAGAGATTGACATGCAGCTTTTGTTGAGGGAGAGAAAAGGGGAGAGCAGTGTCTAGCCCCCCCCCCCCCGAAACAGAGGCTCACAGTTTCCTGCTCAGAGCAACAGGCGACCTTTGAATATTTGTTTCTGTGGCAAAGACAAACGGGGTTCGACAGGTTTCTGTAGATACATGACAGTGATAATTATCATAATAGTTAGTGATGTAACTTTACTTTGTAACACGGCAGTCCTACAATGGGGAAGCTTGCAGTGTTACAGGTTTGGGAATAGTTAGAGCAATAGGTATTTGTTTTCGTTTATAAATTGAACAGGGTTAGGTCATACCAACAGAAACCTTTAAAACGTGTTTCAAGCTTCCTCAGAAGTCTAGGTAGTAGGCAGCTGGACTTGCTTAAGCGTTCTTGAAGACAAGGTTATGATGACCTGGATAACTGAGAGCCTCCATAGACATATTTCAAGAAAATCAATGTGTCAATTCACAGTTGTTTAAATTGTTTTGTTGTTTGCTATATATGCAGATTGTTTGTTCCTCTTGTCTTTTGCTTTTCTTAATTTTAACATGAGTGAAATGCTGAATACACCTTGCTCTTTCTCTATTTTTGTCCCTCTGACACACCATGTGCCCCCCCCTCTGCTTTTCATTATCCTGGTTATGTTATCACATTTATTGCCTCAGACTCTCACCTGTCACCCAGGCCTGCGCATATGGTCTGTTGTGTAACACTGCTTTAGAGCTGTTTGTCTGTCTTCAGACAAGGATTTGCTCTAGAGCTCCCAGCACACTGATGGAGTCGCCTCAGACAACGTGCTTCCAGCCATTCTCTCTCTGTTCGTCCCTAAACACCTTCCCGTCCTTTAAACAACAATCAGCAAACCATGACATCTGCCAGATGGTAAGACACAGTACTGGTCGTATCTGAAGTGCAATCTTGATCTAAATGATCCATGAAACAGATTGTGAAGGATAACGCGGTGGCAAACAAGTCTCCCGTCACAGTGCAGTACATTGGAAGGGATGAGTCATAGCTTTGTTGACAGATTAGTGAATTGTGCATTTATGCAGTGAGGAATTTAAATAACAAGTCTCACAGAAATGTATTTGTAGAAATTTACAGATGAGACTACTAGAGCTGAAACAATTAATCGACTAATTGATTATTAATCGCTTACTAAATTAATCGGCAACTATTTTGATCATCGATTAATCGGTTTGAAGCTTTTTTCATGATTAAAACAAGATTTCTGATTGTTTTGGCTTCTTAAATGTTAATATTTTCTTTGTTTCTTTGCTCCAACAGGGAAATCATTAAAACAGATTAATTTTGGTTTGTGGACAAAACAAATCGTAATTTCCCGGTCTGACAAACCCAGATCAGTGTTTTTTAACATTTTATGGACCAAACGATTAATCGAGAAAATAATCGACAGATTAATCGATTACGAAAATAATCTTTAGTTGCAGCTCTACATACTGCATTTTGCATTTTCATTTAAAATTGCATAGGTCCTGCCTTGCTTTACTGCCGTACGCTTGCTGTCTGCAGTACCTTGATGTTTAGATTACGAAAACAATTAAAAACACTGCTGACGTTGTTTTAGTTTAAGAATTGTGGGACTGTGCTTTAGTCTGGATGGACAAAATTGGAGACCTTTTGGAAATAATGACGCAGTTGACTTCATTAACTTTGAGATAGGTTCACTTTGTGATAGGTTCAATAGCAGACTTGCTTGCAGGTCTGCTATTGTTTCAACCATTATTCGGAACTCGGCGAGAGATTTTGAACTTTTTTCTCTGGAACATGACTAGTTGGCGGCGGCCAACAACCACAAGTTGGTAATTCTTGTTTGTCTTTAGAAACAAACACATTGCAGTGTGGCGTAACGTGAAGTTCATGCCCTTGGGCCGGTTAATCGTTGCTCAATCAAATCTGACACTTAAAAATCCAAATGACAGATCAACCATAAACAGGACAACACCAGAATATAACTTTTCTTGTGTATTGATTGACAAGTTCCTGATAGTGAAAATATCTTTTTGTTTTAGAGTCACGGAAATGAAATTCATCATCTAACCCAGCATAATAAACTAGCTGATGTCCACTGAGTAGGTCAAGGCACAGAGTTAAGAATCCCTCATTCATTCATATCATGTTTATACATTTACGACTTTGACTCAGGTTGTCTGGACATTTGTTATCTAGTTTCTCATCAGCCTTTGCTTTGCTTTATACTGTTCAGACTTATCCTCACAGACAACATGTTGACGCGTCACAGGATAAAACAACTGGTGTGTGTATATAATAAAATGAGCAATGGCTGAGTTACGTCCATGTGACTCACAATCACACTGTTATGTCTTACTGGAACACTACAGTATATAATAATTGGATACCCCAGGGTTTTTTTGAAGTGTGGACCCCATGAACACATTTTCTGATCAGCGTTTCTTTTGTTTTAGAAAACAGTCCTTAATGAACTGAACTTGACCCGATACGAAAACCCAGTCTTGGTACAGACCATGGTCATCTCCCACATCAATAATTGTAATGACCTTCTGGTCCAGCCTCCTTTCGTTTCTAGGTAAACCGCTGAAAATGATCAAGAACACAGCTGTCTGGCTGGTCTTAAACCAACCTAAAAGCGTACTACTTGACCACTCCATACCTCCAATAAATGCCGTCCTGCTCGGTCCTCCCCTGCACACAAGGCAATTTCAGACAAGATTGTTCTCACTTTCAGTTCCCCAATGGTAGAAAGAGCTCCCTAATGCTATCAGAGCAGTGAAGTCGCTGTATCTTCTATTGATGACTCATCTCTTTTGAGAACACCTGCTCTCCAAAATCTCTTACTTCAAATTACATTGCAAACCTAAAATGTTAATCACTTCTAAATCGCGTTGGGTTAAAGCATTTCTCCAAATGACTAAATGCTCACTACCTTCAAAAGTTTGTGGTCATCTGACCTGGGCTTTAAATGACACAATGGCTGAAACATACCAGAAAAAACTTACCGTAATCTATGACCGTGTTGGGAATCAGTACTTTGTTATTACGTGTGTGTGTTTGCCTGTTACTACGAGACACTAATACAGTCTTTTATTACCCAACATATGCTCCTCAATGTGTTGGGTGTTGTTTTAGTTGTTGTACTGTATATTGTGTTCTGTGGCAGCCAAGATAAAAGTGTGGCAGTTTGAGGCAGAAGGACGCAGAGTTGACAGAACAGGAAAAACCCTGCATGGCACACAATTACAGTGGGTTATTGCTGCTGCTGCTTGTGTTTAACAGGATCAAAATTGACGTTCATAGTCATAGTATGACTTAAATTGACCTTTAATATAATTGTTGGAGTTAATAAAGGCTATTTCACACTGTTGTTTAAAAAAAACAACAACAACACTTTATTATTAACTATTGTTGTTCTACGACTACACATGTGGATATAGAATTAGAAAATGTATAGTACAAAAAATATAGAAGAGGAAGGATATAAGCAGCACCTTCTACAGAAAATTCTAAATAGTAATCCAGTCTCTCTTTCGTAATACACCTGTAATCATACTTTTCTTGAAGCATTTGTTCTGCCATCCCAGTTACTGTCTTTTATTGAACCACGCCACAAATGTTTCACTATGAGTTTGTCATTCCTGTTGCCAAAGAATGTGTTGAGTCAACCCTGTGTGTGTGTGTGAGTGTGTGTGTTCATAATTGATAAGCATGCCCAGCCCTGTCCTAGTCTGATTAGAGGCGTGTGCTTGTACACATGTTGTCTCGGTTCACATTTGAAGACATAATTATGCACTCCCTGCCACTTTATTAGGTACAGCTATCCGTATGCTGGTAGTCTGACCAGCCAATCACTTGGGAGCAACACAGTGCGTTTAGTTGTGAAGACATTGTCAAAAAGGTGAGTTTAGTGAGTCTGAGACAGGCTAGAGTATTTCAGAAACTGCACATCCACTGGGATTTTCACACACAACAACATCTCGGGTTTAAAGTGAATGAGTAAATGCAGTATCCATTTAGTGAATATGCCTTGTTGATGGTAGAGGTCAGATGAGT
The DNA here is from genome assembly GCF_963457635.1 of Microchirus variegatus. NCBI lineage: Eukaryota > Metazoa > Chordata > Actinopteri > Pleuronectiformes > Soleidae > Microchirus > Microchirus variegatus. The sequence goes on along the minus strand of NC_139820.1, from coordinate 9,211,968 downwards.
TTGGCTAAGGATATGGACCAAATGATAGGAAACAGTAACTCAGTGGGTTAAAAGTCCGATTTTAGTCAGACTAAGACAATAATTTAGTTTTCTAAATGTCATGTAAACACGTTTGTTTAATGGAGCTAGTCGGACTAACATACCGGGGTCCAGAGTCCAATTACTCCTGCATGTATACGCTTAGTCCGACTGGAGTCGGACTTAGGGTTCTGTGCATGCACCAAAATGTCCTTGTGTATAAACTTCAGTATTCTGCAGTATGCAGGTATTCTGTATACTGCTTATAAAGTAGCTGGTGAGTGTAGAAGTGGCAACAGTTCATGACCATCAACACCGACCAGGGTCCTGTTTTTTATATATGGTTTATAGCGTAGACTTGCATCAATATCTGAAAGAATCACCACAAACATTATTTGCCTGACTTAAACCTCAATCTGTTCTAAATCACTGACCAATCAGACAGCCCCAGTAAACTGGTCTGGAGTCTAAAATTTGTTTCACACACACTTGCACAAGTTCTACCAAAAATAGCACAATGCATTTCATGGAAAGCTGAGCATTACATAACACTGTTTGGGCACATTACTTCCAGTCTATACATGTACGCGGATGCCGCCTCTATTTAACACACACTTACGTATTCTTTGTAGCGCACTCATGATGAAGTCATGTAATGATTTACTCAAAAGTGGCTTGTTACAGGTGGATTCACTCACGACTCTGTCTCACATTCATTTTATTACAGACAGGAGCATGACTTGCACTTCACTCTGTGTTGCCACCAAAAGTTTTAGGCCTGGCAAGGAAATGTGCAAATATCTAAATAACATTTTCAATCATGTAGTTATTGATTAAGCTGGCTTGCATAAATACAATGAGAATACGACATACAATAAAAATCCTGTATTCTGTCAGTACTTATAGACATAGTAATAATTTAAATTCATAGCATGGAGAACAGAGGAAGACAAACAAGTGTGGGTTGGTTAGGTGAGTGAGAGATTTGACATTTATCTCTGTGTTTGTGTGTGTGTGTGTGTGTGTGTGTGTGTGTGTGTGTGTGGTGGGGGGGGGACAGGTTTTTAAAACATACATGAAAATCAGTAGCTCAGGCCACCAAACGTGCAGTGAAGTGGGCAAGATTTGGAAACGTTGAGCTCAGCCTTTGTCTTGCACATGACCGGTCAGCAAATGTCGGAAAAATTCCTTGTAATGTACTTTCAGGGAACAAAGGCCTTTCTGACACACCTACCAGACTGTTACTAACAAACCTGCCTGCACTTAATGCGTAACTCAGAATAACAATAGGTAAACTTGATTGTGTGTGGGTGTGTGGTTCAAGACATTTTAGGTTTGTGCACATGTTTCTGCTGCACATGAGTGTCTTCTGTTTACTTGCCAGTTGTGTTTTCTGTGAATGTGTCATCTCTTTAAAATTCCACTTTAATGACATCTGCGTGTGTCAGTGTGGCAACAGCAGCTGGTTGTCTCTAGTGCCCTGTGTGTTTGTGTATTCTGAACTTCTGTTTCAACTACATTATATTGGACTGTGTGTGTGTTGAATGGTAACTATGAATAATTTATATGAAGTTTTCAAAGAAAACATAATGACTGGGGGGATATCGTACGCTACTTGACTGTGCATGGAAACTTTGTGACAGAGAGAGTCGTGTGGAGCTGATAAATCATCTTCCTGACAGTGTGTTTACACGCATTTTAAAAGTCTGATTTTAGTCGGACTAAGAAAATAATTTAGTTTTCTCAATGTCATGTTAAACATGTTAGTCCAACTATAATCAAGCTAGTCTTAGTTGGACTAACACACCTGGATAATGTGATTCATAGTCCAATTACGCTTGCATGTGTGCTTAGTCGGACTATATAATTTGTATCACGATTAACATGTACAGCAGGTACGAAACATACAGCACCACAGTACGATCCATCGTTTGTTTTTCTGTGACGTAAAGGTCAATAGGAAACTGATTCAATATGCACTAGCTTATACAGAGATGCAGCGCCACCTATGGAGGTGGAGTCAGACGTACACGGCCATCCTCTGCATGTATACTAGCCAAGTCTAGTCCGAGTAATGAGACTACGGCTTTAGCTCGATTGCAGAACTATATATATATATGTAAAAAATACCTAAGTGGTTTTAATCTTGTGGCTGATCCGATCACATCTGAACATTTAAGTGACGTGCAGACATCCCTTCTTTATTTCCAGGCAGTGAAAACAGTTAAGTCCCATTATAATAAAAGAAAAAAAAAAGGCTGTAAAGCATTGGTCCCTGGTGATCTGTGGAAAGAGAGAACTGTGTGACATTAGAAGGAAGAAGAGATGGAGGGAGAAAGAAGAAGAAGGAGCATGTTTTCTAGTCGTAACCCTTTCCCAAGGATTTCCCACAGTTTAGCTTCGGGCAGCGGGTGGGGGGGTAGGTGGGGTGTGTGTGTGTGTGTGTGCGCGTGCGTGTGCGTGTGTGTTGGTGAGAGAGAAAGAGACTGACCACTGTTGATTCATATAGGGCTAAACAATTAATTGTATTCAAATCAAAATCACAAATTAGCAAATCACAACAGGTGTCAGTCATTTTGTAATTCTCTGTCTTGTTTTAAAACACAGTCAATATGAAACTGACGCTCTTGCCAAGTGATGTCATCATCAATACATCATCATGATGTATTGTGAGAAACATGGCCCTGAATCCACGTTATACAGCAGAATGAACCACCAACTGTGTGACTTAAATTAAACCATGCAGTTCGAGCAAAGGTTGTGAGTTCAATTCCCAGTTCCACTAGTCTACATGCCGATGTGTCCTTTGGCAAGACCCTTACCCCCCCACCCCCCGCTGTTTATTTTTCACATCTTGTTTCTTATAATGGTAAATAAAGTATATGTATTTCAGTGCGATACACTGCTGATACAATGATGATGTGGTCAGAGTTAAAGTTCCCATAGACCGGAGGTTCCAATTAACGCTGTTTTTTGGTGTGTATATGCACCATTACCTCGTTTATGAAGCCCTAAAGTTTTTCTAAACAAACAGTTCAGCCACTGCTGAGAACGCTGGATTTTATTGTATTCTCGGGCTCTGCAAGAGGTCTGAAAAAGCCTGGAATCGTGACAGCGTCGTCTGACTCTGGGTCAAATGTGTAAAAGGGAGTGCGGCGGGGAGTCGTGACGAAGTCATTTTTAAACATTGTTAAAACAATGTTTTGATAATGAGTAGCAGTGCATCCACCGTTCCAGAGGGGGAGCTGCGCTTCTGAGAGCTGACGTGCTAATTACATCACTTCCACGTACCTGGCCAATCACAAGACAGTTGGGAAAGCTCTCGTTGGCTGGCCAATCACAACACTGTTCTGTCTTCTGGGGGTGAGATTTTGGTCTGAAACAGCGAGGCTGACGAGAGATTCAGTGAGGAGAGATTCCGATCGGCTCGTTTGCAGCAACGAGGAGGTTTTTGACCATAAAAACAAGTTAATGTATGTAAGTAGACCTCCGCAACTCGCATATGTGCGATAGGACCACTCTATGGGAGCTTTAATATTAGGCCGAGGGTGTGAACAAGCATAAAACAAAGTGACACGCCAGTCGTCATGAGCAGGACCAAGGCTGGTCATTTTTTGTTCAAGGACTGTCCTCTGCCATTGAGCAATGGCCTCCCCGGAGAAAAACCCAGCGCCTGTGTGTGTAGTGAGACACTAAAATGCCTTGTTAACAGCTGTGAGCGCGCGTGTTTATGAGAGTGACGCAGTGATAGTTGGAGTGCGTCATTGCTCTTGTCAACCCCGCTGCTCTACATGTCACACGCACACACACAGACTTGCCGGACCTACCGAGAGTAAAGCCACAGATACACAGATGGCGAATGTTTGAAAAAGGGGACATGTATTTTTTTTCACCATCTTGCCTTTATTAGACAGATTAGCAAGAGGCTGGGGCAGGGGGGTTGATCTTGATTGTATATTGACATTCTAAAATCTCCTTATCAGCATGTAGTTATTGGATCCTGGTTCCATGTCATGTTATTTACTTTTAGCCAACTGTTCTTGTTCTACTCATACTCACTTTCATACTTTACCTTTTTTCTAGGGCTAATGTGACAAAGATCTTGTTTTGTCCCCTGATTCACCAGACAGCTCGTAGATGCTCTACTAATTTCCCTGAGTCTGAGTTACAAAAAATTACAGATAGCTGAGGTAGAAGGAAGTAAGAGAGGGAGAAAGTGAGGACTGAAATGATGGCATAAGAAAGGGGAAAGAAAGGGGGAGGGAGGGAAGGATGGATGGATGTGAGGCAGGGAGGAATGGGAGGTTATTTCGAAGGAGGATCGTGTGAGAGGCTCATCCCTGAGCTCCATCAGTGTGTCCAAATATGGAGTCGTGAGGCCTGTAGTGAAGACCTACCACTGACCAGGGAGAAAACCAGAGGGCAGTGGATGGGAGGAAGTGGAAGGAAGATGGCTGAAAATTGAGAGACCAGAGACGGCAGAGATAAGACAGAGAGCGGCCAGATATGAAGAGAGTTGGTGGGGGATGCAAGGTTTTCATGAGGCAAGAAAAAGTAAAAGATGAAGGTTAGAGATAGATGCGGAGAGTTGGGCACTGCAGGAAGGCCAAATCTGACAAAAGGGAAAACATGCTGACGTCTATTTTTAGTACGGGTGTTGTTTATTTTCTGACTGATGGAAGTGAAGAATGTGAGAGAAGGTTAGATGAAGCTTGAAGAGAAAGAAGGGAGAGTTTAGTCCCTGTCTGTCCGTTCCGTGTCATTTTCTATTTCAGTCATGAGGTTGACTCCAGACATTCAGATGTGTTACTGGTTTTGAGTAAATGTTGAAATGCCTCCCTTTGCCTTTCATATGGTATGTTCGCTGCTCTGTCTGTGGGATCAGAGGAAAGCTTGTGACCTCTGGGTCACTGGGGACAGTTTTGATCATGTGGTTGGAAGCCGCCGTAAGGTCACAGGTCGTTTGTCAGGAAGTGCCAAGTCCGGATTGGGATCTAACACTCTGGAGAATATCTGAAATGTGAGCTTCAGTCTGAAATGTTCACGTTTATGTTGTGCAGCTCATCTGACACAGGGTCGATGCTGGTTCAGTGATTATAATACGGAATATCTTCACTTTTTCATGCATTAAAATATTGAATAAAAACTGTATAATAAACATCATTCTAAAAAAAAAAAAATTCTGCAAAGTCGTCATCTCACCATGAGTCCATTTGTATGTGTGTCAGTGTGTCAGGAAGGTGGGAGTGTGTGGTACGTCATTTTGGGGGGGTGTTCACATGTGATCATGGTCTTCAGGTGTATATGTGGAATTTGACGAGTCAGCTTTGCTTCCTCTCCATCCACCCTTCCCTCTGTTCATTCATTCATTCAGACTCACTCGTATGGGGGCGAATTCGTCGGCACCGCAGTGCGCTACATAGCATGAGTCATACACGTAGAAAATGCTGTGTGAAACAGGTCAGTGTGTATGAGGCAGACGGATGCTTCATATTTCCTGGAAAGTGTATCCTTTGCCCATTTGGTGGACGTTGGTTGTATCTGAACTCAGGACACGTATAGCGCAGTATGAGTTTTGCACAAACATGACGTATTGGGATAGTTTTCTACAGCTCACTCCAGTTCTCCAGAGGCTCAGTGTCTTCATTGTACAGTACACTGCTGTCTTTTATAGTGGTAACAGGAATTTAACATTGAAATTTCAGTGTTGCGTACAAAACGAAGTCACGGCAGTTTCATGCAGCCGTGCAGTGATGACTCCGCCCACTTTGAGGAGGTACAATAGTAATGGAAAACCAACCAAACTGCATAGAGGCGAGCTGAGTCGGTACTATATAGTGGAAAAACGCCAATAGTAGTAGTAATAGCTGTGGTACTAGTAGTAGTAGTAGTGGTTGTGGTGGTTGCAGTAGCATTAGAGGTGAACTCTCTCCTCTCCAACCAGCGGGTATCAATACATCAATAAAAGCCACATGGAGTCTTCTGAGTGCTTGTGTCAATTTCTTTACTAGAGTGCTGTCCTATCAATATGCAAACACACATATACGTATACATACACACAGTAGCTCAGTTGAAATGGATTAGTGTTGTTTTGCCTAGAGCTCGGATTATCACGCAGAAGATAAATGTGGCGCTTCATTGTACCTCGAAGGAAGCCGACAAACCTCAAACCCCTTTGCACTGGCGCATACGCACATTCGCTTTCGTCGCTGGAATGTTAGAAAACTGCACGTTTTGTTTCTCGAGCCGTTGAACGTCCGCATATTTCAAGGCCCTGCTGGTTGTCGAGTGTAGAGTTTAGAGCAAATGGAAGACGACGAGGAATGTGAGGCATGCTCAACTTAGCGACCTCCGAAGTGTTATCGGTCTCTACCCGACTCCCCACTTCTCCTACTGATGTCGTTATCTTTTGTACCTTTTAACTCTCTCATCTCTAGCTCAACGCCATTGTGTTGCTGATGGAGGACAAAATGCCGAAGCCGGGGTCAAACTGGGTGCGTGTGGAGTGTGTATGTGTTGCATTTCTGCTGCGCCTCTGTTGTTTACACAGGGAGTGTGTCTGCTGCGTGTCTGCCGCGGAGCTGCCGCTTTGAAAAAAATGCCATAAAATATACTTTTTAATACGCCTTTGTACAAATACCAGGATATGGTCTGGAGTCATGCTTTTACTGCTCCTGCAAATGTTTCACAACAAATTCCTTGTTGAATGGATTGAGGGAACAGAAATGGGTGAAGAAAGTATTTGTGACATATTTGACAGATAAAGACTTTTTTTCTGAACCATGCTCGGCTCACAGTGAGGTGAGAGCTCTATTATTAAGGAGGCGCTGTGACATGATCTCAGAATTAATGCTGGCAGTACCTACTGACACGTCATTGTACTTCTTTTTCCTATTTGTGTTGAATAAAAACAGACAATTGACCTGATGTCAACTGTCCAGGGTGTACCCCGCCTATCGCCCAATGTCTGCTGAGATAGGCACAGCACCCCCCGTGACCCTCTGGTGGAGGAAAAAGCGGTAGATAATGGATGGATGGAATTGACCTGATGTCACACGCCAAAATGAGCAGAGTTTAAAAGTAAAATGCTTGTGTGTCAGGAAGGGGCCAGGATGAACTTGTTTAAAGGATAATTCAATGTAAATTTGCTTGTTGTAATGAATTTTTTACATAAATATATATTATTTATGCCAGCATTAACAGTTTAGTTAGACCTTTGGGCTCATTCGCTGCAGATCATTTCTAAATTATTTACAAAATGCCTCCCAATTTCGAGTGATCAAGGATACACAGCTTTTTCTATGGGTAACACTTGGTATGTCAACATAGCTCTTCTGATGATATTTAGAAACCACATTTAAGAAGCTAAAACGATTAGAATTCTTGTTTTAATAATGAAAAAACTTTGTAATTGATTAATAATCGATTCATCGACTAATTGTTTCAGCTCTAATTTTATATTTGGAAAAGATCTGCAGTTATAATCCAGTCGATTATTTCGTAGTGTTGCAAATCGTCCTTGTTCTGTGCTGTAGGGACAAATTATGTCAGTGAAGCCCTGGATACCAAAGAGAGGCATTTCCTTCTCTGCATACATTGTGCACATGACATGGAATGTAAGATATATGAGCAATCAATTGGACGCAGTAAGCCCATAAAAAGTCCTCAACATTCCTTTATGGCCCACAGTTGTGCCTCTAGTCAGACAAAAATGTGGCTCTGTTTGATCAGAGAGGACAGCTCCACAGGTTACTGTGTGTTTTGTCGGGCTGATAGCGGCTGGCGATGGGCCACCTCTTTAATCCAGTGTTTGTGTATTACCTCGTTGGTCCTATGGCAGTGTGGACACGGCGAGAGCTCTGAGCAAACACGGTTGGTCAAACACCCAGTGTTGCACTACCACCTACTTGTAAGCATGAGTGCGCCAAAACTAAGGGCGGCAGATGAAAGGGGTTGTCTGCAAGTTTGGAAATGTACACAAAATCTCATCAAGGATGTTTTATTTTGTAATGTCATGTTCGATATGGGATCGGAACAAAATTAGTTTTTATTTGCCGCCTGTATTTTGGAATGCAAATCTCAGTGCAGCCATCAGATTTTCTGTGGACGACAATGAAATGCTGGAATAATAACAAGTACAACAGTGTCCGATTTTGCGAATATTTTTTTTGTTTCAATGATGTGGTTCTAAGCAGAGGCCATCTTGTCTTTGCTCTCTGTAGGGCTGCAGACGTACCTGATCTCAGGGAGGAAGTTGGAGCACAATGCGCAGTGTGAATGTTCTCAGGTGGGACTGCCAGGTGGAGACATTGGAAGGGTCGGCCTGTCCTCCTGTCCTCAGCCACACACACCAGACCTCATCCCTGGTGGGGCACAGGCTGCAGAGCCTCTCTTATCTCTACAACCACCAGACAGGATTGTGGTAAGTCAGAGGTTAAACCGATGATTATTGATTAAAGTAGACATATTATACCCTTTTTCTTCAAGTTAACCTAGTTTCCTGGTGTCCTAATGTCTGTGACATGCTTTGGTCAAAATACCTTCAGGATGAAGCACCATAGCAATTCAATCACCCTGCCAAAACAGCCCTGTTCAGAGCGCATGCTTTTGAGTGCCTGTCTCTTTAAATGCAAATGAGACAGAGGAAATTATGTCAGCGTCACTGAGGCTTAGGCAGCTAACAGCAGTTAGCATCTGGAAAAGTGATCATTTGCCGACTAGCCGGCACATTGCTGTCATATATAAAATGTATCCACTGGACACGTAAATCCTCTGACGCTGGAAGTTTGTGTAGAACTCTGCGCTGCACTGTGCAGCCAAGAATAGAACACTTCGCGTACTTCCACTCTTCTGGATACTATTGCCCTCGCTGATTTACAAGGGTTTAGTGGCTTGTTTCGAGTCTTCTTTAATAGAACATGATGTCAACTTTGTGAATTTTGTTCCCATTTAGAGGACAAAAGATGATAAAGTATGACACATGTGAGTGGGCACCAGTGTGGTTGACAGCTGGTATCGTCCAATAGGAGTCTGATTACAGGTCACGCCTACTAAACTTTGCCAATGCTGGTAAAATTGTGATTCTGCGATTCTGGTCACTTCAAAACAGGAGTTCAGATTCTTATGGTGACACCATGACCGATTGCCACTAACACACCTGAAGACTACCACGTGACCATTCCCGAACACATGACATGGTCAGATTCTCTCCTCTGCTTAGTTTCAAATCACTTGATGTTTCAATAACAAGAAACATCAAGGTTGCTTTTACAGTACCGATGATGAGACCAAACTGAAAGTGAAAGTAAGTTTTAACAGAGCCTTTTGTTCACAGCTGATAGTCCAGCTGTGAACCAAAAAAAACCAAAGCACAAATAAAGATGGGGCCAGTTTCTGGGCTCTTAAATGTCGTTGTGTGGACAGCAGAGTAGTATGGATGCATCCTAAATATAATATAGTGACCTGTCACTGTCGTCTCCTCTCCAGCCTCCCTGTGTGTCCCGTAGTGTGGCTTTGTCTGCGGGAACAGAGCAGGGCGATGATGTGGCTGTGTTGAATGGCTGCCAGGAGGAGTGCAAGACTAGTAGTGCAAAGGTACAGTTCACATGCTTAAGTGCACTTGACAAGCACTCCTCAAGGGGTAGTCAATGAACTATTCAACTTGTCCTTGTCCTTTTCCCTGTCCTCCTCTATGTCCTGGCTCATATCCCTCCCTTCCTCTGTGTTTTCTCCTCTAGTTCATTCCGGGTCACAGCCCCAGGGCGGCCAATGGTCTCCTGAGTCCTCCACTGGAAGACCCAGTGCAGGCAAGCCAGAGCTCCCTGTGTGACATGCTCCAGGAGAAAGAGAAGAAGACCAGCACCAGCACAGGAACTGGCACCAGTCTTGGCATGACTGGGGCCACGGGGGCAGCGGGTCCAGGTATAGACCACTCCGCCCTCATCCAGCTGCGTGCCAAGAACTTCAGAGAAAAGAGCGACGCCCACTTTGTGGATGTTATCAGGGAGGACAGGTGAGCATAGAGTTAAAGGTTGAGGTTTATGGCAGATTGTGCCACATGACAGATCATGCAGGATTAGGGCGAGAAGGTGCCAAAGTTACTTTGGCAGGCATCCATTTCCCATAAACCTCTCTACTCTGGGTGTACATCCACTAATTTTTCTAAACCCCCTATCATGTTTGGGATTGCAGTGCTGGAGCTTATTCCAGCATGCACTCAGATCAGTGGCGGTTGTGGGTCTTTGATACAGGGGAAGCTCATTCCAGGCCCAGTTATTTAAACATAGATTCTTACATAAATTCTGCAAACGAATAACTAGAATAAGGGAAACTCGATAATTATAATTATGTAAAACTGAATTTTCATTTGTTTATGTGTTTTTATTGGTCTATATTGCCGAGCAAATAACACACAACAAACAGCTATTTAAATTAAACGAGTCCTTTATCAGTCCTGCAGGGGAAATTCCTTCCCTTTTTTTAAAAAAACATTTAACATTTTACCCATCCTCTACTAGAAACCTTCCTAGAATTAGGAGCAGCAGGCAGCCACTGAGCTGCGCCTGGGGAGCAATGGGGGTTGGGTATCTTGCTCAGGGGTACCCCAGTACGTTTTTGATCTGGTGGGAACTCAAACGGCAACCCTCTAGTTACAAGCCAGTTTCCCTTTCCACTTGACCATGGGCTGTCCATTTGTCTAGAGCAGGATTTCTCACTCCTGGTCCTGGGGAGCCACTGTCCTGCATGTTTTTGATGTTTCCCTGCTCCAACACACCTGACGACCCATTGAATCAGGTGTGTTGGAGCAGGGAAACACTTAAAACATGCAGGACAGTGGCTCCCCAGGACCAGGAGTGAGAAACGCTGGTCTATAGACTTCCCTTGCAAAATCCACAGAGAACTGAGGCAGAAAAGGCTCCGCTGTCATGTATGTTTCTACAACACTGTCAATCAAAAATCATCATGCAGCCCACCACCCCCTATCTGCTGTCGTGGAAGCCCAGCTGATGATTTTGCCAAATTTGTCCAATCAACTCAGTGAAAACTAGAAAAGAACTCGGAGAGCGCAGACCTCCGCCAAGGCAGCTCAGCCCCCCACCCATAAAATCACTGGTTTAAACCTAGGTATATCGACTTTCATTCCCTGGTTAAATTATTTAATTCACATGAGTTTTTATGTTACGTTAACGTTTGCTTCCTCCTCCAAACGTGTTTGTGACATTACATTCGGTGTGCAATGGTTCACACAAGAAAGAGACTTTACTTCCTTCCTTTACTTTACAAGCCTTTGAAATTTCACACATGAACACAAAGACTAGCAGGAAAACTCCCTATAATCTGACCTTCATTAAAAGAATAAATGCACTGAAAATGTTTGTGCATTTTGTTCTAATCTTTTAGTTTTAGTTTGTCAAAATTAAATCATATGCATTTACCTGCAATCATGTTGTGTTTTTTTTTCCTGGTTCACAGTCTGATGAAGGATTACTTTTTCAAGCCACCCATCAACAAGATCAGCCTCAATTTCTTAGAAAGACCTCTGGAAATGGCATATCGCAGCAGCTACAAGGAAGAGGTACACACACACACACACACTGGTGTGTGAAAGCAAGAGAAGTGCTCAGGATTTTACCATTCATGTGATGATGTTTGTAAAGTGCATGAATGGGGAAAAAATGCCACATGGATTCAAATCACATTATAGTCACACATTTAAAGCTCTTAGCCGGTGTTTGTGTGCATTTTTATGAATGAATGAGGACATGATTTTGAGTATCTCCCTCCTTTCTTTCTTCAATCTTATGCCACATTAGTGCCCACACTTTCACACACCTGGGACCAGGTCCAGTTGGCCGGCTTTGACCTCACAGCCGTGCAGCCCTCTGCTGTCACACCAGTATTACTACAAGCCTGACAAACCACAGTGTCGTCGATGCAAACCGAGCTTTGTTGACAGTGTGACTTATAAACTGAGTGCTTACTACCATATAAGTAGCATACTAACCCTTTAAGCACATATTAACACCTTATAACCTTATTCTACCTCTGTTATGACATGAATTACGATTTTTCCTGCATAAGGTGTTAATACGTGCTTAATATTTACTAATAAAGGGCTAGTATACTACCTATTTAAGGGTTATTATGTGTTCCCTAATTAAAGTGTTACCGTACATTTTTACAGAAAGAAAGCGATTCACTGTTTAGTATGTAGATAGATAAAAAATAAAATGGAGTAAAACTAAATAACAGTGACTTCAGATATTAGGTTACAAAGAAATTTGAAAGTGGAGTTGTTGATCAACTTTCAGTCACACTGAAAATAGGAAAACAAGAAAGCAATGTAATATAACCCTTTAACACAAGTGTATCGCTGGCAACATGTTTACCTTTGTTACGCGGCGGTTTGTGCTATCAGAAAATGTTTTGAATTTTTTGAAAGCTGATACGTTGCACGTCAAAGCCAACATATGGTTATTACTGTAGTTCAACTCGCGCTCTTTCAGGAAGCCGAAAAATTGGTGTCTTTGTCGCCAGAGAGGAGAGAGTGGGAAGAACACCTGTACATTGTTTCCATTTTTTGGCCTGTATTTGCACATTGAGACACAAAAACTACAAATTTTTTTATTGTAAACTTTTTTCTAAATCAACATTTTTATTTTTCTTCATTTAAAATTGATATATGACCCCTCTTCCCCTCCAGGTGAAAAAACAGGCTCAGGTGCAAACATTTGCAAGCTCCACCTTCAGTTCTTTCTTGGACGTTCTCCTCAGCTGTTTTGTCTTCTTGGCCTTGACCCTGGCCTGCTTCCTGCCACCTCTTGTGAGCTCAGCCACTGTGGGCCCTCCAGCTCCTGCTGCTCTGGTCCTGGCTCCCCTGGCCGGCCTGTTGGAGCTGGCCTCTCTGGTGCTGTCCATACGGTGAGGAGGCTTGTGGTTTTGCTGCTGTGCCTTGGAGCACCCATGTATCTGAGGTTTCAGGTGGACATATTTATGCAAAAACCTATTTATTGCCTCAAACTTTAAAGTAGACATATTATACCCTATTTCTACAAGTTAACCTAGTTCCGTGGTGTCCTAATGAACATGTCTGTGACATGCTTTGGTCAAAATACCGTAAGGATGAAGCACCATAGCTCAAGTCATAGTTCAATCACCCTGCCAAAATAGCCCTCGGTTTTGAGTGCCTGTCTCTTTAAATGCAAAGAGACACATTTCACTGAGGCTCAGGCAGCTAACAGCAGTTAGCATTTGGAAAAGCCTTTGCCGTCATATATAAAATGTATCCACTGGACACGTAAATCCTCTGAGGCTGAAAGTTTGTGTAGAACTCTGTGCTGCACTGTGCACAGAGTTCTACACTCATAGGGCCTCCAGAGTCCCAAATACAAGTATTAAAATTATTTAAAAGTGGACTTTGCATATGTCTCCTTTAAGAAAAATTGCATTTCCACTGATGCATTTTTCCTGGCAGAATGGTTAAGCCTGTGCCGTCAGTGCACATAAGAGTTTGGTTCATAACGGCTGCTGTAATTGGATTTAATTGGGCCCCAGTGGTGCAATATGGGAGATCACTGATAGACCATCATGTAGCACTGTGTCCCCATTGAAATAATAATAAAAAAATAATAATAATTGTATGTTTGTTGGCTCTTTCACCACCTTGGCTTAATATACCTCGTCAGATTTACCTGGCTCATGTCCAGGCCAGCGTTGGCTCAGGCTCTCTAGGATGGTGACATAATGGAACCAGGTGTAGTTCCAAATCTGAAAAACAGCCCCTGTATTCCATTTCAATTGCTGTCTTTGATTTATTTTGTGGTGTGTTATATGGTTGTGCATGTGCCTTAGTGGAATCTATTTAAAAATGAATTAATAGTCTCTCATTGCCAGGCTTAAATGGACTATAAATCTTTGTATTATAGCTGGTTATAGGGCAGCTTAAAATGTTTTAATGGCATGTATTCATTTAGGACAGATGAGAATCTGCTGAAGTTTTCTTCTTTTATAAACATGGTGACAAAGTAAGTGAGAGGTGAAGACATAATATGATTTCCTCTCCTCTCCTGCAGTATGGCCTTCTATTTGGAGGAGGTGATGCACTGTACTCGTATCCTGCTCCTCGTGGTCTCTGGATGGGTTCCCCGTCATGTGATCGGGGCCGTGTTAGTGTCCCTACCAGCAGTCTCGGTCTTATCCCATCTCACCTACAACATCCACCTGCCCCTCCAGGTAAGCTTGTCCAAAAAAATCAGCCTGTACCTGGCCTGAATTTTGCCACGTTTGTCTCTGTTATTCTATTTCTGGATTTGAGCTTGGGAAGAGGGGATTGTGGCACATGAGGCCAGATTGAGTCTGGTCTGACTAAACATATACATGCAGAAATAGCTTGATTCCCAGTTGCAGTTTTCTGGGTGTGTCAGTCCAACTCTCCAACACTGAGATATTTGATTTAGCACAATTCCAGCTGGACTAACATATTGCCATGTATTAAAAAACAGAAAAGATTTAGTTGGATTAACACAATAATGTCTTATCTTATCTTATGTTATACATTCTTCTTATCTACGTAAAACCAGATAAATAAAACAATAACAGAGTTGTGGGTAATACATCCATACTGTTATACTATACAGTATATACTATATACTGTGTCCAGAATATGCATAAAGGCTCCTTCCTCACATAGACATGTTAAATAAATGATAGACCAATAAGATGTATTGTTATAAATTAAAATACAGCACATCGCCAGCAGAGTACAAATAATTTAATATACTATGAATGATCAATATACAACTGATCATTTATACAGTATTTATTTATATATACTAATATATGTGTGTATATATATATGTATGTGTATATATGTATATGTATGTGTATATATGTATATGTATATGTATGTATACATACGTATATACACATACATATACATACATATACACATATATATACACACATATATACAACTGTGCTGTTATAGTGGCTACTACTGCTCACTGTGGTAGTGTTAATACCTGTGACTTCCAAGCTACAATAGTTTGCCCTCATTGATATCTCTAAGCTAAAGTAAGCAGAGAGAGAGTGGGGCGATTTGAAACCTTGCCCATGGTGCCATGATCTCGCAGAGCCATTAGCTGGCATTAGCACTGATAGGAGCTGTAGAAGGAAAACAGCTCAGAGGTTTCAGACGGCTTTGCCTGTGGACCTTGGCACCCGGAATGTTGACATTTCTCCTTCTACGAATTTCCCATTTGAGAAGGATTGAGAGCGGCCATGCTTTGTAGTGTATTCTTATGTGCTGTTTTGAGTCAAGACCATAACTCCATAAGATTGACTGTTGCCTTACAGCTTTGAGCCAACGGCTGCTTGCAAGATGTGCTGTGTTTTGATATCTTGTTTTTCAAGGATTTTATCACCTCGTTTTTTTTCTCTCTTCCACCGTGCTCTATCTCAATCATCCATACTCTCAGTTTTCTCTCCTGGGCGTACAGATCAAAGCACGGAGACTTGTTAATTAGACATGCTGTTTTCTGGACATTTTGAAGATGTTAAAAGCCAAATAACAGTGCTGCGGGGGTGGAGGATATAGGGTTGAGAGGGAAAGAATTACATCTTCATACAATTTTTGTTTCATTGTGCGTTTACATCAATCAACCGTTGCCTTTCAAGTCAAATCCCCAGCATTGATCTTTCCTGGATTTGATGAATGAAGATTGTGTTTTGCCATGTGCTCTTACATTGAGCATTTACTGGTGGTGATAATGGTGAGCAGCAGTGTCAAAGTAATATTCCAACCCTGAGTTAACCATATCTACAACTAGCATGTCAAAGCACCAAGGTCTAAAGTGAGATTTTATCTGAATACAAATACATATATGCGTCAGATCTTACTGCCTGCTAGAAGGTTAACACACTACAGCTTCAATCCCTTTGTTTCTTATTCACTTTGAATTTTTCTTTTTCCTCCCCCTCCAGGTGACCATGTTCCTGTGCTGTGCCACCATCCTGGCCATCATCCAGTATTGTAACTTCTGTCAACTTAGTTTCTGGATGCGCTCAGTCCTGGCCACTGTTACTGGAGTTGCTCTGCTGCTGCTGTTGTACAGCCCTTTACACAGGTACAGGTGAGCCAACACTTTGTTGTTTGTAAACTACCATTGAAAAGTTTGGGGTCACCTATACAATTATTTTGTGTTTTCCATTAAAAGTCACACTTTTATTCATCAAAAGAGTTGCAAAATGAATAGAAAATATAGTCAAGACATTCATCCAATAGCCTTCTAACATGATTAACAAACACAATGTACCATTAGAACACTGGAGAGATGGTTGCTGGAATTGGGCCTCTATACACCTATGTACGTATTCAATGTACAATGTATAGAGTGTATTGCTGATTAATTTAATGTTATATTCATTGGAAAAAAAGTGCTTCTACTTCAAAAATAAGGACATTTCCAAGTGACCCCAACTTTTGAACGGTCGTGTAGAATTGGAGGCGTTTAACTTGTTCTTCAGTCTGTGCTGAGGAGTGGTTGTGCATTTATTAACCTTCATAACAGACTAGTTGATGACAGTTTGATTTGTGTAAGTTAGTGATACTGTTTTTTTGTTTTTTTTTAACTATTGAGATAACTGGTTGCCTTTTGTAGATGCAACACACAGGAAGTGATTTGTCTGCAACAGGTTTAAGTATGACTGAGAGTTATCGCGCATCTAGGTGCATGTAACAAAGGTTGGACTTAAAGACATAATGTGCAAAAACATCCTTGTGCTTGGCTTGTATATTTCTCACCCACGTATTTGTCCTGAGTATTTTTTTTATAAATGAGTGAATTGTTCTTTCACACTATAATTTACTATAGCGTGTATGTGTCTTTGTGTTTCTTTGTGTCTAATGATCTCTCCTGACTGACACCGCTCTTGTCTCTTTCAGTTTCGGTAATAACAGCTTGCCAGTTCATGGGTGAGTGTTTCCGTGGAAACGGGTGTGGGGGGGGTTTGACGGATGAGTGACATTTAAAGGGTCAACATGAGCGCTGCCTCTCCTTCAGCTTGGAAAGTTTTATTAAAACCAAAAGTTCTTCTCTCTTATTGAGGCCACAATCTTTGTGGCTTGAGTTTTATGATATGTTTAAGTTGTAGTCAGAGGAAATTCAGGTCGATATCAGGGATTAATTAACTATTTAATTAATTGCTGACCGCAACACATTTTATTTGTTATTGCATTCATTGCATACAGTTAACAGCTGGTTTTGTTTCAATGAATATAACATTAAATGAATCAGAAATCCACTCTATACATTGTTAATGTGGTAAACGACTATTCTAGCTGCAAACGTCTGGTTTTTAATGGAATATGTACATAGGTGTATAGAGGCCCATTTCCAGCAACCAACTCTCCAGTGTTCTAATGGTACATTGTGTTTGCTAATCTCGTTAGAAGGCTATTGGATGATTAGAAAACCCTTGTGCAATTATGTTAGCACAGCTGAAAACAGTTTTGCTGGTTAGGGTTAATCATTATTTCTAAACTAAAACCTTTGAACGGTAGTGTATATGCCTAAAAAAACTGGCCATTCATATAGTCACATGACCTCAAGTTTGGTACAGTTGCTAAACCTGATCATGATCATTCTTTGCCTGTTTCCTCTCTCAGACTGAACATCTCCACGTCAAGTGATGGTGTTTCAGAACTGGGCCCTGACCCTCCACCGCGACCTCTCGAACTCTTGGTCCCGGAGGCTGTCCTGGCCTTCTTCCTGCTCCTTCTCCTGGTCTGGTTCCTCAACCGTGAGTTTGAGGTCAGCTACCGTCTCCATTACCATGGCAACGTGGAGGCTGACAAACATCGCTCCAAGATTCAGATGATGCGAGACCAGGCTGAGTGGTTACTGGGAAACATCATCCCCATTCACGTCGCTGACCAGCTCAAGGTTTTCACTGTTGTTTAAGCAACAATAAGAAACTTAACATACATATATTCTCTGTTAGGTTCTTTAATAAAGCATAAAAAGGTGCAAATCTTGAGCATTGTACCATTTCTCATCATAGCCACTTATATTTAAAGACGACACATATGCAATTGTTAAAATATCTCTCTTTTTGTGTTTTCAGGTTACCCAGAGCTACTCCAAGAACCACGACAGCGTGGGTGTGATCTTTGCCAGTATTGTAAACTTCAGTGAGTTCTATGAAGAGAGTTATGAAGGTGGAAAAGAGTGCTACCGTGTCCTCAATGAGCTCATCGGAGACTTCGATGAGCTGCTGCGCAAACCTGAATTCGAAAGTGTGGAAAAAATCAAGACCATTGGGGCCACCTACATGGCAGCGTCAGGGCTAAATGTCCGGCAGCCAGCTGAGAGCGACGATGACTCTCCCCACGGTCACCTGAGGGCACTTTTCAACTTTGCCTTGGAGATGATGGGCGTCCTGGACGACTTCAACAAGAACATGCTAGGCTTTGGTTTCAAGCTCCGTATTGGATATAACCATGGGCCGCTGACGGCAGGGGTGATCGGCACTACCAAGCTGCTCTATGACATCTGGGGAGATACGGTAAACATTGCCAGCCGCATGGATTCCACTGGTGTGGAGTGTCGGGTGCAGGTGAGTGAGGAGAGCCATGCTCTGCTCAGCACTATGGGTTTAGAGTTTGACTATAGAGGTACCGTGAATGTTAAAGGCAAAGGTCAAATGAGGACCTATTTATACCCAAAAAGTGGGGAAATTATATGTCAAGATTGCATGGAGGAGGCCATCGGACTCGGATCGTCATTCGTGGCATTGCCAGCCAATAAGACTACAGGATCTCTTGCCCAGGCAGCAGCTCTTCCTCCCTCTTCTCCTCCTCCTTCTTCCCTCCCTCTATCCACACACCCTGGAAGGCCTTCAGGAGCAGGGTCTGAGCCTCAGTCCACAGGGATGGGGGAGGAAGGATATAGGGACGTTCCAAACCTCCACGGACAGTCCTCTGCCACAGACCTTCACGCCACTCCCTGCCCTGAACTAGGCACAGAACCTGGTGCTGCACAAATGACCCCCCGGAGGCAGCATGCTCCCCTCGCTCTTCAGGAGGAGGAGGAGGATGAGGAGGTCAATGAGCTCACGAAACTCAATGAGGAGTTTTATGCTCGTCTCTGATCCCCTTCCTCTTCGACTTCCCCTGTGTTGTCTCCCTGAGCTGCTGCCTCTCCAGGCCTGATTGCAGGTATGGGCAGGATGTCCCTCCCATTAGGCAAGTTTCGTCTGTATGGATGAAGAAGAGGGAGTTTGTCATGTCAACACCAACAGTGGCTATGTCTGCTATAAAAAATGGCTACTAACATCTTCAATGGGAATGTTACCAGAGTGTTGGGGTAGGTTCGTCCTGTGTTGAGCACGGTTTAACAGGGAATAAGAGGGAAAAGAAGATTTGTTGGTGTTGTTGTTGATGTTTTTTTTAATTCATTTTTGTTATCAAGTGCCTTCAGGACTAGAGCAGCGAACAAACAAATATGAATGCTGAACAAAGTTTGAACAATCTTAGACCACAGGACGTGCTGTGGTTTCTTACACCATGCTCTTATTTTCAATGCAAGTCTTTCTTAAAAAAAAAACAAAAAAAAAAAACATTATTGTTGTGCCATATCATTTGTTTTAATTTGATCAAAAGTCCTTACATAAGGGAAAATAAGTTTAGATTCTATATAAATGCCAGTGCAGCATGATGGGCTTAGCAGGGAACTAAGGGAAGATGAGGGACTCACATGAAGCAGTGTTAATTTATGTATTCTGCTTTGACATGAGGGCTAAATACATTATTCATTTGTGCTCGAGTCTAATGCTACAAAGCAGGCTGCATAGATTTTAGTTTGTGTGTAGCAGCTAAATGCACATTTTAAGCACAGGTCTTGCACAGTGTTTTCTCGACCACTTATATTTGGTAGTTATTACCATGAGAAGGCTTTGAAGATATTTAGTTCTTGAGTTCTTGTCTTTCACAACAAGTGCAATCAAAAGCGCAAAATCAAATCACATGAGGGAATATAGATTTAGAAGAAATTATGAGTAAAAAAAAAAAGAAGTGAGAACCAGTAAGGCACTTTAAATCTACCTGAACTAATGCTCTACATTTGAGTAAGAAACACTCACCCCACATAGGCCTGAAAGGTGGTTGTAAAAATGTACGTTTGTTTTCCCCAAAAAAACCAATAACAAATAAGAAAACACAGATGAAACACAAATGTCATTGACTTTAGTTGATGTTGGTTAAATTGGAAATTTCTCTAACCAATCCTGCACTATAATCCACTTTTCTGCTTTTGTACATGTATTCTATTTCTCCCCCTTTTAACCAAAGTACTGGTCCAGTGTGAGCTTTTTCATTGGGTCAGCATTAACAACTGAAACGAAAAAAAAAAAATGTCATCAAGGGATAACACAGAAAAAATTCTAATGAAATTCCATAAAAAGACCAAAACCAATAATGTTTTAAATATAGCAGGAAACAGAGTTGATGACAGGAATAATACACAACAAATGTGTCTTTGGGAAGTTGTGGCCAAGTGTGTATTCACGGCAGGAGGACAGTGTATGTGGGATTAACTTAACATAAATGACAGAGCCCCCCCCCCTCCTTGTTTGTCTATGAAGGAGCCAGCACGAACTGATAAATGGTTAGTTTTATAAAAAATAAAGAGTGTCACCAGACTTATCCTTTGTAGAGGTTTTCAGTCGTTGAGTATTGTCTGCCTTTAGCTGTGTGATTTAATGTTGCAGGGGAGGGACTTCAAACGTTGACCCTGTCATGGCCTCTACTGTAACAATATACTTCAATTGTGCCACTTTAATTGAGTGATCTATAGGTGCCGTGCAACCAAACTAGTGGATTGTTTTGTTGTGCCTAAAATTATGATTTTTGGAGTACTTTGTTTTCAGATTTTTTTTAATGCTTTTATCATAATTAGGATAGACTATGATTGATTGTTCTGATGAAATTATGCTCATTGTGCAGGTTTTGCTGCATTTTCTGGACAAAATTCCATCTTTTTCCAACCTCTTTCATTTTGTCCATTAGGCTGCCTGAACGATATGCGAGCGGTGTTCTACCTGGCATCGCTTCATTTCTCTGTTATCACGTCACACTTTGCCTTCTCTCCTGAAAGAACTCCTTTCCCCTTTTACTTTGTGTGTGTGTGTGTGTGTGTGTGAGAGAGAAAATATTTAACTTTAACACCAAGTTGGTAAACCATAAGACATCACTGTTGCAAAAAGAAATCAATCATCCACATTACCATTGATTAACTGCCTTATATGAAAGGGAATTACATGCACAGAGTTTTAAATTTATAAGGGAGTAAAGCCTAGTGTGTACATTTTTAATAGAAATCAATGTCTGTTACATTCAAACCATCACAAGTTCACGCGATACAGATGTCAAGTCAATCTGCACTTCATACGACGCGGTGTTCAGATCTCGTGTTGCCTGGCGACATTCCCGCATTGCACACAGGAAGTGATGTGTTTATATATATATATATAAAAAAATATATATGTATATGTATATATGTGTATATATGTACATATGTGTTTATATGTATATATATATACATATATACACATATATATGTGTATATATATACACATATATATGTATATATATATATACACACATATATGTGTATATACATATATAGACATATGTATATATAGATATATGTATATACATATATCTATATATATTCATGTACATATATACATATATGTATATATATGTGTATATATGTATACATATATGTATACATATCCTGTTAATCCAAAAATATGGCTCTTGGAGCTGCCCCTAGAAAAGCACATTACAAAAGAATATTCTTTAACAAGCACATCTCTTGCGCTACTCTTGAACTGAATATTGTCACCATGCTCACGTTGGCTAATCTTAATATACAACAGCACAATACAGAGTATAATATATCAATTGTAAAAACAAGTTGGTATTTGTTGCCCCCCCCTCCCTCCCAACACACGCACACATTACATAACAAGATTATCCTTTTTGGCTATTGCACTATATTCATCCACATCCCAAACTATCCAAAGTCGATTTGAGGTGGGGACTCCACAGGGTGATGGACACACCACCATCTCCAATAGCACACACATGGACACGCGTATAAATGAAAAATATGAACACTGCCGGCGTATTATAATTTTTTTTTTCTCTTTTTTTTTTGCATGGGAATTATCAGTTTTCTTCTTCTTTGCTGGACACGCTATGTTTTTAGCTTGACTTTGCACCACACTCGCCTCCTTTAATTTCATTTCAGTGTAATTCTGTCTCACTTAAGTTGTCTGAATTTCAAGGTGTCCCCCTTCTCACAGTGTCGTGGCAGATGTGCGTATGTGTTTTACGTTTGGTAGAGGGAGAGAAGTTCCCATAGAAGTCCATGCTGTGCTCCAGTGACAAAAGAAAAGAAAGCAATCAGTGAATGAATTGAGTGCATCCCAGTTTGTTAAAGAAGCCTCAGAATGTGTTTAATTGGCTCGTGTTAAGGAATCACAGATAAGGAGTCATTTCAATTGATGGTGACAGCTCCAACTTGTGTCACTGACAGATTTTTAACCCAATTCAATGTGTGTTTTTAATTACACTGGGGCATAAGTTCGACGACAGTTGTTTGATTCTAAATGGTTGTGTATTTGCTTTAAGTCCGTGGATGAGATGTATTATGTATGTTTTGTGCACATTACCCATGTATCATTTATCAACACATGATCGTAATCTGTACACATTTGCACAAAGCACTCAGTGTTTGTACATATGCAGTCATTTTATGTCACATATGATTTTTTTTTTTTATACATGTGCATGTGTCAGATTTTGCCAGAAAAAAAAACAATGAAAAGAGACACATATTATCAAACGGATTCAATGTGTGTCTTTTTGAGTGTGTGTGTTATGATTTTTTCCCCCAGTATGAGAGAAATAAATCTCAAAGCAGAAAATGTTCAAGTGCATTGTGAAACTAACTGTATATGCACATCGGCCACACGATCAGACTGAATTTTCCTCGATGTTAGGGGGATGGAAGTCAGATCAAACAGCTAATTGAGTGAATAGCTTCAGCATTTTATGACAACAATATTATTTGCTGGAACCTAAATAAGTGAATAACTCCATGGAGATATCCATTTTTAGCAAAAAACTAAAATAATAATCAGTAATGTGATTCAAAAGGAAATCAGTAATTTAAGTTACTTCAATCTTAAGGATACATTTAAACATTTATATTTAAAAAGAAGACAAGGAACCCTACTTTTGTAATGTGCTTGGCATAATTACTGAATTTAATTATTTTTTTTTGACTAAATATACTACAGATATTTTGATCCATATTTTTTTTTTAATGTGGCATTTGTATTATGTACATACTGTTTTGGTTAGCTTATAAATATATATATAATGTCTTATGTGGATTGTAATAATTTCCACATCACTGTAACAGCCGGATCTGTGGCAGTACTCTAGCGCCCCCAGTGGTTAAAAGAAGCGCTGTTTTCACGTAGGGCGTGATTGCGCGGCCCCTCCCCCTCCACAGCCGATCTGGAAAAGAAAAAAAAAACTTTTTTGTATCGAAGGAATCAACAGCCGCCATCTTGTCGTGGCTCGGAATTGGGATTTCGGTCCAACACTGGCTTTTACGTAGAAATTGAACATCATTTCTGCGGTATGAGAGCCTCCTTCCCCTGAAAGGAAATCTAAACACCGCGTCGGGGACATTTTGCGAGAAAAAAACGGGAATCGGATCGGTGGTCGTCGGGCAGAAAAGCTCCGTATATCTGATTTCCCCTTCAGAGTGCGGCGATTCAGCCCCTGTCGCCGTTTGGGAGCAGTATTGTTTACCGTGGACAGGCGAAGACGAGACCGGGACTTTCGAAGTGATCTGCAAAATTACGACGTTTTTGTGCAGTTGTGTATTTTTGTGGTGCTTCGCGCGATTTTTGCATGAAGAAATTTTACGTCACGCAAAATGGGCACTTTGTACATATAGACATAACGACTCCCCCCCGCAGTGCAGAAATACACCAGATGTTACCGGATTGTCGTTTTGAAGTTGGGGTTTTACATGGGGAATATTTTATTCTGCGGTATTTAACAATAATGATGTGGGTGTTGGGTGTTGGATTATCATGGGGTGAATGGCGGTGGCGAAGCGGGGCGCTATTGCATCTCTTTTGAAAGAAACAGACTCTCGCAGCAAGGAGTAGCTAACGCTAACAGTTAACTTAGCTAGTAGCAGGCAATTAGCTAGCTATTAGCCAGTTAGTTAACGTTAGCAGACTGTCAACTCGCTAATGTGCTAGCCAGGAAGGTTCGGGTCTATAGTACGACTTCCCTGTCCTAAGGAAATCATATTTGCATCAGCTTAAATAGCAAGTCGGACAAGATAACGACTATGGCTGAAAACCTGCTGGACGTCGGACCTCCCAGCTCTAAGCGGCCGAAGCTGAATTCACCTGCCCTGTCAACGTCTGATGGACAAGGTAAAGGCCTCTACACTGTCTGCACATGTAAACACCGGCACTATTTATTTCGTAACGTGCTTTACACCCCCGTGCGACGTTGGTTCTTTAATCCATCGGCCACCGTGCTGCACAGTTGACGGTTATCATGTCAGTTTGTGTGGTTGTAGGTGGTGTGGTTTCACTGCATTCGCTGCAGTGTTGTGGTGTGGTTCTGTGGTGAACATGTCATTTCAAAGACCTACCCCGAACACTTAAATGAATTAGCCACACTTCTTTTGGGTGTGTATTGAAGCTGGTTTAATTAGAGTCTTGCTACTAATTCCACCTCTACGATTAAAAAAAATGCAGTTTAGCACAACTAACAAACGGCAGCATAAACTACAGCAACTAAAACGACCTCATTCTAAAAGCAACGTATTTCTTTGACGGTGTCTGCTTTAGAGCTTGGGTTCATTCCCCTAGTCCGCGTCACTTTTAGCGCAGCTTACTTTACTTCAACGTATACAGTATGTATTTGTGTTAGCAAACTGTTCTGTTCTGAAAGAAGAAGTAATTATAAGTGCTGTTTGAAGCTGGAACGTTGTTCTGCAGAGAATTAGGAGGGGGAGCAAGACTGGTGTGACACATGCTTAACATCAGGTCATGATGGAGTGGTCTTCCGTACTTAATTATTGCAAAGTTGTCTCCAAAATCACAGTAATGTCGGACCATTGCATACTTCAATTTAAAATTCAGTATTGGGCTTAGGTAAGATATATACTTTTTGACACAACTTTCTTAAGACCTCACATTTTCTGATTGGTGATCTATTATTAGGCAATATGAGTTTCTTTGCTGCATGACAACAATCTTTGAGGCTGTCCATATGAAAATTAGTGTAGGTGAATCAGCTTGAGTTTTTATTGCACTGTTTTTTTCCCCGTGTAGACAACCAATACACTACTTTTGGAAAAATTATGATGCCATAATAATTCCATGGCTCTTGCGCTTCCATTCCCTGTCGCTTATCTTTGGATGGATTCACTTAAAACCATGAAAAAGATTCTGTTTCTGTGTGGAACGGAACTTTGATCCTCTTGGGCACTAACAGTATACAGCAGTCAAATCTTGAATGCTTAAGGTTTTTGGATGGTGTTGGGGCTCACTTTGCAAGCATACTTTAAATGGAGGCTGTGGAAAGTAATGTCAACTTCATGTTTTGTACTTTTCATAATGACGTGAAGGCTCTATTGCCGTGTTTCCACCGAGTGGAATGGTTCGATTCGAGCCATATTTTTTGAATAGTGCTAAAATAACCAGCCCCATCCATTACATTTCATTACCCTGCCCTTGGGGTCCCAGAGTTTATAGTATAGACTGACTCCACCTACGGCAGTCTATTCTCATACAAAGTTTCTGGATGTCCTCCGTTGTTGTCTGCTGCGTCGTTGTTCGTTGTCGTTGCACTGGTTCGTCGTCACGCCGTCTACCAAGGAAAGGTACTGTTCACAGTTGAAAACCCAAGCCCGACTCAAGGCCTTAACCGTGGCATACTGCACAAAACCGAACTGTATTATGATGGAAACACGGCTTATAACTTTGTGTTGTGAGTCCTTGTCTCAATGTAGAGATGTGAGCAGCACTCCTCCGTCTTGCACATTCACTATCTCAGGAGTCAGTTGATTGTCAAAATATCTATTAAGTTGTACCATCTTTTAGGACAGTTGCATATCTATTGTTAATCACAATTTTTACTGCACAAATTTGGTAAGCTGTTAATTCCGCTGTGATAACTCTAGAACAATTTGAATTCTACAACAAACACTTGTTTAACTTGTAATTAATGCAAAACAGAGAATCGTATGCTCTTTTCTCTGTGAGAAAGAGCTCAGGTCCATGGGACCAACGGGCTTTCTTTTTTTTGCATCCAACACAAGGCTGATGAAGTTTGAATGAACTTCACCGAGTTAGTGTTACTATGTCTCTGTTGTCCAGCTTAGTAACTGCTTATTTTCCTGCCTGGCAATCCAGGGATAAAGGAAAGAATACATCATGATCCTAATGACTGACTGACTCTTTTACACATGTCGTTTTGTTTGAAGAGCAAATGTTGTCACAGACCTGCCATTCGCTCAGACGGGAAAAGTATTCTCTGTTGCTCAGGTTCTCTTGCGTGTGATGTTGGACTGGAAACGTCAACTGAAACACTGATTCACTTTTAATGCTTCGACGTCACATATTGCTTTCCTCTGAACAATTATATCACAATATTCCAACACAGGCAGTAGCCCATCATATCAAGTGTTGGCCTTTAAAGTAACACTATGTAGGATTTGCTCTCGGGGTTCCCCCTATAGTTTTATTTTAAATGGTTTTGTCTGTTGCAACTGATGCCACGATAACACATACATTTGTTGATAAGCCAACAATGCTGGCAATCTCTGACGCAGGACTTTTAATGTACAAACCATAAGGATGGGACTTTTTTTCTGAGTATACGACCATCAATCAACACGTGCGCACCTCAACAAAAAAAGAATCTAAAAAGCCACAGGCCCGTTTTTGTGAATGGAATAGCTGGGGGCGGGTCGGTAAGGTGCTTCATCCGTTGTCCGTGGTGCTCAACGGCTGGTTTGCAGGCTGTAACGTTAGCCTATATGGCAGGGGTCACCAACCTTTTTGAGACAGAGAGCTACCTTAAGTAGGGCCCTATGAAATCCGTTTTATTTTTTTCCAAATTCCGTTTTATTTTTTTCCAAATTCCGTTTTTTCCGTTTTAATTTTTTAGAATTCCGTTTTTTCCGTTTTATTTTTTTTTTATTCTGTTTTTTTACCTTTTATACTTACTTTACCACCATAGAATGTGTCCTATTTGTGTCAGTGAATAAAATGTCCACTGAAATGCAACTTTCTTCTTGAATCCACTGACTTCTCAATTGTTCAATTGTTTTGACTTAAGTTAAATCCTAATTAAGTAAATGCCAGTGAATCTTAAAACAAGCCATGCAATGCTGGTCACATTTAAAAGTAAAATAATTAACATAAATAAGTGGTAGTGCCCCCTCATCTGGTGCAGACGGATTTCTGCGCACCGCCCCTGCGCTGTACTGTTCTCCTGCTCCGTCCGCTTCTCCGTATCCGACTGGATCATTTCTCTACACGCAATATTACCCCTACAACTCTGCAATTAAGGGAATAACAGATGCATCAGATGAGCCGATGTCTTTAGTTAACTGTTCAAAGAGAGAGAATGTTCTCTGCTGTGAAGTGAAAGTCGCGGGGAGTTCATAAGTTTCACTTTTGCGCAGAGACTTTCCAGCATTTAACAGGTGATGTTCCACAGTTTACTCGCCGTGTTTCGGCCGCCGAATTATCGGTGCATTCCTAAATATAACATCTTTATTGACAATAACAATATAACCGTAATAATGGCGTATGTGACTGAGTTTCAATCGGCACCTGGACAAGGGGACGCTCGCCGGTTACATGCGGGCGCAGTGCACTTGTTCCGCGGTGTAGAAAAAAAAAGTGTATATTAAGTAAATAAACAAGCAACACGCACTGGGGGAAACCCTGACCGGGTGAGTGTTTGTGACGAGATGCACGGGTGGTGCCACGAATGAGCGTTCCCCGGAAAATTTCTCCAGACAAACGTTCCTTCTCCTCACGATGACAGCATTTCAGTCACATTATGTCAATTTCCGCGAAATTCTGCGTTTAACATTAGATTCCGTTTTTATTGGCCAATTCCGCGATTCCGTCCGCGATTCCGTTAACACGGAAATCATAGGGCCCTACTTAAGGGTAAAAAATAATATGGAGGGCTACCATATAATATTCTTTTGTTTGTTTACCATTTAAATGATTAATATTATTCATTCAAATGCATACACATTCATTCCAGTGCTTACTACTAACGATTACCAGTTTTTATAAACAATATCAAAGATATTTTACTGAGCGATCATATGGATACATGCAAGTGAGGTAAAGTGAAGTGAGCCCACGGGCACCGTATTGGCTGCCTGCGGGCTACCAGGTGCCCGCGGGCACCACGTTGGTGACCCCTGCTATATGGTGACAATAGCAGTTCTCTTGAGGGGCTGTGCGTTTGTGTCCAAGCGTGTGTGTGCCACGTGCAGTATGCAGGGGTGTGTGCGTGTAGTGTGACCGAGCTTGCGCTTATGTTTAGGGCGGGGGCACAACACAAGTGTGACACAAATCAAGTCCCTCATTTTTATTATCACTGCGTTGATGGTCAATATTGGACATTACAGCCATACTTGTTGTACCGTAATACAATGCTGATTGAGCATTGATGTAGTCATGTTCATATTATACATTCTGTATCTTAAAAACTTGATATATCGCTCAGCCCCAATCGGAAGTTAACAGAGCCATGTCCGACTTCATGATAAGAGTTGCCTATTTTGTTTAAATGATGCTGATGTGGTGTCCGCAGTTATTGGGTGTACTCTACCCAACAAAACACCACAGGTAACAAGGAGAATAGCTTAGTTTAGTCCGTAGCATTTCACCTTAAAGCAACAAAATATAGGATTTTGACATTTGAAATAATGGCTTCAAGATCATTTTGATAGTACATCAACATACAGCAACAGGGTGAATGGCACGCCTGTCAAAGTCTGAGTGGTCCACATCCACTGCAATGGCAGTACGGAACTGGCATCATGGTACAGAAAGGACTAAAAAATCTGACTACTTTACAGCGTACAGGGATACTTGACCAATGGCAACCTGGCACTGTTAGTGTTGGACTAGTAAGCGCAAACTGTTTGCTTGCCAACTTCATGTAGTGCTTTTTAGGCGGCTGTGTGTCAGACCATGTTATTGAAGTCATGAGGGAAAAAAAAGACCTTTAAGTTGCCACCAGTTCTCCTCTCTGGTTCTCACTACAACTTCAGCCTGACCTGCCTCTTTCCTGCTTTCTCCTGGAGTCTGAGCAGTGAGTACAACCCGTCCCTCCCCCACTCACTACTCAAGTCGTGCATGTAGCAAACGCATGGAGACGGACACAGACACCGGCGAGGAGCTAGTAGTGCTCAATAACCGCTGTGGAATGATAAGAAAAATGTGTTAAGTGTCTGATTCCCTGCTCCGATATGGCTCTCGCTCTCTGCATTCAGTATATCGGTCTCGCTTGCTTCTCTCTCTTTCTCTCTCTTGTTGAGCGGTAGTAGCATAGAGTTGCAGTTTCAGTTACAAACATCAAACTGACTGAGTTTAGTGCTCATTAGAATATATTGTTTTCTATGAAGAAAAAAGCTGGATTTTTGCAGAGGCGGAGGCATGCCTTGCTATAAAATCCCTGGGTGTGATCAGGGAGTGTCTGAGTAGCACCTGAGCATTATTTATATTATATTAATTATACAGCAGTGTATATTTTGTTATACAGGACGATAACATACCTTATTTTAGCGTGGAACATTTTTCAGTAGACCCCTCTACTGACTCTTTTTCTGGTGTTACTAGAGACTTATGATGGAGACTCGGCACAATTGTTTTAAGTCCACATTGCCTCAGTTAGAGTCTGAGTCATCAAGTTTGGCAATGGTGCCCACTGCCTAGTTGTAGCTAAAATTATAATAGGATTCTCATTACTCACACATAATCACAAGCATTTTTTTTGGTGCTGGGCAATAGGTTAAGGCCACATTATACTTCTCCGACTGCGTAATGCGTTATCCGTCTGCGTCACCACGTAGACCACTCGAGCCTTTATACTTCTGCGTCGTGGTGACGGATAGGCGCTGCAATTTCCCGCCCGATCAGTAGGGGTCGCTGCGCAAGGTTGTTGTGCTTTTGGCTACGGTGAGCAATGGCGTCCGAGGGAGAAAGACTGTTGTTGTTGAAACAGCGGCCGTTTGTCACTTTTCTGTGTCCCGGAACGCAGTTTTAAGATAATTTGAGGTGAGAAATTGGCCATTTAGTGTCTAAACATGTGCTGTGTGTGTTAAGATATGACGTATTTATAGTTCGGCAGCGACGAAGTCGGCGGTGTTCAGCGCCGCCCTCTGTGGACGCTCGCTGCTCACTGTGAGCCGGCACAGAGCAGCTTCGCTCGGCCTGTCCTGAGGACCAATGGCAGCTCTTGCCGTCTCCGTTGTCCCTTGGCGGAGTGACGGACACTTAAAAAATATTCCGTGCACCCGGAGACGACGCAGAGGCTCTTCGACAGGTTCTGCGTCGACGCAGAGGACTCTGCGTAGCCTACGCAGAGCACTTTACGCAGGAGTATAAATTGGGCTTCAAGGTGTGTAAACGCATGACACATTTCCATGACGACTGACTGGAAAAAGTCTTGCGTGACGTCATGTTTGCGCGCCGCGACACCAGAGTCCAGGAACTGTTTACGAGTTAGCATTAGCTCCTTTTAGCACCATGAGGGCGCCTGTTTTTAAAGTTTAGCGTCACTTTACAGACTCATTTCAACAATCCGGAGTCATGTAAACATGGCGTCACGTGATTCTTTTTCCTGTCAGTCGTCATGGAAATGCGCCATACGTTAATGCGCGTTAACGTTGATGCCGTTAAACGCTGTTGTTTAACAGCACTAATTTTTTTTAAACAGATCTAAAACTGTAGCTAACTGTGAAGCTAATTTTCTTCATTGGTGTCATGTTTATAAAACAACGTGTTCTTTATCTAGTTGGATTTTATCTTGTTTACTAGAAATATTAATAAGCTGGACCGCCTCTCAACAGACACAGCCACAATAACAATAAATTATAACACCTCTCACACACTATGGCAAAGGCACCACATGGCTGCAGTGATCAATCATTAAACTTGCCCCGCCTGGTCTTTATAGGTTTTGCCAGTTACCACTAGGTCTTAAAACAGACCCTGTGGGACAGCACTGGGCAACACTATCATCAGCTGTAAATTACTGTAGATAAAGAGCTGGCTTAGATGTTCATTACTGCCATGCCTGCTGCTTTGTGAGTAGTGCCCTTATGGCCCCGACCTTTGGCCTTTACCTCTTGCAGTAGAGCCTTGTGTGAGGAACATGCAGCACAGTGTTTGTGCTTTGCATACTTATATGCGTTGTGAAACATATACCGTATGATTGTTGCGGCTATGATGGTTTCGGATCGGAGAGGTTCCTTTTGTTGTTGAGGCAGAGAACAAACACATGCTCCCTGTCTTTCATTTAAGACCATCTGTCACCCTCCTCAACTCCCCTTTCCCCCCATCATTAGTTGTGCAATTATGTTTTATGAAGTTGTAGTACTTGGGACAGTGGCTGTTTTTGGTTTAAATGTGGCCATGTGCTTTCAGAAGTACAGGTGTAGGATGATTTGCTGCGAATTTAGCATGTATGACGATTAAGATGGGAGATGAGAATGAAGGAGCACTTCGAACTTTGAATTGTAATTGCAAATTTCAAACTGTGGAGGGCTGCATTAGAGGGTATGTCCAAATATACCCGGATATTATTCTTAGTCCATATTGCCCAGCCCTAGAGTCCGAGACTCAGTTAATTAAATGCCCACGCTATTGCCACTTTCAGCAGTGCGGTTGCTAAATACACCAGACTCTATGTTAAATGTTGAGATATTTGACATTTCCTTGCTGTATTTTGGAGATTAACGTATGTCTTCAGGATTTTTTTTAACTAACCAATCAGTGGCCGGCAGTCTGGCAACGTTGCAAAGTGTCGCCCTCAAAATAAAATAACCGTGCCGGTGGAAACACCCCATAAATGTTTGAGTTCGAACTTTACTTTTCAAGTTCGAATAGATATCTGATTGGATTAAAAAGTGGCAGCCAGCCCCTCCCTGGTGTGATACTGAACATTAAGTGAAAGGCTGCATGGTGCACCTGTCCCTCAGGGTCAGACACCAAGCCCTAAGGCGAGATGATGGATGTCTCCTGTGTGGACCACTGCGAGAGCTGCGTTTGTAGGTATTTATAGAGACTAACTCAGACAGGAGCCACAGTGGGATCTAACAGGAAATACTACAGAGCCCTGTGGCAGTCAATCAGCTATCGTGTATAATTAAGTTTAAAACATGCATAAGACTGAAGTTTTAATTGCACACCCCCGCCCCTCCTCCCCTGTTGGGGTTCCCCTGACCGCATGTGGCCCTGCCTAACCAAAACATAGCTTTCTATTACTGGTCCCCTGCCAAAAGAGCCTTGGGGCAAGGTTACACGGCGTTTACGTGCGTCTGTATGTGTCCATTCAGAAATTCAAACAAGACCAGGCCCTTACACTTGCCTCTGCTCAGTGTGCATTCATGACGCTGCTGCCCAGAAAGACAGGGCTGAGAGGAAATGATGGATGATTCCTTAATCGGTAAGCAAGCCTCGACACCACGGAGCACCTGCTTTACCCGATGCTCGAGGACAGTCAGCGAGTAGCACGGCAGATCCTAAAGGCTGTGTTTACTCGGCGAAGGCCCAGTGCCCTCATTAAAAGTTAGGATCCAGACTGAATCTCAATGAAGATATCCTGCAGTAGCAGATGGGAGAGTGACTGCCTCATTCTGCCTGCTCTAACCTCTCCCATCCTGTAACATAAGACCAGAGCAATGTTCATCATTTGTTGACCAGTGAAAGGCCTTTGATTCGAAGATATACAAAAACGAATTAAGCGGTTTGAGTGTTCTTTTTTCATATATACTACATATAAAATATCATTAAAATTTTTGTATCGGCATTCAATAACATAATTTCGAGGTGTGTGTATTGCTGTTATGGTAACTCTATTGCTACTTGAGAAAGGCGGGGATCACCAGTTCTCTGTAAGCTGAACCAGTCTGTTTGTGTACATGGTGTTTAACTGTGACCAAAATGATGAAAACATTTATTTTTTACGTGTGTTGAAAAGGTGTTTTGATACCCGAGCGTTCACATTTATATTCTGTGCAAACACGGAGTGTCATTGTTGTAAACTCGAGTTGCTTCAGTGTGCAACTGCTCAACCAGTCAGCTGTCGCTACTTTGATCGGATTGTGTGTGTATTTGTGTGTTCGTGCAGTCTTGGCAACCTTCCAACTTTTTGTCAAAGCGACAAATCTAGCTACTTTTTCTGGTGTTATTGGAGACTTTTGTGTTGTGTATCTCTCTGCAGTTACTGTGCTCAACAAAGCAGCATGTACTGACGGGAGCGGGGTGTAAATGTTTCTTCACTTAGTCTCACACAAAATAAATCCCTGCATTTGATAGAGTAGATCAAAATGAGACACTGTACTGAAATTTGACCAGTCATCTTTTTTCTATCGCTTTATCGGCCAATCCCAGTTAACATATAGGGCGAAAGTCTGGGTACATCCTGGACAGGTTGAACTATGACGTACATGCCCCACATGGAAATGTCTGCAGCAGCGGTAAAAGATCGAGAGGATTGTTGATCACTAGGGCTGTAACGATATGCGTATTGAAATCGCGATACTCAGAGCCACGAACCTGTCTCGTGGCATTTTTATCACTGTACGAACAAGATTCACGGATCCAGCCCCAAAATAAGCGCTAAACAACAACTGACTTTCAAGAAATTCAAGCGGAAATGTTGTCTTACCTTACCAGTATTATTTTGTTACAGAAAAGAGAGAAATCTTTGGTTTATTTATTTATTTATTTATGTTCAAATCTGTTCACAGTGTTCCAAAATATTTGTTATTAAATGTTACATTTTAACCCACTGAGTTAAAAACACCCAGGTTGACCGAAACTTGTGGATCAGGACATAATTGAAGTCAAATAATAAATGGCAAATGTGGTGAATGGCAAGCAACTCACTAGGGATGTTGGTGATTAAATGTGAGTTGATTGATTGCTGTTAAAAATGTAACTGGTGAAGAATTAATGTAATGTCCCAGGTCCTCGAATACGGTGTATTTTCTACTCATACCAGCAGGAAGTGCACATCAACCAAAGCACAAATTTAATTTAGGACATTGGCCCTGATGTTGACTAATTAGTCATAAGAAATACAACACTATGAAGCTCCTCCAAAAGCATCATGCTAAAGAGCATGCTGAGTTTGTAAAAAACAAACAGAAGGAGACAAGATGACAAAGCAGCTGACTTTGGCTGATGCACTGCAAAGATGGAAAAAAAACTTCTAGCTGACAGCATGAAAGCAACACTAATGTAGAAAGTGAGAGACTGTTTAGCACAGTCTCTAACATTGTGAATGAGAAAAGGAAAAGAAATGCAAATTTTCATGAGAAAGAGCCTGCTATTGATGGTTAAGTGAACATTGTAGCAGCCTCTGAGCTGTAGCGTTGGTGGAACACGGCACCACAACTCAGGAAGAGGACACTGTGGCGAAAGCTGGGATGCTAATGCTTGTGGAACATTACTTTTCACCTATTCATCGTCATCTATTAGCACTGACATCGTGAAAGTGTCCGGCATGACAAACCCTCCTTTTCAAGCAATAGCTTTGTTTTATTAGGCATGGTGTTGGTGACTGAACGGGTGGTGCATATTATGCATATAGAACAAAAGAGCATTTAACCTCTTCTTCCCTGACCCTTTTTGGAGTCACTTCTCGAAAATTACATTCCCAAACTAAATGGAGTAAATCTCTGCAGCATAAATGAAGGATTTTTCTCTCTCGCTTAAAGGAATATTGCATTTAAAAGCAAATATCACCTTTAAAATATGCAGTAGGAGCTTAGAAACACATGGAGGTCATGTAAGAACATGTGGACAGTGCAAAGTCTGATGCTGCTGAAGTGAAGCAGAGCAAAATGACATAGGTTTTAGTAAAGAGACGTCTAGGCGTTCTCTCTTTTGGCATAGTTTGGCACCATCAGATTTCTTAGGTACCAAATTATTAACCCCCCCCCCCCCCCCCGGCACGCTAGATATTCCGTGATTGGGATCACAATTGCTGTTTAAATTCAAATTGTAATATACATAGAAATAATGATGGACTTCAAACCAGACCGTTTTAAAGCCAATTGATTAGTCAACCAGGTGTTTTTTTTTGTTTGGGACAGCCCTGAATTTTTCTTGCTGTTGCAGTCACTTTATCTTTAACAAACCGTGACTCCACAGGCAGTCGACATTATGCTCACACCTCTCAATTGTGTGACACAAATAATCCTCCACCGCCCAGCAGGAACCCCGAGTGATGCTGGATTTGTCTCCGTTGTCACATTGCATTTGTCAACCAGAAGCTGCACTTTTATTATCGCACTGTGTCTAAAGCCACTGTGTAGCGCCAATTTCATGGACCACATGGTATAGGAAACTGTTCCTCACCCACTGACACATTATTGAAATCTAGATCAGCATCCTTTTCACTGTGACTTATTTGTATATCTCTTTTTTTTCTTAGATCTGGGATCACTATCCTGGGATGATTTAGAGAATGACCTCCCAGATGAACTTATCCCCAATGGTGGAGATCTAAGCCTGATGGGTGGGATGCCGTCAAATGGCGGGACAGCTCCTGGACCTGGCGGGCCAGGCGGTGTCCTTTCCGGCCTTGGTGGTGGTGGAACCACCGGTGTTCCAGATGCAGCCGCCAAGCACAAGCAGCTCTCGGAGCTCCTTCGAGCTGGTAGTACCTCAAGTATCGCAGGCACAGGACTGAACTCGGTTAGCCCTCAGCAAGGTGGTATGGGGCCTCAGCTGGGCACGCCGATGGGTAAGAGCCCCCTTGGCCAAGGCTCGCCCAACAACCACCCATCCCCTCAGGCTCAAAAAGCAGGAACACCAACTGGAATAGCAGGACAGAATAACAACAATAATACTGCAACAATGGCCTTCAACCAGGCCATGATTAACAACAGCCAGGGACACGCTGGGCTACTGACACAGGGAGGGCAGCCCCAAGCTGGGCAGGTGATGAACGGTGGTCTCGGACCTGGAGCTGGGAGAGGACGAGGAGCAGGAGTAGCAGGCATGCAATATCAAGGACAGACAATACAGGGAGGCACAACAGGACCAGGGGGAGCAGCTAGTGCTTTGGCAGAGACACTCAGCCAGGGAGGACAGCAGATGGGAGCTCACGCCACCCTTAGTGCAGCCCAACAAGCAGGCAACATGAACAAGGTGAGTTACGGCCACGTTTCCATCAACAGTCTTCAGTGTAGTGGCCTGCAGTGTATCAGCTCATCTGAAATAAGGCCCTGCGTCCAGTCATTTGCAAATACGTGTTAATTTATAATTTATAGGATTTGTTTATTGGAGCATGAGTGAAAAAACGTAACTGTGGACAC
Organism: Microchirus variegatus; assembly: GCF_963457635.1. Classification (NCBI taxonomy): domain Eukaryota; kingdom Metazoa; phylum Chordata; class Actinopteri; order Pleuronectiformes; family Soleidae; genus Microchirus; species Microchirus variegatus. Next base: position 9,175,252 of record NC_139820.1, on the reverse strand, counting down.
AAATGAACATGAGCCATCTGTCAACAACATTCCTTGTACTAGTCGGCCTGGTCATGTGTCAGTATGAGGTAAAAAATTGTGCTACTTTTGTTGTCGCCATTTGTATACTACTACGACTATTATTGAACTTCCCTATACCTTAGTGCTGGGCGGTATGAACAAATATTTGTCACGTTGTTATTGGTACTCTAGTACATGTTTTGTATTAGTAAGTTAGTGGAGTAAAATGGTCATTGCTGCAGTAACTACCACAGCTACTTCTTCAGCTAGACCCTTAGCATGTGTAGTGCAGCAGTGAAAAGGTTCCCCCCATCAAACAGTGTTTTTCTGTGCCACATTCCGTTCCTTAAGGTGAGACTTGTGAATAAGGCTGCAAATAACAACAATTTTGGCAATTGACTATTGATTATTGAAGTTATTAGTCAACTAATCAGATAATATTCACAGTTTCTCAATTCTCTGATTGGTTGAAACTGTAATGAAGACAATACATTTGGCAGCTTGATTGTCACTCTTGGCAAGTAGCTGATATAAACATGGATGTCAGCTGCTCACTCATTGTTCAGATTGCTCCTGGGACCCTAAGTGTGTTTGTGGGTGTGAGACCGAGATACAGAATTCAGTCATTGACTTCTCATATCTATGCTTACCGCTGTTGTGGTTTCACAGGAAATCAGTAAAAAAGCCATCTATTTTACTGCCTGTGAGTAAGAGTCAAGAAGGAAAGTGTTTGAGTGTGTTGTAAGCTCAGCTCTGTTGTGTTTATCATGTCACCAACAGCTCGAGAGCCAAAAACCACAAGACCTGATAGTTGTGAGTGGCTTCCTCTATTGCGCTTTAATCGCAGATTGTAAATCTGTTTCTTGACATCTTTGTCAGTGAGATGCTTCTGTCACTCCTTCATGCCTCATGCTCCTTTTGTGATTGTGTTTGTGCGAACACTCCCCCTCACTTTCTCTGTCTTACTGGATGGCTGCTTGCCCTGTCAGTCATGTAGAGGAAGACGGGTATTGCAAACCACTTAATCAGTTAGAATGACAGAGGGCGAGCGCAGTGAGGAAGAAAGAGGCTGTAGCTCAACTGAAAGGTCTGGCCTGGTAGCCAAGCAGCAAGGTGATAGGTGGCAACTGTCTTGCCCGATGAAGTGTGGAGTGTGTCCGAGTGGGAGGGAGTGTGGGCTGAATGGGAGCAGTGAAGCGAAGGGAGCGTGTATTTGTGTGTATGCTTGCCTGCTCAGCTGTGTTGAAAGGCTGCCAGTGTCTGGTCGTCTCAGCTGGCTCTTTTTTTTCTATCTAGTCTGTTGGAGCGGTGTCAACAGCCTGAGGGGATACAGCTTGGCCTAGCATGTCAGAGTCTGGTCTGGTCTCCCAGCAGAGAGAGTAGCAAGATGATCAGTGTGTAAAGCATGGAAGTCACGGATTCCATTGGCACCTCGCATATTAATATATGCTGTTATTATTGTGGGCAATGTGGTTAAATCCCTTTCCACAGTAATTTCTGTACATATTTTGTACACCTTGTACAAAAAACTTTCTGGTCCAACAAGGTAAAAATAGTTTATGTTGCATGTTCAACTCCTTTTAATTAAAATGCCTTTTAAATAAATTATTAAAAGGATGCCATTATCGCATCACTGTAATTTTATGATGGCTGGGCATTGTTTTAACATCTATATCAGTTGTGATGTTAAAGAAATCACATCCCGTGTGCAGCATGGAGGTGTAGCTGGGTGAGATGAGAACATAACAGTGGTAAGATACACAGAGAATGTGGTGTCGAGCTGATGGGCCTAATCAGCAGTGTTTGAACTCATTTGACAATATAACAAACTAGTGGGTGTTATTCCAGTTCATACTGAAAACCGGTATTTATTTTCATATATTCTCATTCTACAAGACTGGTATATGAAAACAGTTTTTATGGGGACGTGAGGGTTGGAGTACCAATCATGTATGCATTTAGGCATACACCCGGACTCTGGGTGGCGTTAACGCACGTTACCGCTTCACGCGTTTCCATATCGACTGACCGGAAAAAGACACGCACAACGTCGTGTTTACGTGACTCCCGATTTTTGAAATGAGTCTCTAAACTAACGCTAAACTTTAAGAACAGAGGCAAGCATACGTAGTACACAGGTACGCTGGTTATTTGTAGCATTGCTCTTTTCGTTTAATTAACAGCCCGCTTCAGTTCGACTGTAGGTGAGCTAAAGGAGCTAATGGAGCTAACTGGTAAACGGTGCCTGGAATCTGGTACCGCGGCACGTAAACATGACGTCACGCTAGGGCTGAACGATATATCGTTATCGTATCGATATCGATATATGAACATTCAATATATTAATATCGTATAAGAGACGATATAAACAATAGATTTTCCCCCGCGCTCGCCCTGCATCTACAGCTCCGGCAGTCGAAATAAACATCTTTTTTACGATTGCCCTTGAATGCACCACTACGGCCAGCCAATCGCAAACCTTATTTCATGCTTGCTGTGGATCGACAGCTGAAGCAAACCAATGACAAACATAGGAGGGCGGGAGGGAGACGGAGACTGAGACGCACACTCACACACACGACTTACAGTGGGAAAATCAAAAAAAAAAAAAAAAGTGACATGAGTGCGGAAGATAATGAGGCCGGTGGCGATTTTGTGCCAAAACATAAATCATCGATCATTTCGCCACAACCACAGACCTGTGGTCAAGTCGGAAAACCGAACCTTACATCAGTTTAACGATCCATTTTATTAAAACAAACTCCGAACTCGAGACCCGCTGTCTGCAGACGTCCTTCTTCCCTGCGCAGCATACAGGTGATAATATAGCGCAGGAGAAGAGAGGTGCGTTAGCTGCTAACGGTTAGCAGACTGGGACTTGAAGGAGGACCAACAGGTTTGCGTGATGACTGATAACGCATCGAACATTAAAGCGGAGCTGCAGTAAAAATGTGATGATGATGAAAAATTATTTATTTATTCTTTGGTGACTTTATGTGATGACTGGCAGTTAGTTCTCATCAATAAAACTGCACTTTCCATGTGGAAAGTTTCCACAGTCTTTTGTATAATGTTTTTATTTTTCTGAAAAATGCTTGGTTTTCACCGAACCTGTAGTCGTATCGAATCGATATCGAGATATCTGGCATGAATATCGAGATATGAAATTTTGTCCATATCGTTCAGCCCTACGTCACGCACGTCTTTTTCTGGTCAGTTAACCGCGTTAACCTGCCCAGCGCTATAATGTTTGTGTTTGTGTTTACCATGCTATATCAAACAATAACACACAGCAAAGCACCGTCATCCTAACATGTAAACTTGCTTGTAAAATTTGTGTGTGCATGCACATGTGCGTGGTGACTGACAGTATAGTCGCTAGTGTTCGTACTAGTTGTAAAGTATTTTTATATAATCAATAGAGTTAGTAATAATTGAAAAGTCTATCTTGCAATTATTGTTTTGTGTGCTGCCCTATATACAACATATAAGCACTATAAAACGGACAGGATGTTCCCTGTCGATCTACCAAATAAAGCAATGCCACTGTTTAACGTGCGTGTGCACGCTCACACTGTTTGTGTTTCTAATGAAGACAAACATTTGGGTCTGGCGCTTCACTGCTTCTGGGTTTCCCGTTGCATTTGACTTGAAGCCAAAAATATTTTCAAATTGCACTTCGGGCGCCCTTTTTTTCTAGTAGTTGCGGCTTCTTTGGTGTTGCTGCAGCTGCCGTTCTCTCTCTGTCTCAGTGCGTTCTCCCTACTCTACGTTGACATGTGCTTCGGCTCATGTCGGGTGTGAAATATGCGTGACAGAAAAGCGCTGCACATGAATGAATATGGGTGAGATTGGGTGAAGCAATTCCGCATGATCGTCTAGACCAGAATTTAGTAGTATGTTAGCCTATTCACTCTACACCTGTCCTTAAATTAACAACATTTCATAGTATTTAAGCTCTAGTTCAAACTTAATTTGAACTAGAAACCAGCAACATCTTGAGAATACAACTGTCAGGTTGTGTTTAATTACCTGTCACAGCATCTGCCAAGTAATTAAGAAATATTTTGCATAGAGTACTGTGCAAACGCCTTAGACCACAATAAGATTTGTTACTTTCGCAATGCTGCAGTGACTGTACATTGTAATTATTGTATCCCTTTATTAGAACGTAAAAGAAAATAAACAAAACATGTATGCACTTTTAAGAATTAGACGTTTTTTTTAATTACAGGTCAAAGTGTAAAGTATTTATTGTGACCTACCTTTACACATGGACAAGGGTGCGACCGTTTTTTTTAAACTGGATTGGAATTTTAATTAATGTTACTGGGAAAAACCTGTTTCATGTAGACGAACATCTGCTGTGAAAAAGGTTTCTGTTGTTCTGGGGTTGTGTTAATGGAGAATTTTGTCATTTACACATTTTTTCTGTTTAATTTCCTGTATAAAGTTTGCTCACACTATAAATGTGATTGTCTAATTCAGTATTTTGCATTATTTGCAGAGACATTTCGCTGCCATGTTTTAGTAAACTAAGACACTACTGTTCAAAAGTTTGGGCTCACCTATTCAATATATCTATACACTTATATTCATCAAAAGAAGGGCAAAATGAATCTATCATAATTGCACAAGGGTTTTCAAGGGTTTTCTAATCATCCAATAGCCTTCTAACGCGATTAGCAAACACAATGTACCATTAGAACACTGGAGAGATGGTTGCTGGAAATGGGCCTCTATACACCTATGTACATATTCCATTAAAAACCAGAGGTTTGCAGCTAGAATAGTCGTTTACCACATTAACAATGTATAGAGTGTATTTCTGATTCATTTAATGTTATATGCAAAAATAAGGACATTTCTAAGTGACCCCAACAGTCACATCATTCCAAACCAATCATCGCAGAATTTTACAGATATAAATACAGTACTCTAAAATGCAAGTATTTAATCCCGTATCTACTTGCTGCATTCCTAGAAATGTGTTTTCTCTAGTGTAACAAAGGAAAATGCTGAACAAGTGCTTGGTTGAAGAAGAAAAAGGAGACAAAGAAAGGTTGAAAATGTTTCCACGGTCGAGTGCCGGAAAGGTCCATCCTGCCAATAGCTGGTGTCATGCTGAGGTGTTATGGTGCCAGAGCATCAGTGGGTCTGCTGTGGCTGATAGGGGTCTTGTCATGACAAATTGGCATTGAATTAGTGGCTGTGCTTTAGTTGGCCCATTAGTTGTGTTTTGGCAGAATATAGCTGATGGAGATCACACAAGAAACTCATAATCCCATAACATCTCAAAATATAGTTCAAAAACAATTCTGGTTTGATGGAAACGGCAAATTTAATGGCATCATATCATTGTAAAACGGATATATGCCTCTGGTTTGTGGTTCTATTCCCTCACTTTCAAGGACATATCCAGAATTATCAAGAATTTAAACATACAACTACCTAGTAGCAAAATTGTTTTATCGACATTTTAGTGAACTCGTCTGTTTTTTGCAGATGGGCCTTGGTAGCAATGGAGGTCCATTTGGCGGCCAGCCCTACGGTCAGAGTGCCGCAGGACCAGGCCAGCAGCTAAACCCTCAGCAGCAGCTCCAGAACAAGGCTGCCCTTGCCAAAAGTCTGCCACCGTTCCCCAGTGAGCTCAAAGGGGCTGCTGTCACCAGCGTGCCAAATATGGTTAGTGCTTGTTGGGCATAATCAGACATTGCTTTCAGATTCTAACATTTTCCTGTCATCAAGACACTTGAACTGCTATTTTTTTTGCCTATAGTGACTGATTATATTCTACAATTATAACAAGTTTGGCTGTAATAAGTTGTTGTAATTCAGTTGTTTCAGAAACTGCGAAATGTCTCCAGTCTGGCATTGATCGATGTGCATTGTGGTTGTTTAACAATGTATAATTGGAGAAGTAGTTTGTTTATGGGGTAGTCTGGTTTGACATACATAATACAGCGTCTCATTTGCCACTTTAACAGGGATCTACTGTACATGTTCATATGGAGAACCATCTTACCTTAAGTAAATGACATGAAATAGGATTGAGCATAACATCTGAAACATCTGTCTTTTTTTTCTTTTCAACCATGCAGCAGCCTCAGCAGCAGGCAGCGATGCTCCCCCTGGCTGGCAGTGGCGGTGTGGCAGTGCCTTCAGCAGGACCGACGGCTGACCCAGAGAAGCGCAAGCTGATCCAGCAGCAGCTGGTCCTGCTGCTTCACGCACACAAGTGCCAGCGACGGGAGCAGGCTAATGGGGAGGTGAGGGCCTGCGCCCTGCCACACTGCCGCACCATGAAGAACGTCCTTAACCACATGACCCACTGCCAGGCTGGCAAGTCCTGCCAGGGTAAGTTGCATCCTTGAAATGGACAGATCTTCTAATGGTAAACACAAAATCTTTAAGTTTTGGTCAGTAATGTTTCTTTATTTGTCACATATGCTTATGTCCTTATGCTTTTATTATGAAGGCCTATCCTTTTAATCATCTTTATACAGCACATTGTAAAGAAATTTGGCATGAGTAGACCAGGAATGCAGCTCATATGTTGAAGACGATATTTAATAACCATTATATTGATTTCTGGTAATATTGCCCACCCCCCAGACAATTGACAGCATAATGACTTTATCTCTTGATGCTTACTTTTTTCTCTCTTTCTGTTTTTCTTTCTAGTGGCTCACTGTGCGTCGTCCAGACAGATTATCTCCCACTGGAAAAATTGCACACGGCACGACTGTCCCGTCTGCCTGCCGCTTAAGAACGCCAGTGACAAGCGCACTCAGCCGCGTGAGTACGAGACATTAGCGCACTGTCGCGTAAATCTCATCCTCTGAGTTCGTGCGACAAACACATCAACCATCATCACAGTTTTTTTCACAGAATGTCTGTTGGGTTCCTGAGCTCAAGTAGTCCAGTTGTAGAAACTGGAACATTCCCCATAGAAATGCAGTGGGGAATGCTGAGTCTGGCATTCCTGCTTTTGCTGTACCCTGAAAAAGTTGCAGAAAATGTGTAAAAATTGGTACAGTATGGCGAATTTTGCTTAAAAAGAAAAATGTATTGATATATTGTTGAAAGTGAAAATTGTGACGTCATGTTTACGTGCCGCGGCACTGGAGTCCAGGCACCGTTTACCAGTTAGCTCCATTAGGTCTTTTAGCACCGTTAGCGCGTCTACAGTTGAACTGGACCGGTCTGTTTTGTTAAACGAAAAGAGCAGCGCTAAAAAATACCAGCGTACCCAAGTACTGCGTATGTATGCCTCTGTTTTTAAAGTTTAGAGTTACTTTAGAGACTGATTTTAACAATCGGGAGTCGCGTAAACATAGCATTCAGCATAGAAACGAGTCATGTGCGCCGTTAATGTGCCCAGCACTGATAATAAAAATAATAATAATAAAGAAAACCGCTGCTTCAGCATTCCCAACCAATAACTGGACTTGCATATCACTGTCCTGAAACCAACAATGTTTTCATGCGCATAGCGTTTACATTTTGCCATTCATGCAAGTTTATTTCTTGGCATATGCTCCTGCCCCAATGGCTAAAAAGCACTCTGTGAGTAAGTGTATTCCTGCTGGGCTTGTAATCTGACACACAGGAGGGTTAGAAGTGTGATGGAAGGAGAGAGGGTGGAAATGGAGAGCATGTGCTTGAGATGTCCCGCACAGTCATTAGCTGTCGGCTCTTTACTAGAACAGAGCCGAGTTGAACACGGTCTGCTTGTATTAAAACTGTGTCTCTTTCTGTTTTGTTTTTCACTCTCACCGTGTAACTGTTGCCATGGGTTTCACGGTCTTTTTATGTTTTATGCCCCCCCCCCCCCCCACCATCTCTCTGCGTTACTTTTTATCAGTTGCAAGAGTATTTCCATGAGTTGCGTGAAGGTTTCTCCCCCATTTTTGTTATTTTTTAAAAATTATTTCACCAGTCTGCTCTGCATCTTTCATCACTTAGAGCATTCCAGTGTTGCTCTGTCCCCGTTTGGCTTCCATGTTTAAGAACATGATGCTGGAGCTTGTGTGTCTCCTGCCAATGCAAACAGAGCATGGTTTTTTACTGTGTTCTGCCTCCACCGATTTTTGTCTTTGCACAAACTGAGTGCTATTTTAGCTCAACTGATGCCTGAACCCAGAAAAATATGCTAATGCTTTGTCCCCTGGAGGGATTTATGTATTTATTCAGTCCACTGCTTTTCAAATAATTTAGCCTTACCTTAAATGCACTGCCATGGTATGACTTCATTTTGCCAGAGGTCCATGTTTAGAAATGCATGTGTTTTGCTTTACCTGTGTCTTTACTCTGTTTTTACCAAACCAAAATTGATTTTGTATTGCTCGAGCTTGGCGCATAACATGCACATTTGCATATTGTTTATTTGTTCTAACCATTGTTGAGTATGCCACATGTTCAGCACTGCAGCTTGCTAACTGTACAGTCGGTAAGCTTGCACTTGAGTGTGTTGGACTGATGAGTCTTTTTCTTTCTCCAGCTATGCTGAGTTCTCCTAATGCAGCCCTCCAGAACCCTATGTCTTCAGTTGGTGTGGGTCAGCCCAGTGCTCCCACCATCAATACCTCAGCCCCAATAGACCCCAGCTCCATGCAGAGGGCCTATGCGGCTCTTGGGCTACCGTACAGCAGTCAGGCCACTGGGCAGGCCCAGGCCCAACAGGCTACAGGACAGACCGCAGGGTCACAGAACGCACAGGCTCAGCAACAGCTTTCTCAGCAGATGAGACCCATCAATGCACTTGGTAAAGCCACACAAAATGAGTTTAATCCTTGATTTTATGGACATTATGTATTGATTTCTCTTGCACATACTTCATGAGTACTGAATTATTCATATCTTTAATATATATATCTTCAGATTAGGGATGCACATCTATTTACAAATATTCACTATGTAGGGGTGTCACGATTCTCCACATTCTTAAATCGATTTTCGGGTCAGGTTTCAATTCTCTATCTTATTTTTTTTAATTCAGAGAAGCAGGAGGGGGGTTAGATTTTGGTCGATAAAATCAGCAGTTACAATGGTAACTATTAGCTGGTAGCAGCTTCAGGTTAGCAGGAGGAGATAACGTGTAGTTGTGCTACAATGGCTACTTCTGCAGGACGTCACACTGGGGACTGTGGTTCCGTTTAAAAATCATGCCCACCCTGAGTTGAGACACAGAATTAATAATTTAAACCAGTACAAACGGGCATTTTAACATGCTTTCTGTTGTTCAGACATTCAAAATGAAAACATGTGCTGTGTTTTACTTTGAAACCAGGCAGTGCTCTTTGGTCACATTGTTCCGTTTTACAGGTAACCAGTTGGCTCTTGGAGGTGCGGCCATGGGTGTGACCACTTCAGAACAGACAAACCTGCACACAGACTCCCTTCCCAACACGCTCAACACTAACAAGTCAGTCTCCAAAATGTCATTCTACTGTAAACTGCAAAGGGTGGGGGGATTTTATGTCCTATTTAATCTTCTGTTGCAACTCTTTTTCAACATCCAGTCAGCTGCTGTCAGATGGCTCAGCTGTGGGATCAATGGGCAACACACCCACAGCAGCACCTGTCCCCGCCACAGGCACCAGGAAAGCCTGGCATGAGCATGTCACTCAGGATCTGCGTAATCACCTCGTACACAAACTGTAAGAACATTATTCGTCTTTTTTTTCTCTCTAACCCCTCTGGTTTTTGTTTTGCAAATAAAAGTAACTGTAGTAGAACTTTCCCGAGATGTTCTTGGCTCTAATTTCTCCTCCTCTATGGCAGAGTACAAGCCATATTCCCGACCCCTGACCCGGCAGCTTTAAAGGACCGAAGAATGGAGAACCTGGTGGCCTACGCCAGAAAGGTGGAGGGAGACATGTACGAGTCGGCGAACAGCCGGGTAGGTTTTTCAAAGGTCTTTAAATAAAGAGTGGCTCATCTTATCAAGGCTACACACCACAATAATAATACATCTACTTCCACCACAGGATGAGTACTATCATTTCTTGGCTGAGAAAATCTATAAAATCCAAAAGGAGCTGGAGGAGAAGAGGCGCTCTAGGCTACAGAAGCAGATCATCAACCAGGCACCATTGGCTGCTCAAGGGACCCAACAGCCAGGACTCGCCCAGCCCAATGCCATGGGCCCAAGGCCACAGAGTACGCATTCATATCATAACACAAATTCAATTAATTGTACATGTTGGCATTGAACAAGCAGCTTTAGCATAAATAAATGATCAATATCGCCAACAAACGTCTTTAGCCACTAATGTGTTGTGTATCTTTGTTCATCTTTTTAATAGATGGACCTGTTCCTCTACCAAACATGCCAAATCAGATCATGAATCGCATGCAGGTTTCACAAGGTACGTCTTACATGTTGCCCCGATGTATCATTTAGCAGCCAAAAAAAATTGAGTGGGACACATGCTTTGTCCGCTGTTAAACATTGTTGCTCGTTCTTTTGTCCAGGAATCAACCAGTTCAATCACATGGCTCTGCCCAATGCCCAGATTTCCCAGGCCCCTATTGGAGCACGAGCTGCCTCACCGATGAACCATCCACAGCAAATGAACATGAGCTCCGTCCCAGCGGTGAGAAGGGCCCTCAATCACACAATCACAGTACATGTGTATGCTTAAAGTTCATGCATGCATATGCATGGACCCAAAATACGTAATATGAGATAATGGTTATGAATGAACATAGATTTAATTAGGTTTTTTCGTTGTTAAATTTGTAATCAGTCGGATTATTTGACTCATCTGTGATCTAAAACAACACTGAATCAGTATTTTTTGTCTTGTAGATGGGCCTATCTCCCTCCAGAATGCCTCAAGCCCAGGGCATGATGGCCGGACATGGTGGTGGCAACATGGTTGGTCAGACGGCCAACCAGGGACAGTTTTTGACTCAGACCCAGTTCCTTCCAGGATCTGCTGCAGTTACCACAACAGGCACCATGAATGTCACTGTGGGCCCTGGCATTGTTCAGCCACAGGCTCAGGCTGCTGTCACTCAGGTGAGACATGAAGAGAGGAGTGTTTTGCTTATAAAGATGCTACCTAATTACAACAAGCTTCCTGGGAACTTAAATCAAATAACTTTTGCAAATCATACTACGCGCTAATTGCACACGGTGCCCTGTAATTCCCAAATTGTGTGTGGTGTTTGTCTGTTTGATCTTACGACTGTGTGTTTGTTTGCTTCTTGTATGCTTGTGTGTGTTTGTCTGCCCTTTGTGTGTGCGCCCTTCTCTCCAGCAGCAGCAACAGCAGCAGCAGCAGCAACAACAGAACGCTAACCTCCCCATGAATGCACTTGGCCCCTCGCTGGGCCCTCAGCTAGCCTCCTCCCAAACCCCCTTGCACTCCACGCCTCCGCCTGCCGCCTCCTCTGCCTCCACGGCTGGGGGGGCCACTAACCTGCCACACCCCAAGCCCTCCAGTCGCAGCTCCACCCCCACCCTCCCTGGCCCTGCCCCAGCACAGGGCACTACCCCACCCTGCCCCACTCAGCCCCCATCCCAGGTGGAGCTCCCCACAGCAGCACAGACGCAGCCCCCACCTCAACCCCCTACTACACCGGTGAGACTAAGACCCTAAGCATGCCCTCCACTCTGAACTCCCCCCACCCATGTTAACTCCCATCCCTCTACCATATATCAGTCCATCCCATCCATATCCATATACTTTGTCATAAATTCACCTTTTCAGCATCCATTACGATGGAATGTTAGATATTTTATAGTGCTTGGCACTAACGTTAAACTTTAAAAACAGTGGCACACATACACAGTACACAGGTACGCTGGTTATTTTTAGCGCTGCTCTCGTTTAATAAACAGACCACTCCAGTAAATCTGTAGGCGCGCTAAAGGAGCTAACGGAGCTAACTGGTAAACGGTGCCTGCACTCCGGTGCTGCGGCACTTAAACTTGACGTCACATGCGCCTTTTCCCGATTCCCTTGTCAGTTGTCATGGAAACGGGTAATGCGTTAACGTTGACGCCAATAACAGCGTTAACCACTGTTAATGTGCCCAGCGCTAATATTTTAACTTGAGGCAGCAAGAAAAAAAATAACCATGAGAGGTGTGCATCTTAGTCTTGGCTCCATTCTTGCATGCAAAAAAAGCAGTGAGGTTATTGCACATAGCTAATATTTCTCTTCCTCTTTCTCTCTCTGCCTCCGCCCTCTGTATCTTAGCTGTCTCAGCCAAGAGCCAGTCTGGATAACCGGGTGCCCACACCAGCTTCAGCTGCTAGTGCTGACTCGCACTCGCAGCATGTTGGAGCAGACCTGCCCATCCAGGAGATCAAAGCAGAGAAGCACCACGACCAACAGGAGTTTGAGGCCGCTGGCGGCAAAACTGAGCCCAAGATGGAGGTGGGTCAAGGCTGCATAGTCTAAAGGCGTTCGTGTGCTTCAAAAGAAAGTGCTTCTGAAACAGCATGTGTGAGCCAATGAACTTATTTCTCATTGGCAGTAGTCGATTCCAAAGTTGATTAATTTTAAAGAGTTGGGAGGAGCAAACCATCTTTTCATCAGTGGACAAGATAGCCTTATGATAAGAGAAGACACAATTTACAATCAAGTGAAAAGTAAAGCATACTTACAGATCCTTCACACCATGAATGTATGACAGAAACACTTGAGATTTAAGCTTAAAATGATGACAATGGCGTAAAGAGTTACTTGCCTGTGTTTCCGTAGACTGGGGATGACTCTGCTTCAACGCTGGTGAAGAAGGAAGAGCCAGAGGAAAAGCCAGAGCCTATGGAAGTGGAGGAGAAAAAGCCGGAAATGAAGACGGAACCCAAAGAAGAGGAAGAGGGTGCAACCAACAGCACAACCTCATCTCCCTCGCAGTCACGGAGGAAAAGTGAGTTTAAAGCCAAGACAACTTGACTGACACTGACTGACAAACAAAAAACAAGCCACTCCGAGTTTTGTCATTAGTAATGTTCAACACACCCACACTGTGCCAACTGTGAGACCAACTGGCATGACTCATTTTTAGGAACCAAATTAAAAGTTGGCTTACACACTTGCTCATTAGCAGAAACTGCAGAACGAGTAGCACCACTATTTACCAGAATATCTACAGGAGCACCATTTGCCTCAACTGACATCATCATTGGATCTTCACAGGATCTTTGAGAAAGCTGTATCGTTAACATAAACAAGTATAGCAACATTATTAGTTGCTTGGCACCAAGTACTGTAATTAATTGGCTGCCTGAGTACTAAGGGTGAACTACGTAAAAAAATACTTAATGCATGTTATTTTTTATCTGCCAACAAATAATTTGAATAACATGAAGTAGTAATCAAAACTCTTGGTATGTACTGTATGTAAGGAAACTCACTGATGTGTTTGTGAATGCAAAGTAGCTTTTTGTCCCAAAATGATGGGACAGTGACAAGAGAAATATGTTGAAGACAGGAAAAGTTTCATGCGAGAGATGGCTACTATTGAACACTTGTCTTCTTGTTGCTTATTTTTTTCAGTCTTTAAGCCCGAGGAGCTGCGTCAGGCTCTGATGCCAACTTTAGAATCGCTCTACCGGCAGGACCCAGAGTCGCTGCCCTTTAGACAACCAGTAGACCCTTTGCTTCTTGGTATCCCGGTAGGTAGTGTTAACATTTATCACCTAATATTGTTTTTTACGAATCAGTGGATTTGATTTGAGGGTCTGAGGATAGAGGGTGTCACTTGCTGTTGACTAAAACTCTTCAAGACAAAGTGTGTTTGTGATGTTGGGCTATATAAATAAAATAGACTTGCCTTGACCTTCATAATTCAGTTTCACTGTTGAAGTTCTTTGGTATGATTTACAAGTATTAATATCCCCTCTTCTCTTTCTAGGACTACTTTGATATTGTTAAGAACCCAATAGATCTGTCTACAATAAAGCGAAAGCTCGACACAGGCCAATACCAAGAGCCTTGGCAATATGTTGACGATGTCTGGCTAATGTTCAACAATGCTTGGCTCTACAACCGCAAGACGTCTCGTGTTTACAAGTACTGCTCCAAATTGGCAGAGGTGTTTGAGTCAGAGATTGACCCCGTCATGCAGGGCCTGGGCTACTGCTGTGGGAGGAAGGTGAGGTGGAGGGGTCACAGTATGGGGATGTTAAATATGCAGTTAGTGGAGAAGGAAAACTTGACAGAAAAGATTACACCTTGACTGACTGTAAATGTGTGTATATATATGTATGTATATGTATGTATTTACATATGTATATATAGCTGCTAAGCATATATATATATATGTTATTTTGATGTTTTTCTACATTGCCCTGCAACAACTGAGCGATAAGGCAGTTTAAGACATTAAATTGAAGCACTAACTTAAAATACTGATCCTTTATACTAAACTCCTGAAGGATTTCTTTACAGATTTTTCTTTGAAATGTTTTGACCTCCTTTGTTGTCTCACTTATGTCTACAGTACGAGTTCTCTCCTCAAACCCTCTGTTGCTATGGCAAGCAGCTTTGCACAATACCTACTGGAGGGACATACTACAGCTACCAGAACAGGTATGTATGGGTGCGTTTGTGTGTGCTATTATTTGCAACTACGGGGTGGCTATGAACTCGACTGTATAAGCAGCACTTAAAATCTTTCAAAATCATGTCATACACACTGTATAAGCAGCACTTAAAATCTTTCAAAATCATGTCATACACACCACACACATGCAAGGAGATTAGCTTATTGAGTTTTAATAAGGAATAAATGCAGCTATTTGCACTATAATATCCATCCCCTACAGCCTGTGATCTGTTCCCCTGTAGCTCTCTAGGCAATGCCATGGTCCATGTGGTACTGCCATCCTGACATACAGAACTAATTTAAAGACTCTGAATTGGTTTTCTATTGGTGTCTATCAAGAGAATTGGTAAATTCACTTTTGCCACCTATTGTCTTTTGTGACAGATGAAAATATCACACTTTGACGCAGGCCACAACAGCATTGCCCATCATTGCCTTTTCCTCCCCAAGTTGTAAGCAGGCACATAACGGTTTGCACGCTGTTCCCTTGCACCCCCTGCTGCATGCAGAGTGCAACTGCAGCCGTTTTTTTCCCCACACACAGTTGAGGCACTTAAAGAGCAGAGCAGAACAGCGGCAGCAGTGTAACACAGCCTGACAGACAGCATAGGCTCCTACAGCGCAGTCTATTTACTCTCTCAATGGGAGCTCAGGGATTCCCTGGTCTCTGTTATAAAACACAAAAATTGAAGTGTTATTTTGTAAACCGTTGTATTGGGCAAACTCCAACAACTGTCTGATGACTAAACATTGCATTTCAGTGAAAAAGAAGACATCTGCGTTAAGGTTTTTGTTTATCTGCGTTTGTAGTTATCTACGTGCCGAATGTGACGTGTTTGTTCTTACAGGTACCATTTCTGTGAGAAATGCTTCAATGAGATTCAGGGGGAAAGCGTGACCCTCGGAGATGATCCTGCACAACCGCAAACGTAAGTAGACTTGGTGGTGCTTTACCCCTTGTCATGGCAGCAAACGCAGCGAAAGTCGCTCTGCAAAGGATGGTGTTTCTTACTCTGCCCTGACTTTTACTTTTACTTTCGGCACACTTCAGGATGATATCGAAAGATCAGTTTGAACGGAAGAAGAACGACATACTTGACCCTGAACCGTAAGTACACGCCAACCAATTAGAGAAGCGAACACAAAGCAGCTTTTTGTTGAATTTGTTTGCATCAGTCTCGAATCACATCTTTAAAAGTTATTTTCTGCCACCCACATCTGGCTTTGTTTTTGCACATTCAGTGCAGTCTGCATATTTTCTCTCTGATCAATCACTTCAGTTTCACTGAGGCCAAGGACAACTCAGCAACGCCACCTGCTGAGTGGAACATAAAACACTGTGTTCAATGAGAGTTTTTCTAACAAAAAGCACAGAACCTAAGTTTGAACTGATTACCATGCGCATAGTGACATTATTAAATCAGATGCAGGTTACCAGGGATTTTCCTGTTGTTGTTTTTTTTAGACCAAGGTGGCAAAGTGGCATTCATCAATATTTCACTCACTTATACAGAGTAGTAGTGGTAAATACAGATGTCGTTAAATTAAGAATAATCTCTTACCTTTACAGGGATTTTACTGTGGCTCTTATCTCTAGCCAGACACTGACTATATTCACTATTATTTATTATTCTCTATTTAATCTATTCTATAATAATCTACTGATATTATATATTTTTCTATTACTTATACATGTATCAAGCTGCCTGACGTCAGTGTCTTTCAATCCGATGAAATGAAGGCAGCAAAACTCTCCAGAAAGAGATCGTTTGTACGTTTGGGGTGCGTTCAAGGACCTCGGCAGGGTGGGAATTCACATGTGTGCCAATTCTAAACAGTGAAAGAAACATCCACAGAGGGGATGATCTTATGTACAGTTTTGATCCATCTTTCTTGCCGGTTTGCCCAGTTCCACCAGTTAAAACAGCTGAAGTTGGAGCTTCTTTGTTCTCGCCTTTGCCTTAGACAGGCAGGGAAAACCTTGGTTACTATCCTCACCTAACCGCCAACAAAGGCACATTTGTATTAATGGCTAGAAGAGTTGGTAACCACTGGAGGAAGAGTGATTTGGAAATTTGTGTCGCTTACTGTTTTAGTAGTGAAGACTTACATACAAATAATAGCATCAGAAACATAAGTAAGATGTGTTAAACAATGTGTCTGGCATCCATGTCAGAGCAGGGAACTTGCTTTTTGAGATAGTATTGCTTCCACAATGTCTTTGTTTGTGTCTGGTGTATTTCAGGTTTGTTGAATGTAAAGATTGTGGCCGGAAAATGCACCAGATATGCGTCCTACACTACGAAGTCATTTGGCCGTCTGGGTGAGATGTTAAACTCGCATTCTCCAATACATACACATCCTCTTCTTGACAAAGTATGATGTTAACATTATGTCTGACTTGTCTTGCTCTCCCTTTATAGATTCATTTGTGACAACTGCTTGAAGAAGAGTGCAAAAACACGGAAGGAGAACAAGTTCTCTGCAAAAAGTTAGTGTTCTGTTTTTTATTCTGTCTGTCCAAAAAACATCCAGTTTAATATAGGGCTGCGACAACTAATCATCAACTATTTGGACAATCGATTTATTGGTTTGAGAGATGTTTCAATAATTAGACCAGGCTTTTTGATTTTTCAGCTTCTTGAAAGTGAATGTTTTCTGGTTTCTTGTAACAAAGAAACCAGGACCAAACAAGACATTCAACATCATCATTTCAGCTCTAGTTTATTATAATACATGACAATGAGATGCTAAGCATTCATTTAATATTTTTACTAAACATAATGGAAATATTATGTAAACAATGGATTATTTGACTAATTGCTGCATGTGTAATATTAATATAAACGTATCATGCAGTGCTGTCTAATAACTTTCTGGCTTCTGCTTGTTTTTGAAGAGTTCTAACCCTTGTTCTTCGGTCTTCCTGCAAAGTTTACTAAAAAACGGACGGTTTTGTAACTCTTTCTCCTCCTGTGTTTAACTGTAGGGCTGCAGTCGACTCGATTGGGAATGTACATAGAGGACCGTGTGAATAAATACTTGAAAAGGCAGAACCACCCTGAGGCTGGAGAGGTGTTCGTGCGAGTGGTGGCGAGCTCCGACAAAACGGTGGAGGTCAAACCAGGCATGAAAGCCAGGTGAGGACATCAGTCATCTGGATAACAAAATGAGTTTTTATGGGATAGAGGCGTGAGTTGTCTTGCAGAGTAGATAATACAAGAAATGTTGATATTTATGGGAATGTTTTTGATGTTTAAGAATGAAACTACAACAAGTCCAATGTCCGAAACACTATCAAAGTTGTCACTGTATAAATGTTACATCAGACATTGATGAAAACCGCTGCTTTACTAATACTCAATTTTCCATTTCAACAGGTTTGTGGACACAGGCGAAATGCCTGAGACCTTTCCCTACAGAACCAAAGCACTTTTTGCCTTTGAGGAGATTGATGGCGTGGACGTTTGTTTCTTTGGCATGCACGTGCAGGAGTATGGCTCCGAGTCTCCTTTCCCCAACACTAGGTCTTTACATCTCATTAACACATGCAGTATGGCAAGAATGAAAATGGCATTTGAGCTTGCATCTAACCTGTGTCTTTTATCCACTTTTCCCTCTACACCTGCAGACGGGTTTACATATCATACCTTGACAGTATTCACTTCTTCAGACCTCGGATTCTACGAACAGCAGTGTACCATGAAATCCTCATTGGCTATCTAGAATATGTCAAGAAGCTTGGGTAAGCCCCTCCCATCAATTCCTCTGCCCAGACACGGAGCGAAGTCTCAGGAGTGAACTTGGGATCCAGATCCTTACTGATCCTTGCGCTATCTCTGCAGGTACGCCCAGGGCCACATCTGGGCCTGCCCTCCAAGTGAAGGAGACGACTACATATTCCACTGCCATCCTCCTGATCAGAAGATCCCTAAGCCTAAGAGACTACAGGAGTGGTACAGGAAGATGCTGGATAAGGCCTATGCGGAGAGGATCCTGCATGACTACAAGGTGAGGAGGCGGAAACGCTCTCTTAAATAGGCTTATCTTCTTGATGTTTAGTCTGTCAAATTTTTTACATACACATTCAAACCATTAAATAGTCTTCGATGGTATTGTATAGATTTAAAGAGCCTCTAATCAGATTCTTGTGTGAATTGCACCATTTCTAATCGGAACACACAGGAGACATATTATGCAATATGTATATCATGCAAAATCAACTTTTTAATCATTTTAATACTTGTATGTGGGACTCTGGAGGCCCTATGAATAGGCAAAGCGTTACAAAAAAGAGGACTCATTCATGTTTTTGTGGTCCGCCTAAGTATTGACCGTTGACCTCTGCACTTATTGCTACGTCACAATGAGACATTCCTGGAATTGTTGTCTCGCGGAGCTCCGCTTTGTCCCTAAAAAACGCGAGAGTGCAGGTGAGGGCAATAGCATCCGGAAGAGCGGAAGTCCGCAAAGTGTTCTATTCTTGGCTGCACAGTGCAGCACAGAGTTCTACACAAACTTCCAGCCTCAGAGGATTTACATGTCCAGTGGATACATTTTGTACATGGCGAGAGTCGGCAAATTACCACTTTTCCAAATGCTAACCGCTGTTAGCTGCCGGAGCCTCAGTGACGCTGACGTAGTTTCCTGTGTGTCATTTGAATTTAAAGAGACAGACGCTCAAAATCGAGCGTTCTAAACAGGGCTGTTTTGGCAGAGTGATTGAACTGCTGTGGTGCTTCATCCTTATGGTATTTTGACCAAAGCATGTCACAGACATGTTCATTAGGACACCAGGGAACTAGGTTAACTTGGAGAAATAGGGTATAATATGTCTACTTTAACATTTATCCCTAACAAGAAATACAAATACATTTGTAACAACATGAATGAATGTTGTCGCACTCTCAGGACATCTTCAAACAAGCGACCGAGGACCGCGTGACTAGCGCCAATGAGCTTCCTTATTTTGAAGGCGACTTCTGGCCCAACGTGCTGGAGGAGAGTATCAAGGAGCTGGAGCAAGAGGAGGAGGAGAGGAAGAAAGAGGAGAACACAGCTACTTCTGAAACACCTGAGGTTAGAAACGTACACAATTCTTTATTTAAATGGAATAATATTTTTAAATTTGGACAGTGTTCACCGCATTTTGAGTTGACTTTGATACCTTAAAATCGAAAATCAATTTGAAGGATTTGGTGAATCGTGATGCCCCCAATAATGAGCCGTTTTCTTATTTCTGTCATTGCATATTTTCTTCAGGGAACACCGAGTGACAGCAAAAACGCTAAAAAGAAGAACAACAAAAAGACAAACAAAAACAAAAGCAGTATGAGCCGAGCCGGTAAGAAGAAGCCTGGGATGCCGAATGTAGCCAATGATTTATCCCAGAAGCTGTACGCCAGCATGGAGAAGCACAAAGAGGTCAGAATCCATTGCTTTTTGCTTTATGATGTAATGTATTTAAACTTCTGCACTTGATCTTTAAATTAAAGCTGAAAAGATGTGCCATTGTGAACAGTTAATATAGGTGGGCAAATGTGATTTAATGTGATTATTACTCCTGCTACCAAGAATTAACAAATGTAAAACTTGATGAATAGCAAGTGAAAGATTGAAATGAAACAGTTTCACTGTGGTTTCTATTTGCTTTACTCAAGCTGTCTTTTTCCACTTTCTGCTGAAGGTGTTCTTTGTCATTCACCTCCACTCTGCTCCTATGGTGAACACCCTGCCGCCCATCGCTGACCCTGACCCTATGCTGTCGTGTGACCTAATGGACGGCCGTGATGCCTTCCTGACTTTAGCCAGAGACAAGCACTGGGAGTTTAGCTCCCTCAGGAGGTGCAAGTGGAGCACCATGTGCATGCTGGTCGAGTTGCACAACCAGGGCCAGGACCGCTTTGTCTACACTTGTAATGAGTGCAAGCACCATGTGGAAACACGCTGGCACTGTACTGTGTGTGAAGTGAGTTACTGCTATTGGAGTCTATTGGATTTTTATATCAAAAATGCAATTTTTAATTTTCAGATGAATTATCATACTTTGAAACTCCTCTAAATGACCTTGTTCTCGCTTTATTTTCTCAGGACTTCGATCTTTGCATCAGCTGTTACAACACAAAGGGCCACGAGCATCAGATGGTGAAGTGGGGGCTCGGCCTGGATGACGACAGCAACGGCCAAAGTGGAGAGGCCTCCAAGAGTCCACAAGAGAGCAGGCGGCTAAGTATCCAACGCTGCATCCAGTCCCTGGTCCATGCTTGTCAGTGTCGCAATGCCAACTGCTCGCTGCCTTCCTGCCAGAAGATGAAACGAGTGGTTCAACACACCAAGGGATGCAAGCGCAAAACCAACGGTGGTTGCCCCGTATGCAAACAGCTTATTGCTTTATGCTGTTACCATGCAAAGCACTGTCAGGAGAACAAATGTCCCGTCCCGTTCTGCCTGAATATTAAGCACAAGCTTCGCCAGCAGCAGCTGCAGCACAGGCTTCAGCAGGCACAGCTAATGAGGAGGAGAATGGCGACCATGCAAGGAAGAACAATGCCTCTGCCTTCCCCTCCGGCCTCCGCTGCCCCCAGTACTCCTACTTCCCATGGCCAGCCCAACACTCCCCAGACACCCCAACAGCCTCTTTCAAACCAGCCGCAGACTCCCAATTCGACAGGTGTCATGTCCCCATCTTTTCCCAGTGCACCTCGCAATGGCCAGCCTCAAGCACCAGTATCCCAGGGCAAACCTGGGCCCCAGGCCTCCCCTCTACACCAGCAGCAGTCCCCTCTCCCTCAGCCATCCCAGCCGCCTCAGCAGCTACAGCAGCAGCAGCCTCCCCTTGCTGCAGTCAAGATGGCACGGCACATCGAGATGATGGCGCAGGCCCAGCAGAACCAGCAGAATTACCGGGTCAATGTGAACGGCTTGCCCATGAACCCCCAGCAGCCACAGCAGCGCATGACTGGACCGATGCAGCCACCCATGCAAATGGTGCCAGGGCCAAGGGGTCCACAGGTCATGCCAACTGGAATGGCTCCAGGACAGTGGCCTGGAGCTGCAGGCCCCATGCAGTCAGCTCAGACTCAACAGCCGGGCCTTGTCCCAGGCCAGACCCCACAGCAGGCCATGACCATGCAGAGAGCCATGATACAACCTCAACAAGTCCAGAGGATGCTTATACCACAGCAGCCTGGTGTCCGGCCACAAACTCCACAGAGACCTGGTACTATAGCCCCCAATGCCCTGCAGGACCTTCTACGCACCCTCAAGTCTCCAAGCTCACCCCAGCAGCAGCAGCAAGTTCTAAACATCCTCAAATCCAACCCTCAGCTAATGGCCGCTTTCATTAAACAGCGAACGGCCAAGTACCATGCCAACCAGCCGCAGCAACTAGCAGGTCAGCAACAGCAGCCCGGCCTGCCCCCAATGCAGGCCATGGCCATGCCAGGCGGGGCAGTGCAGAGGCCAGGGATGCCCCCACAGCAGCCCCAACAGCCTCCTGCACAAGGCATGGCAGCATTAGGGGCTCAAGGGCAGCTGCTGAACACTGCACACAACAACAACCCCCAGATCCAGGAGCTCTACCGTCTTAAGCTCCTAAGGCAGCAGCAGCAGCAGCAACAACAGCAGCAGCAGCAACAACAACAACAGCAAGGAGTGATGCCACAAGGCCATCCAGGCCAGTTCCCTGCACAGATGCAGGGTACCGCAGCTACATACTCTCAGATCCGTATGCAGCAGCAGATAGCCATGCAGACAGGCCCAGGAGCAGCTGGTGGACCTATGGGCCAGCTCCCACCCATCTCTCAGATGTCCCAGCCTGGAATGGGGATGGATTCCACCCAGACTTTGCTTCATCAGCGAATGCTCCAGCAGCAACAGCTTCCTCAGCAGCAGGCCATCCTCAAGCAGCAAATGGGTTCTCCTGCCCAGCCCAGCCCAATGAGCCCCCAGACACATTTACTGGCCGGACAGTCCCAGGGTGGAGCTCACCTCCCTGGCCAGTCCACACTCGCCAACACCCTTGGCAACCAGGTCCGTTCCCCTGCACCCGTCCAGTCCCCCTGTCCACCTTCGCAACAGCCGCCACATTCCAGTCCCTCACCACAGGTCCAGAATCAGCCCCAACCCTCACCGCAACACCCGCCTCCACCACACTCGGGTTCCCCCCACCCGGGACTTGGGGGCCCACTGCAATCCATGGAGCAGGGACACTTGGGGACACCAGAACAGAGTGCCATGCTCCCGCAGCTTAACACACCCAGTAGAGGGGGCCTGAACAGTGACTTGGGGATGGTGGGAGATGCTACAGGTGACACTCTGGAGAAGTTTGTGGAGGGATTGTAGCATTTCTCCTGGGAACTGAAGAGCACAGTCTCGCTCCCAGGGACCCATCCTCCCACTCCTCCTTTCCCTTGGACTTGTTATGCTGTTAGCTTTGTTCCTTTCCTTTCAGTTTTTCAACGGTTTTTCTACTTGGTAAAAAAAAAACAAAGGTTATGTTATGAAAAGAGCAATTTTGGTCATGGAAAAATACAAAGAAAGTCAACACATTAAGGGATTGAAATTTGGAAGGGTATTTCCTTCTTAGGATGTTGAGGAATTTGCAAGATGCTTCTTATTGAAATTTAAATCACAAAGAATATATTTTTGGTTCTGACCAAATGTGTTCAATAATCAGTTTATTTTTGTTTGGTTTGTTATTGGTATGTTTCATGCCTGTCGCATATTTTTTCTTTTTTTTTAAAAAAACAAACAAAAATGTACAATTTCATTATAATATTCATATCTTTTTATTTTGTACCTTTGGAAAAAGACTTAAAGCATTTTTGTGTTGAAACTGTAAAATAAGTTTGTCTGGGAATTGGGCCAGGTTTTTGTTCTCAAACGGTTGTAATCTAGTGTTGTATCATTACTCCATGATGATGATGCGTTCAGGGACAGAGACTGCTCCCTTCTCTTTGTGTGTATGAAGAGCACTCACTTGTATTAAAGTAGGAAATGGACTGCGCCAGGTTGTGTACACACAGGCATGTATGCAGGCACACATGAAGACACTGACACAAACCCTCACAGTCACTAAGAAACACAGCTTTACCTGGTTTCACCAACAAAGACACAAGGACTGCAACCTACATCTCAGTGGCCTGGAATTTAATAAATCTGTCTTGCAGGTGTAGAAAATTGTTGCTTTGACATTAAAAAAAAGAATTTGTCATACGTTTTTGTCATACAAATGTTGTAAAGTGTAAAGAGAGCGTGAGAAAAAGACCAGTCCCCTAAGCTGAGGTGGAATGATCACCGGTTGTTTGTAGGCTACATCTTGGATGATGCCCTGTCCTCTGAATTTTACACTAAGTTGTGTGTTATCTAGGGATGAAGGACATGTTTGAGATTCACCCTGAAAATTGAAATGTTCCACAACCCTCATTCCTCTCCCGCAGAAACTTGAATTAGGGGGATTAACTTTTTCTCCAGTTGTAAATCAAGTTATTAAACAAAAATATTATAAATATAAGGAAAAGAGAGAATGAAATCACTGTATAAACTGGTAAAAGACTCATTTCTTACTTATATACCATATTGTTAAATAAACTGTGTGCAACAGAACTCCAGTACTCTGTTGACTAAATAATGAGCCGTCACTCATGTTTATCTGTTTGTTTGTATCGACTGCACAGTGCTTTAATCGTCAACAGTAAGAAGACATATTGGCAACAGGGATGAGAACACGCCGTAGAAACATTTCTAATGAAACCATTTGTTGTGAGATGGCTGCGATTGTCTGCTCTCCATCAGGTGGGAAAGTAAGTGTAAGTAAGTTTGCCTGAGGTTTTCGGGAGTTCACGAAAAAGGTAAATTCGGTACGTTTTTGTTATCAGTTACAACAACAATAATTAAAATTTGCATCGAGGAGTAGTAGTAAATGTGCATAACTATCAGTTAAAATATGTGGACACATGATCACTCTGACCAGCATGATCTTCATGTTGAAATCAACCATGTGTACAAGATGGAATAAATTAAATTGCATTTCGATGTACTTTTTGCTCTTAATTACAGACACGTAATTATTAAAGCTATTTCCACTATGCAGTTAGTGAACAGATTAGATATTTAGGTTGAAAAGCGCTTAAGCAGGTGTACCTAATAAAGCGGCTATTGAGTGCCTCGGACGACATTAGAAGTAGTATTTGTGTTACACGAGTCTATTACATGTAACGCTGCTGGTCCAATCACATGACCTTCAATGCAGCCCCTCATTGGTTCACTCGCCGTCACACATGAGCGGAAGCGCGAAATGAAGCAGTCGAAATAGATGTTTTTAAAAATAAACCGAGCCTCGTCAGGCACTTGAACGTTTTATTCACCAACTGTACGACAAATAACGTTATAGTTATGTTTTAACATTAGTCGCCACAGTAACGGACTCGAAGCTCAAGCCGAAGAAAAATACTTTAAAAAAAAACCTGGGTGAGGCTACGGTTGTAGCATAAACAGCTAGCTCACTACCTGATATTTTCTCTTCAAACAAAACGCTTCTAAAGCTAATTTTGTCACAGTATAACTCGGACGTCTCTCGTGATTGATACTTTTCGAGTAACAGGAACTAAATTCATTAAATTGTTCCTCTAGTGGACGTTTGTTGGACCCTGAAGCTAACTTGGTCCAATGAGGACATGTCGATTTCGCCTTCTGGTGCGGGGATAAGTGAACCATCATGGATGACTCGGACCAGGATTTTGTAGACCTCTGTTCTAAGTTGCTGAAACGAGTCCGCAGGAAACCAGGGGAGAACAAGCCGCCAAAGAGTGCAGAGCAGCGCCCCTCCACTCAGACGAGTGAAGGCGACAAGAGAAAGAAGAAAAACAAGAAGGATGGAGACTCTGGCTCAAAGGTCACTGGGACCCAGTCTGTCTGCACTGGAACAGGCCAACACTCAGCCAGTGGAGGGACAGGAGGTGATTCAAGAGATGCTGGGTCTTTGGCTGTTGTCACTTCATCAACATCATCAACAACAACAACAACAGCAGCAGGACCCAGATTTGAAAGAGGTATGTCAGCGAAGGACAAAGTTCTCCTCAAAATGCAGCAGTTCAAGAAAACCAGTCCTCCGAGGATGACGCACAGAGACACGAGACAGCAGATGAACCTAGACGGTCCACAGCTACGAAGACAAGGTGACATAATGCTCACAATGTTACCGTTTAGTAGGAATTAACGCTTTGGGTAACAACATACAATTGGGATCTGTGTGACGTGTTGTAACTTCCAATTATATATGTGATTTATTATTGTAAATGGAGTTTTATAGATTTAAAACAACATGGATTGTGCAGGGCATAAAAAATATAAATCATTAAATCATTGTTGTCTTCAGTGTCAACTGTCTGGGTCTCTGTTGACAGCAAACCCAAAGCAGAAAAACATTAACACCATATACTTATGAATCAAAAGTCATATCATTATCACAACAGTCAACAACAATGTTATTGCATTTCTCATTTCTCCACCCTCCCCAATATTGTGCAGCTCTCTTTTATATGTGTTTTGAATCGGGTTCACTCTGCTCTCTTTGTGCAGGTTCTCCAGAACCTTGCAGCTCTGGTCTCCACACAAACAGCGACGAGGCACTGGCTCTGCGGCTGCAGCAGGAGTTGGACAGGGAGGAAGCGCAGGCAGAGATGGTCGACCTGGAAGATGGAGGTCTCTTCTTCTGTCAGATCTGCCACCGAGATCTGTCTCACATGACTCCTGAGGGACGAACGCAACATCTAAACAGGTATGGACATTTTTATTCCTGTTATTGGTGCTCGATCGATGGGGTCTGTAAAGGTTCTCGTTCATCCAGTTCATTGTCATCTTCTCCCAGTCAGTATTCAAGAGTTATTGGGAGCATCACCTGATGTGTGGACACTTTTTGTCAATCCTGACAAGCATCCAGTGTTTATTTAATTACTCTAGTATCCTGTTTGCCACATTGACAGTGAGAATGATCCATCTTACTAGGTGTTTAGATGACAGTGAGAACAGTGCCCCGATTCCTCCTCCTCCTCGTGTTCTGGACTGTCCCATCTGTGGCAAGACGTTCAAGTCCCAGAAGAGTCGTTCCACCCACCTGAAGCGCTGCTCCTCGGAGATGGGCGTACCTCCAGCGGTGTTGCTGCAAGCTTTGCAGAGACAGGCGAATGAGACTCCAAATGTCTCCACTGTCAACACCGCGTGAGTCATCCTCATTTCAGTCCAGCCACAAGACAACGGCATGATGTTCATTTTCAGTTTTATAAATCGAGAGAAAATGTTGAACTTACCCATGTCATGTTTCATCACTTGCCTTCCAGCTTTTATTCACGAAGGCCAATTTTCTTTTCTTTCATATAGTGCACAAACGGGGGGTACGAAAAGGAAAGGCCCCTCAAAGCCAGGCCTCCCAGTGAAGAAGAAGCCCAGGAAGAAGGCTGATCCTCTGGATGAAGACACCATGGTTGCTCTGGCTCTGTCCTCCTCCCTGCTGCAACGGGAGAAGGAGGCACACGGAGAATCAAACACAGAGCCTGCTGCCTCTCACACCGCAGTGACCACAGCACTGAAGTGGAGACCAGATGGAGGTATAGTTGTAGTATTACTACATCATCTGTGTGCATCAAAACATTTGTCAATACTATTGTAATATTAGTGTATAGAATTATAATGCTTGTAATATGTAATATTATATTATGTCTCAGTGTCAGATGTGAGATAACATGGTATATGGTCATGGTATTTTCAGGTCCAAAGTCCAACGGAATTTCTGTAGCACTTAGAAAAGAAGCCCTCTGTGTCGGCCAACATATAAAAACCCAGTCTTCTTCTCTTGTAGCAGCTAAAGGACGTGGGAAGAAGAAAAGGACAGTTGTCCCTCGTCCTCCTCCGATCCTCTTGGTACAGGATGCTGGGGTGGCCCTGGTGAGGCTGCAAGAACGCGTTTCGGCTCTCCTCCTACGTAACCGGGCGCCCTCTCCCCCAACCCCGACCCGCTGCCCGAGCAGGCTGTGTGGTTCAAACGGTGCTGCCTCCCTCTGGCAGAAAAGTGCTCTGCTGAACAGCGACTCCACCGGTCTGTCTGATTTCTACACCCCGGAGCTCAGAGAGCTCATTACACCCTGGGAGACAGCAAAGGTGAGGCATGTGACAATAATACTACTCACAAAAAATAGGAATATTTGACAAGAATATCCCTATGAAGAGTTCATGCTACAGTCATATTCTACCGTGAAAGCAGGGCATTTAAGTAGAAGGATGCAATGGTACTAATTTCTTTATCTCAAACAAGACCAGTGGTGGCAATACCACAACAAAAAGTCTTGCATTTTGCAAACCGATGGAAAATGGGCAGCAGTTCAGTCCACAGTGACCTTTTATTGAAAAAATGAGCTGTAGATGCCACTGTGTCAGAGTAAATGCACATGAAACACAGGATTTCTTTCCCTTGCCTAAAAATATATTGCATTTTAAAGCAAATATCACCTTTAAAATATGCAGTAGAAGCTTATATATGCATGGAGGTCATGTAACAACATGTGGACATGAGCTGTGTCCACATGTCTGATAATAATCAAGTCTGATGCTGCTGAAGTGAAGCAGAGTAAAATGACAGAGGTTTTAATAAAGAGATGTCTTGGCGTTCTCTCCTTTGGCGCCATCTGTAGCATTTGAGATTTCCTACCAAATTATTAAAACCCATTTTTATTAACAATCAGCTGAGTTAAATAAAAGAAATTTAAAAAAAACAATATCGTCCAATTTCAGGCTAATGAGGCGTCCAACAGCGCTGGTAACAAGCCTGAGTCGTCTCTACAACCAGAGAATGAAGGGACTCCTGTCCCAGGGTCCGGAGCCTCCATCCTGCCATCTTCCACTCAGACCGCAGCCTCAACCCCAGAGACAGGGCAGCGCCTAGTGGGCAGCCAGGCCCTACGGGACCTAATGGAGCTGGCAGAAGA
Source organism: Microchirus variegatus (assembly GCF_963457635.1). Lineage (NCBI taxonomy): Eukaryota > Metazoa > Chordata > Actinopteri > Pleuronectiformes > Soleidae > Microchirus > Microchirus variegatus. Next base: position 9,146,702 of record NC_139820.1, on the reverse strand, counting down.
CGGCATGACCCTCACACAGTGCAGAGACACTGCATCGGGCCACGCTAAAGGTTATATACTATTAAATATTAGCATGTTTAATGTAAAAAGGGAAGCAAACATGTTGAACAAAACAAGTTTTGAGTGGAAAACTCAAACTGTTGTAATAACGCATCAAGTACTTGCTTTATATTGACCACAAGTACAAAACATTTAACGCTCAGTAAAAACCAAACTGATCATAAGTTTTCATCATGTCTGTCTTCCACAGACAAACAGAGCAGCACCAGTCAGCCCACAAACCTTCATCTCAGCGGCTTTGTCCTGGAGGAGGAAGAGGAGGAAGGGGCAGAGGAGAAGGCTGACCTGTGTGTGAGTGACTTCCTGCCAAAAATGGACATTCGCAGCCAATCGGGGAGAAAACACGATCGGCCACGAGGAGACGAACGAGGCAACCATCGATCAGTAAGACCAGTTTTTTTTTAAACAGTATTTTTTTTTAATCACATAATTTAGTGCACTTTTTACAGCATGATTTGATCTTTTACATATATAAAACTACAAACTATATACTAATATACATAAATTAAATACAGTAAAGCTGTGATATGCCCATAGTGTACATTATAGTTCTGCAAAGCCAGCCTCGGGTCAGGGCTCTACATCTACATCTAAATCGGGGAAGGGAGGACATATTCAATCAATCTTGGTTTATATAGTACTTTTCATGCATATAAAAATGCAACACAAAGTGCTTTACAGTGAACTGAGCCCAGTGTTTCCCTCTCCAGGTTGCCATTTCTAGACTATCATCCGACCTGAACAGCATGGTGAACAACCCTCAGCTCAGCGATGTGCAGCTCCAGGTTGACAGTGGAGAGGTCTACTTTGCCCATTCCTTCATGGTGTATGCTCGCTGCCCCCTGCTGGCAGAAATGGTAAAAGTCATTAAGTGTGTGTGTGTTGCAATCATAACCAAAGCCCTGCTACAAACCAGACATGAAGAGTCATATAGAAATGAATTGTTCACAATTGATCTGTTTTAATCACTTCACCAGCCCGATAAAGCTTTCTTATTTGAATCCAATATTTGAAACATTTTATTGAACATTTATTTTGCCCCGTGTCATTCTCTGTGTCATTCTCTGTGTCAGGTACATGAAAGTGGTTTCGGGGTGCAGGAGGAAGGAGTTCCTGCAGCTCAGAGGGTGTTGATGAGTGACATCCCAGGACAGGCAGTGTTGGCTCTACTGCAGTACATTTACACAGCCCACTGCTCCATCCCATCGTCACTGCAGCCGCATATACAAGAGCTGGCATCCAGGTGAGAATGTTCAGTGTGTGGTGTTCCTCCCATGTTAACCTTCTCTTCCCTGACCCTGTATTTGGAGTCCGTGCTCGTAAATGACATGCCCAAACTAAATAGAGTAAATCTCTGCAGTTACAAGCTTTATGTGGATTATCTTGGTATCAAAATAAGGATAACACTTAGCTCTGGCTTACATTGGCCAATTTGGGTTTGACATCTCGTTTTAAACCTCTAAACCGGTAGAATCAGGCTCTGGTCTCCAAATGTGAATGACTTCATTAGCGAGTCAAAAGTACATAAATGTGTATGACGCATTTGTGCGGACATTGGCCGGGTACTGGTGCCGTGGGCATCAGGGGAAGAAGAGGTTAAACATTTTTATTAATCTAAGATGTGTTTATTTCTGCATATATTCCTTATTCTTCTCCTTTTCTGTTTCATTCAGATTTGACTTGCAGGAGCTGCACCAGCTTTGTGAGCTCCACGCAGAGGAGGCGCCACCTCAAGGAGATGAGGCAGACCACGCAAACCAGGCTGAGGATGCCAATGACCAAACAGACCAGGCCTTCATGGACCTCCTGCGCTCCATGTGGAATGAAGAGGATGAAGACAATGAGGGCACAGATTCCGATGGAGGAAAGGATGAGGAGGAAGATCATCATCAAACCGATGATGTTACGTCTGGAGAGAGAGAGTTGTGTGAGGAACAAGTGAATGAGGAGGAGTTGGAGGAGATCTACAACTTTGCCGCCACTCAGAGAAAGAGGGTAGAGGAGAACGACAGCATAGAGGAAGAGGAAGAAGAGAGAAAGTTAGCTGATGATGAAGACTCTTTCCCAAAACTGACAGAACCTCAAAGAGGCATCAGTAATGTACCCCTAAATCCAAACTCAAAACTTAAGCCACATCCCAGCCAGGATTTCAGCTACAACCGTCTCTTCTCAGAGTCTTTTGGAGTTTATAAGGAAGAGAACATCTCGCCCTCAACCTCAACATCTGGTCCATCAAAAACACAGACCTCTCAACGCCAGAAACAACAGTCCTCCTGTAAACCTTCAGGGGAACTCTCTGTCAGAACTTTGCTTCAGTTCTCACCAAGCATAGTTGACGACTTTTCACCCAGCCCTCCACCCAGTACATCCAACCTGCCTGTGGCAGGTGTGTCTCCTGCTCAAGTGGGGGACTATGGTGGTGGTGGAGATGTGGAAACAGAAGGATGTCGGTCATTAAAGCGAGAAAGCCAAGGTTCGCGTGCCATTTGTGTTCCCCCTTCTCCCGATTCATCTCTGAAAAAGAAGGAACCTGAGCTCATAGTTCTGTCTGACTCCAGCGACGAGATGGAGGTGGATGTTGCTGTGCTTAGTTCCCGTAGTCTACATTCTCCTCGTGCTGTTCAGAAGCTGCAGACCTTCACCCAGATCAGAACTCATTCGATCCCAGAACCTAGTGAAACCATCATGGAGAATAAGGTGTCCAGTAGTGTAGAGCTTAGTCCTAGTGATCCTCCTGATGGTCATCCAGGTTCAGGTTGTGATTCTCTAGAGGTGTCCTGGCTGATCCCGTCCACACCGGTGCATCCTGGAAGATGCAACAAGATCAGCTCCAGTCAGTCCAAAAGCAGCATTTGCAGGACACAGCTGTTCCCTAAAGGTGGCACTTCCTCGCCCTCTTCTCCTTTTTCCTCACCTGCTCTACCATCTCATTACAGTCTTCACAACTCAAGCAGTGAAGCCAGAGTTTCCAGCAAAACTGGCCCAACAGAGATCAGCATTCCCAGGCTGAACCTGGAAGCAACGGTTCCCTGTAGCTCTGGTTTGGATCCCAACTTTTCTCCTAAAAGTGCCAGAGGTTTTGGTGTAAATAAGAACAGAGAAATGTCTTCAGTACCTCAACACCAACATGAGCCTTCACACCTCCCAAGCTCATCTCGCCGTCATCCTCTCAGTGCTTCCTTGAAGCAGGATACACCGCAGCACGTCCAGCCACAGCCCTACAGCAGCACTCCCCTACATACTGAGCTCCAACTGCCCCCTGTCCTTCCTGCCACCTCTCCACTCACCAGCAGCCTTGATAAACAGAGGACGATCAGTCAGGGAAGGGACAGCGCTTCGTCGGAAAGCCTAGAAACGACAGAGTTAGGGAGCTTTCATCTCTCCCCCTTATCCAACCCTTCAGATCCCCCCTCTTCTTTGTCTCACAACAAAGGTCTTCACTGTCCACAGAAACACAACAAGTCCTTGAGTGACAGCCGATGCCCCCAAGAGTGCAGCAGTCGAACAAACACGGGGGCTGAGTTCAAGAGAAAAAATGAAGATTCGCATAATGAGAGTGAGCAGGAAAATGTCAAAGAAGGAGGTGGAGAACCAGGTGTTGTGGAGTCCAGTTTCCAGCAGAGCTTCATGGACGAACCTCCCATAGCTTTTAATGACTCTTGGGGCCTCGATGCCTACGCAGGGGCCGACCCCGGCTGCTTCAGCTTGAGGCTGGAGGACAGTGGGGGGTCCAGCCAGCAGGAGCACAGCCTCGGACGAGGAGAAGCTGCCAAATCGTCGTCCTCTGACTGTCCGCCTGCACCATCTGTTTACCACATCCGATCAGGGAAGAGCTGCAGCACGGCGGTTCAGTCCTCTCCATCTAAAACCCATTGCGCACAACCACCAGCCAGTGTACAGGCTCAAAGGAAACCCTCCTTCACCTCATCACCACCAGAGATAAACAATAGCCTCATGGACCCCAAAGTATGGGACAGCTGGGAGGAGGAAGATGAAGAGGTTCTCCCTCTCAGTCAGAGGGTGAATCCCTCAGCTCAACTCAGAACGCCAGGTATGAAGGCTTTAAAACACACCGCATATACAGGAATTATTGTCCTCACAAAGAAAGAGCTGTAAGTTCATAACTTATGATCAAATGTCTGTTACTCAACAGCAGCGTCGCGCAATAAAATGCGTCGCTCCGTGGTGCCCATCACTCCCATGCCTCACTACTCTGACATGGACACACCAGAGCTCAAGAACAAACTCAACAGGTGGGTGCCTTCACTCTCATCACCGTCCTCATGGTTTCCTTTATGGCCAAAAAAGTCAGATCGTTAAGGATTAAGTTCTACTTCTGAGCGAGAGTTTGTGAAATGTTTATCACAGTGTATTTTCTGTCCATTAAGAATTGTACAACCGCAATTGAGGCAAAATATTTAGTAACAATTATGAGTTGTGTCTACCCACACTTTTATTCATCAAAAGAGTTGCAAAATGAATAGAAAATATAGTCAAGACATTGACAAGATGAGACATAATGATTTTTATTCAGATTAATAATATTAGCAAACACAATGTACCATTAGAACACTGGAGAGATGGTTGCTGGAAATAGGCCTCTATACACCTATGTACATATTCCATTAAAAACCAGACGTTTGCAGCTAGAATAGTCGTTTACCACATTAACAATGTATAGAGTGTATTTCTGATTCATTTAATGTTAATTCATTGAAAAAAAGTGCTTTTCCTTCAAAAATAAGGACATTTCTAGGTGACCCCCAACTTTTGAACGGTAGTGTATGTTATCAAGCTGTCAATGAGTTTACCTCATACATGCATGCATGTCTTGAATAAGACATGAAGTAGTAGGACAAACAGGTTTTACCAGTAACAATAATTAGGGTTCAGTTCCAGGTTTAAAGGAGCCATGGTTGGGTCACACTAGTTCCTCCTCGGCGTGGGCGTCATAGCACAGCTGCACGAAACTGCCGGGAAGTTGTTTTATATGTGACAAAGTCTCCTCTGTTAAATAATAAGATTTTAGACATTTCCTCTGCTAAATGTTGGAGATTAACGCATGTTTTCAGGATTTTTAAGTGATTTTAAACTGATCTACAGTTCAGAACAGCATTGTTCAGTTTGATTCTTGTGTCGGACGTCACGCTGATGACTCTTAAGTACCCCAGAGCAGGTACTATTGCTAATGGAAAAGCACCATAAATACATGGCACTTTAACCTGTAGTAGCAGGCTGTTGGTTCCATCTCTTTGTTTGTCCACATGTCACAAATGCTTCTTACTTCGCCCGCTGTACAGTTTTGGTGTTCGGCCTTTACCAAAGCGCCAGATGGTCCTCAAACTGAGGGAGATCCATCAGTACACCCATCAGGTGGTCAGCTCGGACTCTGACGATGAGGCACCCTCGGCAAGACGCACTCTTCAAGTGAAGCCCCCTCCTAAAACCAGTTCAGCAGCCGCCAGCAGCAAGTCGGTCTCCTGTAGCCAGACTGTGACGTTCAAGGAGCCCAGAGCACCTGCTGCTGTTTCCCCTCTGAAGCAGAGAGGAGAGGAGGAGGAGGAGGGAGGAGAGCTGCTGTCTGCATCGCAGGGCTCTAACACTTCTTCAACAGCTGCCAGTGAAGAATCTGAAAGGTATGATACGATGACACAGAGAGCTCACAGCAATTTTTAAAAGGGGGCATATTATGCTAAATCAACTTTTTAATTACTTAAATCCTTATATTTGGGACTATGTAGGCCCTATCAGTCGCCAAAGTGTGAAAAAATATGACTCACGCATGTTTTTGTGGTCCTCCTCAGTCTAAGTACAGGAGATAAAACACGCAATTTTGACTTCCGCACTCACTGGGACGTCACAATGCGGTAAATTCCTGGAATTGTTGTCTCGCAGAGCTCCGCTTTGTCTGCAAAACGTTCTATTCTTGGCTCCACAGTGCAGCACAGAGTTCTACACAAACTTCCAGCCTCAGAGGATTTATCTGTCCAGTGGATACATGTTATATATGACGACAATGTACCTGCTGGAGCCTGCAAATGATCACTTTTCCAAATGCTAACTGCTGTTAGCTCCTTTTACTTTTTTTTGAGGTGGACCTTTAAGGCTGACCTGAAGAGATACTACTAAACAGAGCGTTCTGAACAGGGCTGTTTTGGCAGGGTGATTGAACTGCTGTGGTGCTTCTTCCCTATGGTATTTTGACCAAAGCATCTCACAGACATGTTCATTAGGACACTAATGAAGGCTAACTTGTAGAAATAGAGTATAATATGCCTCCTTTAATAATCATCAGGTCCAACCCAGAGCTTTGTCCCTCAACCGATGGCGACTCGGACAGCGACGGCGGCGTTTCTGCCTCGCAGGCTGCGACCCGCCACCAGGATCGCCTCCAGGCAGTGCGCTCCTTCATCCTGTCGGACTCCAGGCTCTACAGTCAGATCCTCCAGTACCAGCCTCTAGTTCTCTCTGAGCTCCAAGGGCGACTCAAGGCGGCCGGGATCCGCCTGGGTGCCGCCAAGCTGGTGGATTACCTGGACTCCCAGTGCATCACCTTCACCACAGCCAAGCCAGGTCACTCCGCTCCCAGCCGCAGGCGAGGCAAAAGGACAAAGGCAACACTTGTAAGAGGAGCAAACGGCAAAAAAGCTGTCTCAGGTACACTTTAAAAACACTGTAGCTGCAGGAAACGGTGGTTTTTAGTTCAGTGTTAAGAACATTTTGTCTTAAAATGACTTGCAGTGATAAAATTAAATTATGAAGTTTTAAATGGACCGCGTGGGTGTTGGCACGCGGAATGGTTTTATTAAAACTATGAAAACACAGGAAAGTTTTCTGTCAAGTATTGTTTTAAAAGTTGAACTGAAAATAAAAAAATGGCAAAAGATAAAATTTGCTCCGTCAACACCAATCTGTTTATCTTCCATCTGGACTGAAACAAAGATTTATCTTTAAAATGCTGTTTTTCCTTCTCTATTATCACTAAGTAAAGTATTCGTGTAAATCGGGATGAAGAAATGATTCCACACAGTTTTTTTTTTTTTTGAAAACCCATTTTTTTTTATACTGTTTTTGTTCTCAAGTATATTTAAATTCCAAGATCAGCAAAGACAAACATACAGCAGAGCACACTTGAGAAAGGAGGAGGAAGAGGTTCTCGAACAAGCACAATCTCATAACTTCTATCCAAAAAAACGTCGTTGAGTAGAAGGAGAGAAAGAGAGCACAGCACAAAGTCAGGTCAGTGCTGTGTTCACAGTCAGGCCCGCGTTTGTTGCCTCAAATCGAATTCCAAATTACGCACTGGCCTCTCGTGCCGCAGATCCTGGGGGACGGACTCTGCTCCTCCCTCGCTCCTGTGATGCCTTCACCGATTGGAGCATTGACTGCTGAACTTTCTGCTGCTTCCTGTGCACGTTTAAAGCCTCAGACCATCACGACAGGTTGGCAATGTTGGCAAGGAAGCGCTGAGCCCACCACTCGTCCAGGTCGATGGGCACAAAATCTGAGTAGGAAAAAAAACAAAAAAACATCTTTACTGCTGTGATTGATTCATTTTGTTCATTAATTATTGTTTTTTTTGTCGAGTCTAGGTTAAGAAACGAAGGATTGGGTGAAGCTGACGGGGCTGAGCAGGTAAGGCTAAAAAGTAGGTGGAGTTTGAGGGCACATAAGTTGACCATTAAGTTAAACAACTGTAACACTTGATAATCGTAAGATAAAAAGAGGAGAAAACAAAACCTATTTTTACTTTACTTGAACTGGGCAAATAAGATAAGTGTATCAGTAAAATAATTACAGTAAATTTGACTTTATATGGAGTTATTTTCGCAGTGTAGGTTTGCATGTGATAGACAAACACAGTTCTGTGCAGCCCTATGACTGAAAAAGTGGCGTGTTTTAAGGTAATTAATCCAACTGTATTTATGTAAAGGATGTGACATTTCTGGCTCATGAGAATAGCCCTACTCAGAGTAAAATTAAAGATAATCTCGGAGCCCTTGAGTGACAGTGTGATGACCTTTCGGGTCAAGAAACCAGCACAGACAGGTTTGATTGAACCAAGACAAAACAAAGCAATCAGACGGCGGCACAGTTTCATTAACTCATAAACTATAGAGAAGAGTTAAAAATTAAAGGTACAGATAAAGCTGAGATATGAGAGCAGCCATTCATCTCTCCTGTGGTGATTAACAAAAAGGGCCGAGATTATAGGCTCAAGGTTCACGAGGTGACAGAGCAGGGAGAGCGCTGTAAAACGGACAAAGAGAGATTTGATAAGACGAGGGAGGATTACTCTGTTGTTGTTGTTTTCTTTCAAGTTAATGCTACATACATACAGTAGATTCAAATTGGGGGTAAACAAAAAAAAATGCAGGTACTTACTCTTCATCGCAGCACTGGGGGTCTTCTCTGTGTACTGGACGGGCCCAGGCCTGTTGGTCGACTCCCCGCTGCCCCCGTCCCCCAGCTTCTGCTCCAACTCCTGCCACGCTGCACACACAAAAACACGTTAGCACTCTTGCCTTTGCAGCAAGAAGCCATTTATACATACATACTTATATACATGTGTATATATGTATATACATATATGTATATGTGTGTGTGTGTATATACATATATGGGATATAAATACACACATACATATGGGATACACACACATGTGTATGTATACATATGTATGTATGTATATATATATATATTAATGACTTTCAGTGATAAATATATAATATATAGTGATACATATGTATATATAAACATATATAATAATAATAATTATAATGCATTATATTTGAAGGCGCCTTTTCAAGACACTCGAGGTCGCCGTATATGTATATATACATATACTTAGTAATCGATTAATAAGTGATTCATTGATTAATTGTTTCAGCTCTATATCCATCCACTAAATAATTCAACTAAATAGATGTTAATAACTACTTTGATGTTGGAGAGAAAGAGACGTTTAAGACTTTTTGAATGAATGATTTAGGACATTTTAACACCAATTAAGGCCTTGTTTTTGGATGAAATAATTCAAAGTATCTGAATGGAACCTTGTTTTGCAAAAGGTTTTGAACTGAAACATTCCTGAGAAAATCCTCCGCTGCTTCACAGCATCGGCAGCTGAGTGGTGTGGTGTGCGTTTATCAGCTTGTTTCCCCTGCTTCACCCCGAGAGATAAGCTCGCGAGGCTGAGGCTCACAAACTTCCAGCCGCACCCTAATACACTTATGTACATTTCAAATTAAAAGAGCGGATTACACAAACCCACTGTATGTGTTCATACGGTTAAATTCTCCGCAAACACGCCAGGAGGCAACTTAGTTGAGTTGTTTATTCCAGCTCAATGAGCCTTTTTCACCTACAATGACTCGACAGACTTAGAAGTCTGAAAAGAGAAAAGCTCTCCTCTCCTTATCTGAACTTTGCGGCGACAAAAGAACGCCGCACTGCTGGCAGCGCTCCAACAGTAACACAGCTATCTACTTCATCATGATTCAGCGCCTCGCATGTCATTCGTTTGCACCATTCACCGGCGCCGAGGCATGCTGGGTAAACTTCAGTACAGGGTGAATAGTGTGGCTCTTTGACTCCCGTTTTCTTTTTTTGTCCCTCTCGTTGGAGAGAAACATTACTCGCATAATAATGTATGCAACTTTTAGTGCAGCCGTGTGCGTTTGCCACTACTGAGGAGCTGTGAGAGAATGAACGGTAAAATGTGGTCTCTGAAGGTGTAAACGCGATAAAGTACCAGAAACTTTCCATAGTTTTTGGGAATTTTGGAAATATTCCAAATTGGAGTTTTTCCACAGGAACTATGGGAATGAACTGGTAATTGAATTGTGGAACTGTTTGCTGCATTTTTTTGAGCTCTTGGCGTTCTTCATGTGATTGTCTTTGCACAATATTTACACATAAACAAAGACTTTCCATTGACGTTAGACGGTGTGTAAAGCCTCCTCACGGGTTAAGAAATGAAAAACCTAATTATTGACTTTTGGGTGTAACCTGGAGAGAATGATCTCCAGTCTGCTCTGGATGCTGTGACATCATCACCCTCCCACCTGTTGATCCCCCCCCCCGTGAGACTCACCTTCATACACGAATCTGACGTTCTCCTCATGTGCAGGAGTGAATCCCTCTGCGGGGCCGTCGGCTCTGTGCGCGGCCGCGTTGTGGTAGCGCTTCCCGTTGAGGCGGTTGAATACGATCTTAGGGGGCGGAGAACTGCAGAAACGTGGAGGGGGTTCATTAACAGATCGTGTCACAACAAAGCAAGGGTTTCTAAGTGTGAAGGCAGTGACGATGCAGGGTGGTCAGAGACTCTGTCTTGTGCTGGTTGTAGGTGAAGGAGCGCACACTACACTGAGGAAGAGACTGTTTCTAGAGTTCAAAGAGCCTTTTGACACCTCACAGAAAGAGGTTGTAAAATGTGTTTTCTTTGTGTTTGCTTCTCTTACAACCGTTAACAGTTCTTAACACGTTTCGCACTCTAATCCTGTTCCCGTGCCCTACATTTAAATTTACTTTTTTCAAGGTGCTTCCACTCTGTTATAGCAAAAACCCACAATGCACTGCAATGCATTCTGGTCAAAGGCGGCTTGTTGTTTGTACATAGATTGCTGTTAATAATCCTATTCCTTCTCCTTAAAGCACATTTTATTCTATATAGGACAGAAATGGCTGCAGTTAAATAATGCTGAAGTTCACTTTTGAGTGTTTTCTCCGCCTTTTCTAACCTTCAGTATCCCAAATCATTGACTCAAAATGTTCAAAAATGGTCTTTTATTTTTAAAAGCAGATTTAAATAGGAAACGTGAGGATCATATCTTCTATATTAATGTGACTTTACTTGCTTGATTCTTGCAAGAATGACTTTATACTTGAAGTACGCACCAAGAAAAAAAAACAAAGGGAAAATTATTTCTATTGCATTTTTTTTAAATCTACTTATGATAACAATAACGACAACCAATATTTATTTATATATATATATATTTTTTTTTTTAAATTAGACCCTACAGTATTACAGATACAAGCCTCTACCAAACGTGTGAGATGTCGGTTCATAATAAACCTGGTTTGCGCAATTCATAAAGTACAACATTCATAACAAGTGACATTAAGTGTTAAAGTGTGAGTTCAGCTTGATGCGTTTTTCAGTGAGATATAGTGACTTTAAGTGTGGTCGACCAAATGGTTGAGTAGTACCTTAAAGGGTTAAGAACTGGGACTTACTCCCATCTCTGACACACACATGCACGTTTTTATAAAGCATTCATAGTGAGGACATTAACCTATCCTTAACCATCACAACATAGTGCCTAACCCTAACACCAGGTATTACCCCTGAAAAACCATACCAGACCCATACAAGAACACAAACACACACTACTTACTTCGTCGCGAGCCAAGTCGTCGGCTTGAGCTTTAAGTCGCTGAATTTGCTCTCGAGCTGTTGTGTGGGACCTGGGAGACATAACCCACCAGAGAATGGAATTAAATAGACATAAATCGCTTCCACTATTCCCACTTTCCCACCGGGATCACTAAAGGCGAATCTCTCTCAAACTTTCCCCACACGCAGCAGCAGCAGCAGCGCTGCGTGACGTGACGTAACGTTGCGTCACGCAGCGCGTGGAGAAGAAGGGTCGTCCAAAACTCACCTGTCCTCCGTTGTGTAACAAGTTTGCTGGGACCTCTGGTGATTGTGTACATCATGTGAACGACAGTTAGTCCACTTAGTCCGTCCTATGTTAAACCCCGCAGGTGCGAACGCCGACGCTGTCGCTGTCAGTTTGTCTCCACCTGACTCTCTGCAGACACGAGAGTGTCCTCAGCGCGGCTGTGTCGGTGTCGTTGGCCGGTGTCAGCTGCTCCACATTCGGCCTGCAGGAGAGTCTCGGTGTGTCTTCTTGACCCCTCCGCTCCTCTTGACCAGCAGGTGTTGAGCTGTGACGTACGGACGGGAAGAGAGGTGGCGTGTAGGTCACCCAAGGAGAAAGCGGCTCCACATGCCGGGAGAGAGAGGAGGGTAAACTCTGCTTCCTGGTGTCCAGGACAGACACACTCCTGGCCGGACACTGTGTCCTCTGTTCTCCCGCTGATGTTCCGGGACTACCGGCGATGCTTGGACGCTATGACGGAATGCAAGGACACGGCACTCTGCGATAATTCATCAGGACGTGAAGAAGATACCACGAGCCAGCGTCAAGCACGCCATGATGAAGACGAGCACTTCCGGTAAGGATTTTCAAAATAACACGTGCCTTAAAACTGGACGCATTAACAATATTTATTGAATAGTCACCAGGGGGCGACTTTGCTGCTCACAAAATAACTCCGTTTGAAGCGAAGTCTACGGGAAAATTTGAATTATTATTCGGCACTAGGGCCACTTTTTGTTACGCACCTTATAAATGTAGTGGTAACTAATGATAGTGGTTAGCACTCTCGAGTTTGCATGTTCTCCCCGTGTGTCTCCTATTTATCTTAAACATATAAAATGTTTACTTTTTTTTAATCCCAAGTAACCTGAGGCCAAAGGTCAGAAGAGCACAGTCCTAGAAATAGCCAATATACTCCACACAATCTCACAGTTCTCTGTTAGAGGAGCTGAGATTGATTTTTGTATTTTTATTTATTTTTTACGAAACCATATCGTTTACTAACACGTGTCGGGCTTTTATTTTGAAGTGTTGGGAATCGATTCATTTCCGCTGGTCGCACTGCTTTACGCAACTGGGCACCCCCTCTCAGTGACGTCACTACACGCCCCTCAGAAGAGGTTTTGGAGGAGGGGGGATCACCTTTCACCCAGACAGATAAACGTAAACAAAAATAAATAATACGCGTTGAAAATAATGAATTTGTGTTAAATATGGTTTCGATTTTATTTGACATCAAAAATGACATTTCCTGCATATTGTTCTGCACTTTGACAATGTTATTATACACAACATATTTTTAAGTCATTTGTAATGTAATCTGATATTATTTGGCCTCATAGTACCACACGCATATTGCTCTTTTCACGTTTCACTGCATCTAAGTGTACGACCTACATTTAACGCAGCGTGTGACGGCTAATTATTATTATTGATCCGAGTACTACAGGTGAAATCACATCATTGACAGCTGACAGTTTGCCTCAGCGACGATCAGCTGCTATAAGAAGCAGCTCAGACGGACTTATCCAGGATGATATCCAACACTACTCCCCCCCACACCACTCATGTGCACTATCTAGGTCAAATCACCTGAGTCTCCAGACCAAGAGGCTAATCATCAACAGTCCACACCCCCCAGGCTTTGTATTAACACAGCAGTGGGTAAACCGGGGTCAGACGAGAACCGGTCTGTTCTGAGGAAGATTTTTCTCAGTGTATCAGCGTCTACCGTTCCCCTCAAATGAACTTGTAGATGTGTTGATGAGAATAGACTTGTTTTGATAAGGTGAAAGAAATATTAATTGCATGTTTTCTTCCCCCGGACTCTCCGCTACACTGTTGATGTACTTGATCGTTCCAGTTTTGCAAAGCATTTGGCTTTTGCAAAAATGTCACTGACGTGCAAGAAAGCATCTGATGACAAACAGAAATAGTCTGCATTGCTTCAGTCTGATGTACAGTTTATATCTTATCTAAATCAAAGCTGACTTTTCTATGCTTCAGTCTATTTGTCATGCCTTCAGTGTCTCGTTACACTTTTTTTTTCTTTTTTTATCTCTACTGCAGTTAATTTTTAAAGCCCCTGTAAAAACTCCACACATTCACTGACTTGGTTTCTTATTACTCACAGTTTAAGTTACGTCTGGTTGCTTATTGATCGTCCACAGCAGTCGAGACCGGATCCCAGTTGAGTTTGGGTTGTTTTTCCCCAATTTTTTTTTTATTTTTTACTTAGGATAGTAATGCAAAAGTAATGGGTGGATTACACATTTTATACATTCATTCATTGTCTACCGCTTTAACACAAATAGAGGAACAACTATTCACTCTCCCATTCACACCTTCAATTAATCTTAAACATATAAAATGTTTACTTTTTTTTATTAGATTTAAATTCATTTTTCATTAGCATAGACTGTTCATAAAGTGGACGTAGTCTTTCGACTGCAAAACACATGGCACTATGATAGTTAATGCAATGTCACCTATTGGACAATACAAGCGGTCACCAGTGTCCACTCTTAGCTTTATCGTATTGTTTTATCTCAATGGGAACACAAGATCCAAAATTAACATCATGGGCTATTAAAGAAGACCCAAAACTAGAGACGGAGTGCATCAACTCCTCTGGAAAATGTTTACCAACGTTATAAATCAGGTGCTGGGTATATTGCTACTATATTACTAGGTATGAAGTACGCACAGTCCATGGAGCATATATAGTAAAGAGACACAACTGTAAAGGCAAAGGAAAACAAATCACTGCAGCTAGTAAATACAGTACATTTGATTGAAGTCCACTATGGCCAGATATAACAGAAATGGTTTGAACTGTGCATGAAAATAACAGGGGTGGCATAATTGTATGTTCTCTTACCTCATGCTACACGAGGTTGCTGAGAAATGTACGTTTGTATGTGCGTATTTGTGCGTTTTTGTTCACGGGAGTGTCAGTAATGAGGTTCGCAGTCCTCCACCAGGCTGTCTGTGATGTAGTTGACCTGCAGCACCTCCTGGTAGAACTCTTTCTCCACCTTTGTGTTGACTGTCCAGGCGACAACCTCCACCCCTCTCTGCGCCCAGTGCTGCACGTAGTCCCTGTGGACAGACACTCAGTAAGTAGTCGTTCAGAGATCATTTTTTACAGCTGCCGTTTTGACAAATGATAGCAGGAAAAGCACAGGTTTTACTGATCACATTAACAATGGCTCTGTCCCATGTAAACCAGAACTGTGCAACAGTTTCGTCTCGGGCCGAGGAAACTCACAACGACACGGCGTTCTTTTGTATCAGGAATGCCGAGATGCCACAGAGCTTCCACAGCACGTGGTGATGCCCCAACTCCAACGTGATGTCCATGAGTGTCATCCAGTGGTGTTTCCACGGCGACGAAAAGCGCCGGGCGCCATCTCCGAAGCGACTCAGACTCCATGGCCTGTGGGTCAGTGCTGTGACCACATCTGGGTCACTCTGTCTCATCTGGGCAGGAGAGAAAGTGCTGCTTAGAGTAACATCTTACTTTATATTTTGCCCCACCTTAATGGATTCTGAATGAAAGTCAATATAAATTAACTTATCATGACTTTGTATATAGATGATTTAACATCACTCTTACCCTGTAGATGACTTTAGGCTCAAACGAGCAGACGATGCTGCTGTTGTAGAGGACTGGGTGTTTCTTGTACAACTCTTTAAGGGCTGCGGCCGCCTAAGAGGAGAGCAGAGAAATGTGGTTATTACAGGTCAGTCCAACACTATATTATGTCATGATAACTGGATGGAGATCAAATGAATCAACATAGTAGCACAGAGAGCGAGAGTTCACATAATCCAAGTATTCTTTTTGTTTTGTTTGTTAGTTTTACTGGCTGCACCTCATCTGGATGACCTTTGACGTCAAAATAGATGGTGAGTTTGAGTTTGATGCACTCCTCCACTGCCTCCTCCAGAGTCGGAATCTTCTCTCCGGCAAAGTTCTCCCTGGTGACAAACAGATTGTGTAATATCATAACGATCAGGGATTCTCTGTCATAATAAATTACAATAATGCACGCATTTCTTTAACTATTTCTTGCACTTCTCAAAAGGTTAACTGAACAGGACGATTTGTAATTCAAACTCCTGTAACATGTCTCACACTCTCATGTCTCATGCACACCAACAGTATACAACTAGCAAATCTTTTTTTCCCTTCCTTCCAGCCAGCTTAACCTGCTACCACACCTCCAAATTGTTTGTTCCACTAAAACATGCTATACCATCCTTTTAGTAAACCTACACAAACATGTTTTCACCACTTCTGTTACTGTTGTATTGGCCCAAAACCTTAACCCTAACCCTATAAATACATTTCCTTCTCTTACCTGAGTCGATGTTTAGCAGCGGCGTCCAGTTTACGCAATTCAGAGAAACTCATCTGGCTGAGTGGTCCGGAGCGGTCAGTGGTGCGGTCCACGGTGTCATCGTGCATAAGTATTGGGACGCCGTCTGCTGAGAACTCCAGGTCCAGCTCGACGCCCGTTGCCCCATTTTTACTGGCCTGGTGAGAGGTGGGAGTCAAATATTTCAGTAGGTGTTTGCAATAATATCAATCAATATTTATTTATCTTTAATTAGGCCCTACAGTATTACAGATACTGGCCTCTACCTAACGGTTGAGACGTCTGTTCATAATAAACCTGGTTTGCATAATTCATAAGGTACAACATTCATAACAAGTGACATTAAGTGTCAGTGAGTTCAGCTTGATGCATTTTTCAATGAGATGTAGTGACTTAAAGTGTGGTCGACCAAATGGTTGAGTAGTACCTAAAGGGTTAAACACTTTTCAAACATTCATGCACATACATGTATTATAGCTATTTCCGCCATTAAACCCTCTTGTGTTTTTACACACAATGTGTTTGTACTGTGTTTTTCAGGCGTGTCATTTAGGGAGATGTGATTTGGAAATGAATAAACCATGCCCCGTTCCTCCTCTCACCTCCCGGATGGAAGCGATGGTGTTCTCCGGGGCGTCGTACCCACCGCCGCGGTGAGCGACCACCGATACCTTGCTGGCCGCACCTGCCGGGTGCAGCACCTGCTGGACTCGACTGGCCGGTACTTGAGGGAACCGGAACACGGCCAGAAACACGTAGAGGGAGACGGTGAGGACGGTTGACCACACCGCGCTCCGAGTGCCCAGCAGGACCACCACGAAGACGACCGAGTACAGGGTGATTTGTTCCCCCAGTTGCAGCATCGTTTCCCTCGTTTCTCACAAACCGCCCGTCCGTTTACCGTTAACTGACGCTCGTCCTGCTAAGTTCACTAAATGTCTCGATAAGGTCATGCTCTCCTTAGCAAAGCGATAATAATAACAACTGACCGTTAATGTAAACAAAAACACTGAGAAAAGCAGGAAGTGAGCCTCAGCTGAGCTGACGGGACGCAGTGTCACGTGTAATTCTCCAGTGGAAACAAACGGCTGCTTTCCCACAGGTTCCGCATACAGAAGTCGAACATGGCGATGAAAGAGAACAGGAAAACGGTAATGGTGACTCGACATTCCAACTTAGTAATACCGTGGCTGAAGATTGTAAGTGCGCCACAAGGAGGCACAAGTAAAAAAAATGAAGTAAAATTGTCGAGTACTTCCGGGTCAATGACGGAGTGAACTTCAGGACTTCAAGTTAGCCAAGTGCAAGTGTTCGTGTGTCTGGACTGTTTCTATTTCTGCAAAAGCGCTCGTCCCTGATCAGGATGTTGATGGTCAAGGTAAATTTCTATCCGTTTCTGTTTTTTTCACTCGTACTGTGCAACTTGTCAAAGAAAGATGGAAAGTTGAGTAGTTAGCTACCCATAAGCTAGCTGCTAGTGGCCTCTGTGGCTGGAGTGAATGACAGTCCATTTAGGACAGTGGTCTGCAGCCTAGCTACTTTGACAAAATGAAAAAAAAAACGAGAGCTAGCTAGCACAGTTTTTTATTTCAACCTAAACAAACTGAAAAAGGTCGTTTTGTCTGAACATTAACGAAATGTTGGCGTCCACAAGTGACTTTTTGAAGTAAACATGACACAAGTAGTGTCCAAATGTAAGCGGGGTATGTTTAATTATTTAAACCTTTGGCGAGCTAAGGGACTGAGAGCTACTGGTAGCTCGCAAGCTAATTGGAGACTCCTATTTTAGGATTAAAAGAGCCATTTTTGTCCCCTCTCCATCCAAATAAAATAAATCTGGAGCCGGAAATCATATTCGACCCATAAAATGAAGACGATACCACGTATAACGGTTTTTATACAGATATACTATATATTATTTTTACTTTATCCATGTCTTGCTTGTATGGTGTGCCTGAGGCCTGTGTCAACTTGACCTAAATGATGTTCTCTTTCTACAGATCAGATCAGTGCTGCTGTGCAGATCAACCTCCTATGTCCTGTCCTATACCAGAGGATCGCATCTGCTAACAGGTCGAACACCATATGTTAAGCTGCTTCCTGGTCACACAGCCATCCAGCAAAGCCTCCATGCATCCCTTGCACCTAAAATCACAGCTTTTGTCAGATACTCGGACTTGTCCTCACAGAAGTACACCATGATTTACACCCTGCCGCACATTAAGCTCCTTAGAGCCATTTCCAGGCTGAAACTCCTGCAAACTGCAATCACTGTGCTCATCCTGCCCCCAGTGTATGTCCTCTACCTCCAGGGATCTGCATCCCTTTCCCTTGTCAGTTATACAACAGCGATGGCACTGTTTGCTGGTGTCATGCTGTACACTGCCAGTCACTTTTTCAGGAGGGTTGTGGGGTTCATGTACCTGGACCCGTCTCAGACTACACTCAAAGTGTCTCACCTCACTTTCTGGGGCCGGCGCAAGGACATCTACCTCCCTGTGTCGGATGTAATGACCATTGCGGACACTGGGGACTTGACGACAGAGACGATTTTGAAACTGAAGCGATTCAGCAATTCACCGACTATGTATTTCTCCACTTATTATGGACGTGTGGTGGACAAACTGGGTTTTGAAAAGGTATTTAAATGATGCAACATTTTTTTTCTTAAATTTATGAACCCTTCATCTGAAGACGGGCTCTGTCAAGCAATATCAGACCTGACTGAGGGAGTGTTCATGTGTATACACCAGCAGTGCAGGGGCGGGTGGGAACAAGTCAGATATATCCATTGAAACTTGTCAATAAGTGGGTTGTTTGAGCTTTATTAACACAATATTTCTCTTGCCTTCTTCTGTATTGACATAACATGAATCACTTCCTCTGTGCAGTTGAAGAATGTCTGCAGGCAACACGAGAATTAAACTGCTATAATTACAAAGAACTACAGAGGTGTGTGGTGACGTGAGGCTTATCAGCATTGTGTGGTACTCATTTGGCAATGGTGTGTATGTAATAGAGTAGTAAGTTAAGTAAATTAAGCTTGTGATAGAAGGCTTTCTGGTCTTCAAAGTGGACATTATACAAATTAACTAGTTTTGGCAATGTCATACGATTACTTTTGTTGAGAAACTAGTGACTGAATGTGTGAAACGGAAAAGAATAAACATTTAAATCTGCTTTGTATAAGTGAGACATAACTGTGTTGTTGTTATTATTAACCCCAATTTGTCTGCTTTACCACCTCCAGAATCCCTCTTTTAATCATAGTTGCTATTGCTGATCCAACCTACTGGTCCCAGCTCATCACTTCATTCTGTAGTGTAGTATGTTCTTTGGACCACTAGATGTCCCCAGACTCCATCTAATATACTATTTGTGTTGGTTGTATGTCAGTCAGTAATCCTGGACTTGTGCTCTAAAATTGTATCACCTTATTAAGCTCTGATGCTACTATCTGCATCTGTGGTTCCTTTTACACCTGGCATGACTTAATGATTGTTACTTTGAGATAAATCAACCACTGCATCATTTGCTTTTCATTGTTTAGTTTTGTTTTCTGCATGAGATCATAGACGTGTCCATCATTTCCTGCTCAGGCACCTGCGGACAATGCATAGGAACTGTATTGTTTATGTGTCACTGCCATATTTTACATTACACGTCATTTAGCTGACGATTTTATCTAAAGCGATTTACATTGATCAATTATCACATCTGAGAAAGGCAAGTAGCATTAAGGGCCCACGCTGGGTATTAGCTGAACTGCCCTGACAAGGTATAGTGGGTATGTGAACCCCAGAACCTCCACCAAGGTCTGTGGACTATACCACTGACTGTTGATCTATACGCCTACTGGACCTGAAACATATACCTGATCGGGACTGTTATTGTGTGGTTATGGTCACACCCTTGATCGAGAACACCCTCGGTTCACCAATGGGTTCCCAGAGGAACACTAGAAAACATGAACAAAGGAACAAAGGTAGTGAAGTGGAGTTTTTTTTTGCCTCGGTAAAAACCCCCCTATGTATTGAAAGGAGAATCTGGCAGCACTGATCGCTTCTTTTATGTCTTCAAGGGCTCTGCGGAGACCGACTTCTACTTGCTGCTGTCTTGCTCCAAAACGTCCAACTAACAGACCCACCTCTGTTTGTTTTGTCATTGTTAATAACCGGGACGAGCTTCCTACAATCAACAATATTGCATTGACCTTGACTCCATCGCTGCTTTTATATTCAATACAATTTCCTGTGTTTATGAGCATTTTGGCTGCTTTTCTGTGACTCATTACTCATTAACAATATATAGGAAGGCGCATGCATCTTTTTCGGACTGTTGTGTAATACTCTTAAGTATGCCTGACCATTGTGCATTCTTAAAGATACCGTCATGCTTGGCTCACTCCCTGGAGACTTCTAAACTAAGGCTCGCTGCGGGTTCGCGTGACGCTGCGATGACCGACTGCCCGGCAATATTAAATCCTGGTAAACATGCATCAACCACGCGGGCAGCATTGTCTGCCACCACATTCCAGGTTGTTTTTGGCACAACATTTTGGAACAGTGTTATACAAAAGGGAAACCTTCCTGTCGCTGAAGGATTTCCTCTTGTTTTTTTCGATAATGAAAAGGCAGAGTTTTGTTTTGGGGTTGTGGCAACAGCAGTGGGGGTGACCAATCTTATAAAAATTGTCCCTCACTCCCTGTCATCGTCAAAACACATGGCTCATTTCCTCACAAACCTATATATGTTTTGACAAACGTTATTAGCATTGTGCTGTGGCCTATCTTGTTTGTTTAATCCATAGATAGGAAATGAAAGTGTGGTTTTCAGTCGTCCTTTTCACCATAAAACAGTCTCAGCATGTACAGTAACGTCATGCAAAACTGTAACCTGTTGTATTAACATGATTATGATTTGGTGTAGAGAACGTATTTTTAAACTTTAATGGGATTCAGGTTCACAGTTTCTTACACAAGAATTTGATAGACGTACTTTTTCACTGATAAATATTGGTTGTTTGGATCTGAGGGGCCTGATATGCACATCTCAAAAGGGTCCAAGGAGCTGATTTGTTTGCTAATTTCATCTTGAATACAATACTATCACTTTACACTGGATTTACAGCTACTACAGCCATACTCCTCTGATTATGGCTGCAGAAAGTGAAGAGCTTTGTGTCCCCTGTGGGTGTTGTAATAGTAAATTAAATTTACAAAATTCTTTGTCTCAGAGCTACAACTGCCCATCACCCTATACCTGCCGAACACAGAATACCAGGTCATTTTGTGTATAGTGTATTGTGTCTAGGTAGTCGGCTCCCCGATACCTACAGTAGAAAAAGAGGTGTTAAAACACTGCCTGGAATGGCAGACTCTTTGTCTATTGGAGGAATGCAAAAGGGGAGTTGCTCAGGTATAAATGTGGAGGGCTCACTTTGCTTTGGGTCTTTTCTCCAGCTAGGATCACTCCTGTAAAGATTGACCTTTTCCTTGCAACAAAAATAAAAACTTGTTGGCCGGCTTCTCTATTTCATTCTTCACCAGCAGCAGAGAATTTCCACAACAGTGTCTGGACCTTGGAACTTGTAAATCTTGGTGGCAGTGACAGCGTGTAGAGAGTGTGCTTAACCCTGCATCAGCTTTATAATTAGAAACATACCTCGCCGCATTAGCAGGCAGGAAACGGCGCGGGCCTTCGTGTGTGTTAAGGGAAGTGTAGTGTACACATGAGGAGGGGTTTGGGGGGGGGAAGCATGCGATATGATCACAGTCTGGAATTTGAGCTCACCTCTTTAGAATGTGCAGGTGGATGAGAGGGTAGGATGAGTGGGAACCGGCACGAGACGAGGCAATGAGACATACGTGCACTGTGTGATTCAATAAGAGTCATGGAACAATGAGGTCTGACTGTTAGAGTTATTAACAGGTTTAAATGACATATTATTTTAGTTTATCAAGCTCCGAAAAGACGACAATATGATTTATTATTTTTTCAGTGCTCCGTGAGACCAGTTTGTGGGTTAATAAGTGCACCATTTGCACCATGGCTGAACTTTGTTATACAATTTCTTCTCTCTCTCTAAAAAAAAAAACACACTTTGAAACCAGCATGCCTGCTTTATACACCCGACCTATAGAATAAAGCCTTCTGGGCCATGCTGCAAATTTGAATTCAATGAAAGCGATGCCTCACCCAGCAGGGAGTTCCTGCTGAAAGGAGAAGCACGGCTCGGCCTCGGGCCTCAGAGACTCATACAGGATGGAGGGAGAAAGATTTCGCTGCTCCCAGGATTATAAACCCAGTATTCCCAGTGTCATTCCCAGTCCGCTTCTACCACACCGATTGCTGATGGGTGAGAACAGCCTCGTTCATCAGTAGTCAGGTGTCAAATTGGCACAACGGCGACTGTTTGTCTAATTAAACGTGTTTATTTTGGAACGCTCGTCAGACTGACAGTCTCCTCCTTAGAAATGTGGGGGGGATTTCCTCAAGGTCAATTTCATCAATACCAAACAATGCCACATTGCTGGGTGAGGAGAAGAGTGTGAGGTGGGGCGAGGTGCTGTGCTAGGTGCCCTTCAAGTGCTGAGCGATGTAATCTGGTCAGCTATTGTAGCGCCGCTGCCCCTCGAGGCTGCAAGCGCTCGCGATGAATGCAGCAACAATGAGCAAGGGAGGAAGTCTGTATTTCGGCGCATATATCAACAGTTGGCAGGTTTATAGCGTAATCTGTCACTCCATTGTGTAAGTTTATAACATGCGACGTGTAGCCTATGTACAGTGAGAAAAGTATGTGAGATATAACGCAGGAAATACGGTACACTAAGAATACACACATGCTTACATATATATACTGTATAGACATAAGTGTATAATATACATATACATACAGAGGTGGAATGTAATGAATTACATTTAAAAATAAATTCACACACTGGAAACTTTGGCAATGAACAATGACGACAGGTGAATTGGCGCTTATTAAGGAGAACGCTTAAGCATTTGTGACCTTTGACCCATACACTTTACATTATGCGGTTACATGTTTTATTTTGTCAGCACACAAGGTTTTTGTGTGTGTGTATATACATATGTTTGTATATATGTATGTGTGTGTGTATATATGTATATGTATATGTATATGTATATGTATATGTATATGTATATGTATATATATATATATATATATATATATGTATATGTGTATATATGTGAATATGTGTATATATATGTATATGTGAATATGTGTATATATGTGAATATGTGTATATATGTATATGGGTCAATGACAAATAAAGTTTCTTAAAAGGTATTTTCAATATAGATGTAATGCATATTTTTGAGTCCAGAACAATACGTTTGAACATGTCTCATATATGAAATTATTATAATAATAAATAAAAATTTAATAAATAATAATTATTATTAAAAAATGAGTTAAAACCGTTAGAATATTGAATAAATATTCTAACGGTTTTAACACATTTTTTAACAGTATTTTTAACTTCACAACAAACAAAACATATGTCAGGTGGCACAACCAAATATTTATTAAAAAATATATAGATTCCTAATATTTAATTTAAAATTAATTATTTGTCAACTATCCCTTAAGCCCTTGAATTAAAAAATAATGAATGTGAGATGTATGGGGTGCTGATTGTAAAGTTGCAAGCTAAAAATAAATAGCAACATTTTGCATTATATTATATTTTAGTATATATAGTTAGTATATATATATGTTTATTTGTAACATTTAGATTTATTTGTAACATTTGGATTTAGATTTAACATGTAGATTTGTATTCAACATTAAAATGAACATTTAGATTTAATATTTAACATTTAGACTTGGATTTTTTTATTCAGATTAAACATTGGAATTATATTTTCACAAGAGAAGTAAATATTAATTCATAATAAAAAAAAAAATCATGTTTTTTTTATATGTTTTTGCTAAATGTGGCAAAAAGACACGTGTGGCGCCCCATCGAGATATGTGTCCCCTTGTCCTTAGTACTTTTACTTATAAAATCTTATCAAAACAGTGGTACTTTTACTTGAGTTAAATATTTCAGCACTCCAACTCTGCATACATATATACTGTCAATATCTATACATGGTATAAAAATGATTCACCTTCTCTCTGCCAAATAAAGTTCTCGCCTTTGCGTGAATATGAATAAATAAACCTCTAATTAACGTGTTGGAACAGGAAAAGCACAGGTGCTACTGATTACATTCGTGGCTCAATGGAATTTAGCCATCATTAATTTGATGATTTGCACCTGTGAGTTCTCCCACTGTGGCCCGCGGTCCAAATGGCTGCTGTGCAGAGGACCTGTTCTCTTTGTTTGTCATTTATGGATTACACTCTGGATTACATTTTGGATTAAAAATGATAACTCCACGAAGTCAGATGCGTCAGCAAAGGTAAGCGCTTTGCTATGTTTTTGTTGCTAATAATATACGTCGGCCGCAAATGGGGATTTGTGTGTGTATTCCGTGTTGAACACGACCCTTGTTTAAAATACGGCGCTCATATGTGTCGTCATTGACGGTCACTTCTCTTTGCCGACGTAAACTTTGAATTGGTCATTGTTTGTGTCACTTTATTGTGTTGTGCTAGACGGAAAAGCGTAATTTTACGCTCGTTGTGTTTAACCGTGAGGAAGTTTCGAGGCTTTGGCCTAATTGACGTGTCCTAGCTTGAGGGTGGACGTACCCGACCCGTGCGTAATTACGCACAACTCTACAAGCGAGATGTACACGCAACTAAAATGTTTAAATGTGTGTGTGTGTGTGTGTATATATATGTGTGTGTGTTTGTGCTACATTTTTTATTACTATTTTCTTAATTCTACTGGAGCAAATATATATTTTACTAGTAAGTTGAAATGCCACATTTTAGAGGGTTTTTTGTGCCTCAGCTGGTGAAATATTTGAAACTGTAAGGGAAAAAACCCCCCAAAATTTAGTGTCTCAGAATATCATTTGTGTCCCATATGTTTATTAGGAAACATACGGCCTTTCAGTAGAGGAAACACAAATTCTTACGCTGTTGTTACATTTTTTTTTCTTTCAAATTTAAAAGGCCCATCGCTCTATTAATGCGTCATCAAAAATGTTTTTGACACTTTCACGACAAATGATTAACTGATTCATGCATGTAGTTAACTTTTATTTGCATATGTCACTTTCCTTAGTGACAGCCCCTCATAAATCCCCCTCATCTGGACTCGGTTTTTTTTTGGGATGCCTTTGCTTTAGTTTGACTGTCAGTGTCAAACCTGACCATTCATTGGGACAAATCCTGTTTGGCCACTGTGTCTGTTGACAATAAAAATGTCTATGAGGGACCTGGCTCGTGAACAGATTTAACAAATTTAGCTGGCATTAGTTCCACCACTTATTCTACAGCCTTGGAATTTGTTGCAATAAACACGAATCCGTCATTTGGACTTGCTGACTCCGTTTTTACCCTGATTTTGTTAGGTCAAGGTTGAGTTTGAGTTTCGGCATAGTTTTACTCTCTCTGCTTACTGTCTGACTGTCATCTGACTTATTCTCATCAGCGAAATAATAGAAATCTCTGCCAGGAAGAAATTCCTTAAATGCATATGTCAACTGTTAATGAGAGAATGCATGGTCAGATGGAAATTATAATATCTCACTTTTTTTAAAGAGAGCAGTTGTACCACACACTTTTTTAATTCATATGATTATCCACGAAACAAAGAGTTTAATGTTGACAAATGAGCATCTTGTGTTTTGATTTTTCCATGTAACTGTTGCCTTGGAAGAAGCATATAAACATAATTGAGATTATGCAGTGATGATTAATGTATGTCTTCAGAAAGAAGATGAATGAGGCTAAGGTTTATCACATGGTCATGATTCTCAGCTAATTTCACAACTGTTATTCATTGTTTTTTTTTTTTACCATTGCACAAAAACTTAATGTGCTGCATGTGCCATTGGCGGAATAGCAAGGTTGTGAAATAATAGATACTGCAATCTGCATAATCGAAAGAACATAATGTTATTTTCTTTGATTATGTTATCTCAACAAAAACTCGTAGTTACTAATAATGCAATAACATCACAGTTTTACATGTACAATAACTCTTTTACTAATAGACTACGATATCTCGCGTCATTACATAACTTTGACAAAGTTGTCCAGCTCAAGAAAACACTAGAAAAGAGTTGAAAATCTACAATTTAATACATTTTCTAGGAATCTGATAAAATCTTGGTATGGTGGTCCAAAACCATTTGTTCAGCACAGACCCCACCCTGCTATAAAAATCAGCCCCAGCCAGTTTTTCTTTTTTTTACTATGAATGTTGGACGGTGTAATGTATTTAAATCTACACACACACACAGTATGTGAGTGGAGGGAACACACTTTGTGTTTCTCTGTCCATTCATTAGAACGTCTACCAGCCTTGGAACACATTGTAATTTTTATTAACCATCAGTGGCTCAGTCATTGTTTGCTTACTGCGTTTCAGTCCGCTTCCTGCATTTGGTCAAGCGAACCGAGACCTATGTTTTTCGGCGGACCAGAGTTTGCTTCAGTTGTGCGTTCACACCTCCCCAGAGGAACCAGACATTCCGAGCAAATGAACTAGGATTCGATCAAAAAGAGCTGGTGTGAATGTACCCCTGACTAGTCGTTGGTATTGTTTGGATTCCAGTTTCTTCCTTGCAGTTCTATTAGCTGACACAGCATAAATTCACTGTCCTCAGTACAAAAATATGCTTTGGCCTAGTTTTAATTGCACATATCATGTTTTTTTTTTGGTTAGTAACGTTTATAGCCTTGTCATGTGACTCCATGGGCGCCACCATTATTCTCAGACTTCGTTTTGGTGAAGTGGGGGTAGGTCGATCAGCCCCGACTTCGCTAGTAAGAGGTCCCACTTCGACAGGCATTCCAGTGCATTTTTCTAGTTGGAGGTAGGATAAGTCCCACATCGAATCTCTTTGCTCTGTTCACTGCCCATCGCTCACCTGCTTGTAGCCTCGATCTGCTCTTCCCTCCCTATATCCAACAACAGCATATGGAGCGCTCTAAACATCTGTAAAGTTTTTGTAACATCCTTACAGGCAGAATTCATTGATTAAGTTTCAGCTACAGTCTTGCAAAAGGCATGGTTGTGACCATTACTCTGCATTTTTTTTAACTGATATACAGTTTTTTATATTTTAGCATAATATAAGCGACCTGCTACCTCGATCATTAAGTGCAGTTGTGTGGATTTGTGCTTTGAAATCCTCAAATCTGGTGACCACAAATGTACCGAATGAGGCGTAGCAGTAGACGAGCAGCTCCCATGTCCGTGCTTGTGTACGACAGCTACATAGTGATATGGCATTGTTTTTAATCACATAAATGAATTATTGAGGCATAATCGCTTTAGTGAGGTTAAATTGAGGCCCACGTCTTTGGAATTAGGCTTCTGAATACCTATCATAGGAAAGAGACCATCAGTGCATCCTAAAATATCCATGTATTATTCCCATCGACTCCGTGGCGCTCCGAGCGTCTCCCTTTGGGACAGCTACCAAACAACAACATCCAATCAGTGAGCGTGTCACTATTTTGTCATATTTGGGCATATCGAGAGAGAGAGAGGGAGTTCCTGGTCCTGATTCTCAGACCTCTGCAGGTCTGTCTCAGTGGCAGAATGCACAGTTCCTGTGTTTGTGCCTGTTCCTGTCTCCCGCTGTCAGCCTGAGGCGCGTCGCCATTGTTTCCTCATATAGCGCCGGGGTCAGGGCTGCTCCCTCACTCGCTCACGCCGTCTTACTCTCTCCAACCTGCCTTGGTTGAGGGAGGAGAGTTGGAAGAGAGAACGAGGCGAGGCTCCAAATCGGGCCGGTCACACCTAAATGAATTAGGAATACAGTTAAAGAACAGGCTGCACACACACACAGAGACACACGTCCACCTTTTGTTGTGCAGCAGGGGGATTCCAGAATTTCTTGTAAACACTGTGCAGGTAAACAGACTCCCTGTCTCGTACACTGAGAATAGAAGCAGCAGCTTCCATTTTCTGCACGTTATTCTTTGCTGTTGAACTCAAATGTACTTTGATTGTTTTGTACAGTGCTGTGAATACACTCAATCGTTGATGTGCCCTTGGAAATCTACTGTGCATCGGCATCAGAACCGTAACCCATGCAGTGCCGGTTCACATCGTTTTCGTGAACATGCGTTTTTGCTCAGAACATTTTCATTGTGGTATAAATATTTGAGGGATTGTATCTGGTTAAAATCCAACTCTGATATTTCAATAAACACAGATTATGTTGAGAACCGCTGCAGGATTCACAATGACATGTTTATATAGACTTCTCACCTCAGAGAGAGAGCGTATAATTGGGATAATTTACACTTGCATACAATTACTGTGATGTTTGTACTGGCATATGGTCTCAGTTGTTAATGGAGAGTTAAGGACCCATCATCATCATCGCTAAACTCATGTCTATTCTCTAACAACTTGACAGCAGTGACACTCTGGGCTGTGGTAAGACTTTCATACAGCGCTAAATGTGTTATAAATTATCATTTACCACGTTTTGTTTGTTTTAGGAACATGCACTCCTATTTCTCCCATGTTCACACCCACATCAGTCCACTAGTTTATGGGTGGCCATGGAGCAGGAGGTGACTTTGGCCTTGTCTTCTCCTGTGTTTGGTATTTTGCCTTGAGATTGGCAACTGGAAATTCCCAGATAGCACCTGCAACCAGGCTCCTATTGAATATAATGTGAGAAATAGGCTCATTGTTTTACTTCAATACCACAACAACACCAGTGCGGCAATAATCACTCTCGTGCTCTTGAAGTTGATGTTGAAACCTTTCGTGTGCACGAGCTACTTCCTGGTAACAGTGGGGGCTGTTGTCTCAGTTGATCGATGCCTATCGTTGTGGTGTGAGATGTTTAACAGTCATATATGGGTGTAATGTACGATATCACTACACTTCAGGGATTACACACCACCACAGTGTTCCATCCATTCGTCTTTATATCTCGCCTAATGCAAACAAACGCACTCTCTGTCCTGTGGTGGTGTTTGCTCAGCTGGCAGCAGACGTCTGGACCCTAAGCCATGTAGACCCACATCAGTCCCCTTTGGCTTCATATGTATATATACTGATAGACATCTAAAAGCCTCTTTCCTGTCCTCTACCAAAGCACGAGTCACATTTTCTTTTACTCACATTAAGCTTATTTCATCACACCTAATGGCACTTTTAATGTGCTTATTTAGTGTGGTTAAATAAGCACTTTATTCAGGCGCTTCAAAGAAAATAATCCCAATTATGATTATAACGACCTTCAGTCTTGTGTATCTTTTGTGTTTTTTAATATATAACCATTAGAAACGGGTTCCTGAGCATCTGTGTTGCGTTGTCTTCAATTGCAGTAGCTCAATCACATAAGGTGTCAGATCTGACTGTGAAATCCTGCATTTTCCAGCTCAGCTCGGGTTCTTAACTAATGGCTGATACCATCTGGTCCTGATGAGGACAGGAAATACTTTGTAAACCTGATGTAGGAAGGGAAAAAAAAAGCCTGCTGCTTTACGCTTCACTGTTCATGGGGTTTCAAGTCGTCCAAACAGAGACGAAGTGTTAGTAATAGATTCCAATCATGATAAGGTGGATTGTTTTCACAATGACATTAGCAATCTCACAATCTAAAAGCAACGGTAAGCACCAATATGTTGCCTTTCATGAAGCCTCGGTTCCTCATTACAGTAAATATTTAATCCCCATCAGAATAAACCTGGTGTACACCTGTACAGTATTACATGAAATCTTAATCTGGTGATGGTGGATTTTTGTTTGTTTGATGGTGGTTTTGCATTAACAGCAGGGTGCAGTTCTCCACGGAGTAGTAGAACAAAGGACAGGCTGTTTTTGTTTTTAAACCTGAGTGTTTTCAGGTCAGGGAACGGAGCAGTTGAGATGACGTTCACATTGACCAATTTAACCTCTCATATGATGGTGGAGCAAAGTATTAATAAAAAGAACACATGTTGAGTGAATTTGCACAATCTTATTCAGTCAGACTAAGTCTATTTTTAGTTGCACTAACACTCTCACGTTATGTAAATGTCCTGTCTGGGTTTGCCAACACCAGCTATCATATAACAGTCGCTACTGGTCAAACCAGACCATATACAATCATTTGCAGCATAACGACTAGTGAAAGTTTACTCTGCAAATATCCCATAACACTGACTCTCCTCGTATCTATTTGATTCTAAATAAAGATGTAATAACAACATGAAACGCTCCGAATACTTTAAATATTTATCCTGGTATATGTAATGATAATAAAAGGATTTATTTTGTCTCGTTAACATGTTTATAGATTTGTACTGGCCTCTAAAAGCATTTGAAAGGGCCACAGGGTTGCTTACTTTGGCTCCTGAGTGAGTGTGTGTGTGGTTTAGAGTTGTGTTCTTACTTGGTTGGTTGTTGCCTTTTGTGCATATTCACACTGCGGCGTGTTGTTGCTTTGACCACAAGGTCAAAATTGATTGTGCTCATTTCATATTGGGATATCTACAGAGACGGCTAATCAAGACTAATGACTTTTTAACGCAGCAGATTTTTTTTACTCCCTTGTCAGTCACCAGATAAACGCGGTGTGAACCGTCATGGTCTGTTGACAGGGCTGTCGACGGAGACACCAAAGCCCGGGCAGACACCCAGCATATGCCTTGTCATGCTGGGAGTGATATGCCCGACACACAGGCAATGCATTCATGTGGACACACATTAGCCCACAGCTCTCGACAGTCGCTGCCTGAAGACTTCACAACTTGTGTGAGGAAATCGGTCCATATTAATCAGCGTGTAATTGGCCTGGGAAGCACAAGGACAACGGGGACACGAGACGGCGAGTTCTGTGGCTGGAAAAGCCTGCGTGTAATAATTAAAATGCCACTACTGGGGCGACCAGCTATGGTTACAATTGGTGCCATAGGTTTTGGGGAGCAGGACAAGGAAAAGGACAGGTTGTGTACCAAACTCTGAGATTTCTGTCTTTGATCTTTATCTTTAATGACGTTTTGAATCAAATTCTCTTGATTTTTTTTATTTCCTTTTAAAGACTGCACTGATTTAACAAATATGGTCACCATTTCTCATTCAGATTTACATCTCCATTCACTGTTCCCAACCTAATGGAGTCCTCCTCCCTTGTATTAATCAAAGTGTTTTATGTGTGGCGGCAGCAGTCTATTGCTCTCTCCGTCTAGCCGTAATGACGTCCTTCTTTTTAAAAAAAAAAAAAGAGTTATGGATCTTCCAGCTGTTTACAAGTGGCTTTCAGGTCGTCTAGTGAGGACTGAATGCAGACTGGAGGTTTGGGGGAAGCACCAGCAGTCTTTATTTGGGTTTATAGGCCTCCTGTGGCCTTCTGAAATCCCCCTTAAACCAACCTTATCCCGCCTGCAAATCCCCTCCTCCCCATTATGTCTATTCAATATCCGAGAGATTGTTTGATAATTTTTCCTGGTTATGTCCTGTGTTCTCTGGAAAGCACTTTGTTGTAAACCTGTATTGTTGAATGGTATTTATAAATGCAGGTGAATCGGGTTATGTAAACACGCATGCACAACATGCAAAAAACCCCAAAAAGATTACCCTTAAACTAATTGTATACAGAAGAGGATTAAAGGGGAAATAAGTAGTTTATAGTGCCATCTAGAGGAGAGGCTGAAATTTACAACAAAGACCTGCTGCTCTGCTCACCCCCTCCCTTCCCTGAGTGCTACGGTATCCGCAGCTGGTCAAAGTCCTCGTCGTCTTTCTCCGTGTCAGCAGATAAGGTTCGTGAGGCGAGGGAGAGGGCGAGCTACCGCGGCCGTAGCAGACGAAGCGGAGAGAGTGGAGGCGGGACTTACGCTACAAGTAAAGAGACGCTTGTTTTGTTTTCTCACGTTTGTCCTTACAGGCTCCGGTAGAAACATGGCGTCTCGCTGCTAACAGTGGCTATGCAACCGCGGTCCGCGGTCATGTTATTTTACATGACTTTTTGAAACACTACGAAAATGAAACAAAAACTATTATACAGCGACTAGACAATGCAGGAGCACATAATATGTATAAAAAAGTGGATTTTGGGTTATATAAACCCTTAAATACTACACATTGTACCTTTAAGGCCACATGGGAAAATTAACTTTTGAGTTTTAAAGTCATACATTCTGAGATTTAAAGTCAGAACTTCTGAGTTTTAAAGTCAGAATTCTCAGATTAAAGTCAGAATTATCAGAATAAAGTCAGAATTCTGAGTTTTAAAGTCAGAACTCTAAAGAACCTAATATTTTTTTCCTGTGTGGCCCTAACCCTCTTCCGTATACACAATGCATGCAAATTTGTGTTTTTCTTCTTTTCAAACGTGTAATACTTCTCTAGATGTTAACGTGCATCTGGTGAACACACAGTCTTGTGCATACTGTTATTAAAAACCCCTGTCCAGTTGAAAACTAAAAGTAGGGCCAAAAAAATCCACATTCTTATTTGTCTCAATCATGAAAATAGTCATGAAGACATAAAAGAAGTCAGTCCAAACATTATGACTTCAAAGCTCCACTGTGTAACTTCTGCCAAAACACCCCCAACCTATCCCATGCCTTGGGTGAGCCTGCAATCTATAAACTCTAGGTCCATTCAGTATCATATTTTCTCACTCAGGTTTCAGAGAACCCAGGTTAATTCCTTAACCCAAAGGTCACCGCACTCTCACTTTATAGCGTATCTTTATCTGCCTCACCTTAATCACTCAAGATGTAAAATGCATCAATCTGTGTCTGAGTTGCGTGGAGCTGATAGTCTTAACCAGCACTGTGTGAAGTCATTTGACAATGCTTTGATGGTAAAGGTCACACTGTAGCTATAAAGGTCCAGTACATGACTCCTGTGAAACAGACGGTTGCAAGACAATAAAATCCTCTTTGTTTGTGTTTTACGCATTTAAACCCAAACTCTGAACATAACCTGGTTCTGCTAACGTTAAGTTACCATGGTAATGTGTGTTAAGAGACAGGGTCTGTTCTGTGCTCACTAAACTGGCATCGGTGTGAGTTGTCAGTCATTTGAACTCTGACAGACGACCTTTTCAACATGTTTCCATGATCAGATGTTTTGGTTGAGTTATGGTTGGTTAGATGTGAGAAAAGACATCATTTCACACAGCCATGCAGGCATTTCCACTTGCACGACATGACATGAATTTACCGTAACGCGCTACGTTATGTCAGGGCTCCTACGCAAATAAATAAATATTTCACACTGGCATTGTTAACTAGTTTTCCCTTCAATATCCCAGCTGTGCTGCCTCACCAGCTCTTTCCCAGTGCAACCAGATGATTAGCAGGGGACCAGTGTGTTGGTTTGAAGTCGCAGCAGGACACTGAGAGATCAGCCCGTGTTCGTCTATGTTCACATCTATTACAAGTCTCCTCATTGCTCCCCGAGGGAGGATTTTTGCCGAGGAAAACGAAACTATGCCACCCAAGGTAGTTCCGTGACCTCTGGCCCTTACGTGACATCCCTCTTTGGCTGTCAAATCATGTGACCTGCTTCGCCACGGGAGGCGGTCACGGCTCGGTTCATTTTCAGTGTAGCGTTTTTATTGCACTTTCCCACCCACGGTGAACACTCCTGAGCTATTTGTCGACGAGAACTGCAAATTGATCAAATCTGCACCCTAAAATCACAACACGCCAACCATGTACATGTATGTGTACATGCTGGTGTACATACAGTCTAAATCTGTGTCCAAACATTTTTCAATATGGCCTTGTGGTCGCCCAGTGGTTCTCATGAGAATCGTTATGAATCAAGTTTGACCAACGGAGCCAGCGGCCGATGTATTTCTCTTGTTGTCATTTTAATGTCTATAATTTAAAAAAATGTCAAACCGTCCATCCAGAGAAGTTTTCTCATGGCTGATGGAGGGTGGGGAGGTTTATTCTTATTTATAGCGAATGGTTTTTTGGATGCCATGTAAGGAGGTGCCTCCACATTGTTGCTGTAAAGCCGAAAGACAACATTGTTGGCAGTTGATATTTAAATAGATGTTTTAACTCTCTGTAACGTTGTTCTGTGGCTGATGAGACCATTGAAATGTGTCTGTTATTGGTTACTCTATGTTTATATGCCGTTAGGACGGATCTAAAACCACACTTTTATGTAAAACTGACTCAACTGGACTCAAACTGGCCGAGGCTTTTTGTAAATGCTCCACAGTTCCCAATAATTGCTCGATTATCAGTTTCTATGTTGGATGAGTTGCAACCTCAAGTAAATCACATTCTGTTGCCGACTGTAATCTAATCTGACATTTCATTTATCAGAGTTGAGGTCTTACACTGACCGGTAGTGTTGTTTAACCTTGTCAGCAGAATGGCCACAGGGCTTGTAAGGGTTGAAGTAGTAAGAGGGTTGACTGAAAACTGGGCCACACAAGTTGTGTGTGGCTTTTGTGAGCTTTCCCATGATGCAGAACAGGGATTAACTCAGTGGGCCCTGCTTGCCGTGAAGTGTCATTGCTACTGTCGAACAGTTGTTGTTTTTTACCGTCCAAAATTGAAAAAAAATGTAAAAACGGCAAACGCACTGAGGGTGTTGATCTTGTGTTCATGTGCAATGTTGTTCAGGAAGTGGATTAAAGATTAGCATACAGAGCACTGGGCTGAAGTCTTTATTAAGGGCACATTATACAGGAAACCTGTGGTGTTCTGCTGCTGTAGCTCATCTGCTTCAAAGTTCAATGTGCCGTTCAGAGATGGTCTTCTTTATGCCTTGGTTGTTATAAGTGGTTATTTGAGTTAGTTGAGCATTTTCTTACCACCAAGGAACATCTGACTTTTTAAAGTAGACATATTATACCCTATTTCTCCAAGTTAACCTAGTTCCCTGGTGTCCTAATGAACATGTCTGTGACATGCTTTGTCAAAATACCTTAAGGATGAAGCACCACAGCAGTTCAATCACCCTACTAAAACAGCCCTGTTCAGAACGCTCGATTTTGAGTGCCTGTCTCTTTAAATGCAACTACGTCTCCGTCAGCTAACAGCAGTTAGCATTTGGAAAAGCCCTCATTTTCCGACTCTAGGCGGCACATTGCTGTCATATAAAATGTATCCACTGGACACGTAAATCCTCTGAGGCTGGAAGTTTGTGTAGAGCTCTGTGCTGCACTGTGCAGCCAAGAATAGAACAGTTTGCAGACTTCCGCTCTTCCGGATACTATTGCCTTCGCCTGCACTCTCACGTTTTTTTAGGGACAAAGCGGAGCTCCGCGAGACGTCAATTCCAGGAATGTGCACAATGTGACGTCATATTGTGTGCGGAAGTCAACATTGCATGTTTTATCTCCTGTACTTAGACTGAGGCGGACCACAAAAACATGACTGATCTTTTTTTACACTTTGTCTACTCATAGGGCATCCAGAGTCCCAAATTTAAGTATTAAAATCCATGAAAGGTTTTGTTGCCTGTACAAGGCCATATCCGTAGTGTGCCTCTTTTGCACACCAATAGATATTGCCGTCTTCAACTTGAAGACTCGCATCATTAATGGTACTGTGCACATATTGGTGGCTGAGCAGCTGTGCTGTAATAGATGAGTGGCCAGAGTATTATTTGACCGGGGAATGCAAAAGTGTCGGCGTGTTTTCCACCGGCACGTCTCGACCGTTCTGCTGATTTGACCTGGTGACCTCAAGCCTGCAAGTCTGCATCTTTAAATTGAATGCTGCAAACACCAAAGCAGCAAAATCCAGGAATCAATTTTAATAAAATGTGCAACGCTGACATCGAACCAACACTAACACAATTATGATGTTTCAAGTTCATATAAGAATAAACGTGGAAGATGTGGCTGATTTGTTTTGGCGCATATTTAGTCATTCTATATCTCCATGAGAATTTCACTACATCTTATGTTTTATTAGAAAAGGCTGTAATGATGTGCTTTGCTGCGTTCTGTGTTTTTAATTTCTTCGGTTTCTTTGACACGATTTGATATCTGTTCACAGTGTGTGCTTTCACATGCGGTCGCTTTCTTTTTGTCCGTGTCACACTCACATGTCCCTGCTTTGTATTTCACATCACACCTCAAAATGAGGCCACATGAGACCGAAACTTATGAAACACATGTGAGGACTTTATTCCCTGTGTCCTTTTCCATCACGTAAAGGAACGTTCACGGTCTCTTTAGTGGGTATGAGAAAAATGTAACCTCTCATGGGTCAGCAAGCAAAGTCCAGTCCAATATAATGTGACGGCTCACTCCAACAGCCACGCTGAAAAAAAAATATTGGGATCTTGTTTGTGTTCTACTTTTGGCCTGGAAAAAAGTGCAGGAACCAGGCTCGTCCTTACCTCGCTCCGATGGCTTTACGGGAAAAGACATATTTATCATTCATGTTCCTTGGCTTTCAACCGAATCTAAAACCCAGATCAAACTGCCCGAAAGCTTTACCCTTTATAATATATCTATAAATCAAATCAAATTAATACAATGTGACGCATTTGGACGGGGACTTTTGCATTTAAGCTTGAATTACTTTTCTCTGCACTTTTACTTTTTTCTAAATGTGGCGTAAAATGAATTTGCGGATGTCACCGTTTTTAAGCGCCACTAAACTTCAAACCTTTGTGTATACCATCGAGTTACCGAGTGCAATTTATTATGCCTTTTACATTCTCCCACAGCACCGCTGTGATGGAGAGCTTCCTATAGCGGCCGAGAAGACATTTCACACCGTCTCCCGTCATTTGACAGCTGTGTCAAAAACTTTAAAGCAGTATTGGACTGAGAATAAAGCTAAACAGTGACAAAAACAAGAGAGGCAGCAGCTGTAATCCACATTTTCTAGTAGTGCTATGGAGAAATGCTGCACGGATTTGCCTGAACTCTGCTCTCTGCAGCATTTATTTGTGAAGTTGCATGTTGGAGCTGAACATCACTCACTCTGCAGGGGCTGAACTGTTCGTTTCCAGGCCTCAGGGCTTCATAAACGAGGTAATGGTGCAGATACACACCGGAAAAAACAGCGTTAATTGGAACTTCCGGTCTATGGGAGCTTTAAGCCGTGGGGTACGAGCGCTTTGCCACATTTCTTCAGTTGATCGATGCACTTTCACACAAGTGAATCTCTTCATGGTTTGCTGCTTTTAAAAAAAAAAAAAACTCTTCCAAACCCCTATGATTATTCTCATTACAGTTTCTTGTTTGCCACCTTTTACAGTGGTATCACTCGGGCTCAGTGGTCACCGCCAAAGGGAATAGCTGGGAAGTCGAGCCTCCACTTGGTTAATGATGCTTGTCTGTCGAATGCCATCGGAGGAGTCTGATAACCAGGCAACAAAGACACAGTCTGCTTAGTCCTGCAATGGAATGACTCATTAAACGGGGATCATTGCGAGCCTTTTGTACGTGACGTCTCCCAAAATGAGCCGTGAATGATGACATTCCCCTTTTCCTTTCTCTCTGACCTTTTTTTTTTTTTTCTTTTTCCAGAAAATGCTAAGAAACGAGATGTATCGCGTCCCTTTCTCAGAACAACTCATTTCTTTGGAAGAACTGGTTATAAATGATGATATTTATCTCCTTTTTGTTGTCGTTGCCCCCTCTGCCTCGTCTTGTCTATTGTCCAAACATAAGGGATGTTCCTGCGTGGAAACAGTGATCAACCTGTTTCCATTACCGTCACCACCCATGACCCCCCCCGCCCCCCCCAGCGTAGAGGTTTGGGAAACACTGTGTTCATGATGGATCTGAGGACATTCCAGAACCCTCCAGAGCTGTTTACGCTGATGCCTGTTGATTTTGATGGAGAAGAAGTGTCTTGTGGGATTTGTGGTTTCTGTAACGGCGACAACTGTGAACTCTTTTGTTCCCGATCCCCCCCCCCCCCTCTCACAATGGCACTTTCCAATGAGAAGAGTGACCACTGCAGGCAGCTCCATGACCTCATCCGTCTTTTTCAGGCTTTGTTTGTTGATGCTGATTGTTGATAGACCTGGGGTGAGTCGTCTGTGGGGGGTAACCAGCGCTCGCATGTATTTGTAGGGGTCAGCACACAGTCAGAGTGATGGGAGACTAACCCACGTGTTGTGTAGGGACTCCCAGTGGTCAGTGGTGGGGGCTTATTGCAGGAAGGTGTTTGCTACATATACACTCAATTAACCTGACTCAGTGATGACGTGAACCAGCTGTGCTGCTGCCTAATATTTTTAAAAAACATTTTTAAAGACGCGTCATCACGACGGGCTGCACTTTGTGTGACGATTGTATTCCCATATATGTATATATATTTTCTTGTGCCTTTTTGTTACTTTAACAAAATTTAAATTCACATTTTTAGATTTACAATTTGATTCCACAGTAAGCATGGATTCTTATTTTAAAAGTTTGGGGGTCACCTATACAATTTTTCCATTAAAAGTCAAACTTTTATTCATCAAAAGAGTTACAAAATGAATAGAAAATATAGTCAAGACATTGACACGATTAGAAATAATGATTTTTATTCCAAATAATCATTTTGGCCTTTCGTCAAAGAACCAGCAAAACTGTTTTCAGCTGTGCTAACATAATTGCACAAGGGTTTTCTAATCATCCAATAGTCTTCTAACACGTTTAGCAAACACAATGTACCATTAGAACACTGGAGAGATGGTTGCTGGAAATCTATGCCTCTATACACCTATGTACATATTCCATTAAAAACCAGACGTTTGCAGCTAGAATAGTCGTTTACCACATTAACAATGTATAGAGTGTATTTCTGATTCATTGACACATTGAAAAAAAAGTGCTTTTCCTTCAAAAATGAGGACGTTTCTAAGTGACCCCAAACTTTTGTTTTCTGAAGCTGCTTTCACACATGCACTGAAGTCCAGACATTTCCCTGAAATGATCTGGAGGAATTTTATATGAGAACGCAATAGTAACTTCTGACATTTCGTGGAACTTTTCCTGCCAACTCCCTTGTGAAATCTCGCCAGGAATGCGCCAGAATATCTGGTGCATTTATGTTTGTGTTCTTAAACCCTGGAAGTGGCAGGAAACACTGTGTCAGTATTTACCTTTACACACACACACACAGAGACCTGTGTAGTTTTTGCAGCCAATATGTTTCCTATTAACTTCCATTCATCTGTTCCTGGTATTAAGTTGTTCAAAGATGTACAGTTGAGGACCTCAAATCATGCCGGATTACCCACAACCTCCCAGACCAAATCAGCCAAGCAATTTGTTGTCGGCCCTGGTTATGTTGTGTGTCTCGGGTGATTCGAGTTGAAGGCTGAGCATGCAGCGTGCGGTTAGTGTTGGATTTGTCATGAGAGAAGATAAGGTTATAGAAAATGCATATCAGGTTGTTTTGTTTTTTTTGTTTTTTTTTTAACGTCAACTTTACTGCAAATTCAAAAGTAGAAAACGTGTTTGCAATGGCAAGATCGGGGAATTTAGTCTAATGAGCAGATAAAACCTGAATGGACAACTTAATTTACTCGTGTAACGACTGCAGCAGAAAGTGGACTCACATGCGATAGTAATTTACTGATATAAAAAGGTTTAGCACACAGGCAGCCAGTTGGAATAATGACGTTTGCAGCCAGTATTCACTTCCTTTATTTCATCATCTCTTCTTGTCATTTCTTGTCAAATCACACACATAAACAGACTAATCCGCTGCGTTCATGTTCAGCCGTGTAGACAGCTCTCAGCTAGAGACTGAGTCTGAACAGCATATCCACTTGAGAATACATGCACTGTTTTTATTTCAAACCTCCTGACTCATATGGTTACTCTTTATCAACATTTAATGCAAGAAAAAGGCCTTTATTGTTTTATTCATTTACATAGACATATCTGCTTTGTTAAAGGGGTAGTTCAGGTTTTTCCCCAAGTGTTTTCCCCAATAGTTTTGACAGATTATGTTGAGTATTGAGTGCTGTCGTGTCTGTGAACCAGCCACTCTCACTCTCTCATCGAATAAAGTCCATTCCTGTTGAATTACACAATATTTTAGGTGGATTTTGTTAAACTGCTTACATTCACACACACCAAAGTCCATAGAGAAAATCTAAATTTTTAGATGACTGACTCGTTTATTCCACTTTGAGTGATTTCAAACACCCAAAGCTCAAGATAACATTGCAAAATTACTGATGGAGGCTGCAGTAGATTGACAACTCATGTGTGCCATGATGCAAAGTGCAGATGTTTTCAATTGACTTTAGTGCTTTGGTGGAAAAAGAAAAGTCAAAAACATTCCCAAGATATCGTAGTTTTTTGTCAAGTGGCTAAAATCATAGAAACGGTGGCCAGTGTCACTGTGGATAAAGTCACACTACATATAACCACACTTCAAAAAACCCGGACTACCCCTTTAACTCCATATCATCAAAGCCACTCCTCCTTTGTGCCTCACAGTCTGTACTGTATGTTCATTTAATGTCCTAACACATATTTTGGGGTCTGCATGTGAGGTCCAGTTCCTTCATCAATACGTACTTTTATTGTTCTCTGGTGAAAAGTCCAGGTCCAATTTAGACTCTAATTAGCCCACTGGACTTATTTTATGACCCGCAACTGGCTTGTAACATTTTATCAGCTTTTATTGAGGAAAGAAAACGAGAGAAAAGAATTCACACACTTACCCAACGCCTCTTTGCATCCGGGAAAAAAAGTGTCAGTAAATATACATAATAATAAACACGTCATCCACCTCCACTGTGGCCCAGTCTCAGCTGAGTAAGCACAGCACAGAAATCCTATAATCATTTCTGAATGTGGCCAAAAGGCCTGAACATGCAACTCTGACCCTCTAAACTGCTTGGTTTGCATCCAAAGCGTTGTCTCATGTTCCTCGTGTGGATCTGCACCGAGGTCAGAGGACGGAGCTCTGTACCATGAAATGAATCCGCTCTACATGGTTCCACTTTATTAGAGCCGACAGCTTCATGACGCTACGTGGGCTCCCTGGATGAGTAATGCACAAATGAATACTTCAATAACGATACAATATCAGACAGGTGAATCCATGGATGTGTTGGGAAAAAATGTAGTCAATAAATTTAATTTCAAAGGTAAATGGAGATGATAATCCGGTTGGATTATCCACTGAGACTCAAACTTTGCGTGAGGTTTTGGCTTCATGATGCCGTTTTATTTGAACTGATCTATTGTGGTAAATCAGGGGCGTAAATCTCGGAGTATGTGGTCTCCAGTGTGTTATTTCTCTCTCTGAGGAAATGGACTTTGCATTGTCTCATCAGGGTATCAATGTTATTTACCTCTGTGAGGTGTTGCATTGCCTCACAGAGGTAAGTAATTCTCTGTGACAGTTTGCACCATTCGACCGCGCAGCTGTGCATCTTTAATGGATGTAGATGCACAGTTACGGACTCAGCTGAGTACTAAATTAATCGTTAGCTATTTTGATAATCGATTCATATGGTTTGAAGCTCTTTTCAAGATTAAAACAAGATTGTTTTAGCTTCTTAAATATATTTTCTTCGTTTCTTTGCTCCAGATAACAAATTAATCATTAAAACTGAATCATTTTGCTTTGTGGACAAAATAAGACGTTTGAGGATTTACACACCTGCTGTAAATCTGAACAAATGGTTAATAACTGGTTTTGAGACCTGACGGGTGTGTCGTCAGCTTTCCAGATTGTGACTACGGAGAATTAATGCCACTGTGTCAAATAAAGCAGCATTGAATTCATCCTAAAACATAATTAAATCCACGTCTGCAATTTGATTAGACTCACTTTTTCCATAAAAACTTACACAGAAAAAAATACAACAATAATAAAGTGAATCAATTTTTATGTCATTTAACTTTATTGAAAAGGGGCTGGAGTAACATTGGTAAAATACTGCTCTTGCTTTACAAACAGAAAATAATACACTAATACATCTCACGTATACGAAGAATATGTGTCAGAAGCTGCCTCAAAAGAAACAAAATGTTAATTTCACATTGTCTCGGGGTCCAAAAGCAGAATCGATGCACCCACTTTAATTAGTGACACACATGTCGAGATAAAATGTCAACCTGAATGTGTTTTTGCATAATGAAACCAAAATGTACTTTAAGCACGTTTTGCGAGAATAAAGGTGGTCGCAGTTAAATGTTCACATTTGGACCACAGTACTGTAATAGAGAGTGTTTAGTACAGTTAGTTACAGTTAATTCACATTCCCCCATTAAATCTATACATTAATACAGTTTGTCACTATTTAATGTTGGAACATTCTCCTACTGTTGACATAATCCTGACATATATATCTATAGGAAAAGTTGAACTTTTCAAAAACTCTCTCTTGATTTAACTCTGCTGCAACATTTGAACAAATTAGTGTAATAAAATAAAATTGACGGCCATTAACTTTTATTAAATTAATGGAGAATGAGTTCCGCTTACAGGATTACCGCGCTCGCACAGCTGCACGTTGATCAGGTTATCACCCATAATCAGCCGTTTAGCAAATGGACCGCGCAAAACAAAACGAGAGCGAACGACGTCCATAAACGGTTTCCCGACAAGCATCGGGACTTCGATCGCATTTTTACGAGGGGGAGAATGGGCTGTAATTTTGCGGCGTGGCAGCAGTTGAGTGAAAGCCGGTGGGATGCTGGGAGTGACCGGATTGAAAGCACATGTTTTGTTGCTCGGGCTCTCCACTGCAACGTTGTTCTGTTTTGGCTCAGGGGTTCTATTGACACGTCAATACATCAAAAAAAAATCAAATCAAGTGTTCGAGGGCTATGACTGCTGGGCTGTGGTCAATATTTTCTCATATAACGCGGCGACCGCGGCCTGTGTTTTCAATCACCGTGTCTCGTACGGAGCATATTTGTATTTAGTTGACCCATTTTTACCTCGAGAACAAACCAGAAGGACATTAATATTGACGGCGTTTTACTCCTTATGGCCGACTCTCACGTACGCAAAGGAGGCGCCATTCATCTAACACTGCCGCACTGCATCGTGGGTCCCATTGCTTTGTTCCGCTTGGGTTAAGCCTGGTTGATACTCGCCGTAGTGTGCCGGGCGTGTGCCAAAAAAGACGTCATATGTTGTGCTGGGCGCATGAGCTCCAAAAAAAAAACTTTATCGGCTACGGCTACATTT
Source organism: Microchirus variegatus (assembly GCF_963457635.1). NCBI lineage: Eukaryota > Metazoa > Chordata > Actinopteri > Pleuronectiformes > Soleidae > Microchirus > Microchirus variegatus. Next base: position 9,103,377 of record NC_139820.1, on the reverse strand, counting down.
TCAATGGAAGACTGACCGAGCAGATCCTCTTGCTCGTGTTTGTCACTTCCTGGTGATTCTGGTGGATTATGGGATGTTTGTCCCAATACGTGAAACACCGAGAGACAAATGTCAGTGATATGCGGAAAGTTGTTGTTTACTACTGTTGCTAGGCCGACGTTTATCCGACAGCACAACTTATACCGCAACGGAGTAGTATAAACGCCCCCAGTACATACTTCTATGGTCGCACGCCGTCTGCGGAGCCCTGCGCGAGTATAAACAAGGCTTTATGTGGCAGGAATTTAGTAATGTTCCTGCAGCAGCGAGTGTAAATGTAAAATGCGTCGGCCAATCAAAACACATTTATGCTTTCAGGTTACACTGCTCCGCTAACCTCCGACCGCCCGCCCAATCGCCACGCGATAATTCTACGCATACGTGCGATTCTGCCGTGAGATTGTCGACTGTGACCGCGTTGCACACCGTGTATAACGTACTGTATTTGCAAAAACAAGCCGTTGCACATGAAATATTGCATGAAACCTTGAACATTTTTTTTTAGTTTAATGCGTTTCTTCAGCATTCCGCAGAATGCCCTTCATTTAGCGGCTACATTGCATTAGAAGACAGTTAGTCAAATATATATACACAATATAAAAATAAAACCATGACATATAAAAGACACGTCTGATAATAAAGTGGCTGAAATATAGAAAAGACGATCAAAAACTTTCACTTTGCCACCTGGAACATTCCCTTTTGTGACATTTATCATTCAGCTTCCTGTCTTCTTATGTGATAATCTATTAGCTTTTCATTCCTACCAAGGAGAGGTGTTGGTATGAAAATACTGGCATCAGTTATTCATTTTATATTTATATCAGATTATCTATTTCTAGAAAAAAAAAAAGGAATACAAAAATCACGTTTTTTAAACAGTATTTTTTTTTTATGATGCATATTTAACTTAATAAATATTTGGTTTTGTTTATTGATATGTTCAATCAATAAAAAAAGCTGCATTGATAAGTGTCTCTATCAGTACAATATGGCCTTTCACAAACCACCACCTTTTCATTTTTTGTGACTAGTAAAAAAAAACCCGAACATATTTATGTTTTATATAAAACATTGAAGTCACAGCATCCTGTCTTTTCTTACATAAAATACAAACAGTGAAATACAATTACAGTATAGCAAAGGTTCTGACCCCTTTATACTGGATATAGAGCACCATAAGATCAGTGCATGTTTCATTGAGAGTGTTCATGAGCGTCCTCTTATGTTTACGCTCAGATACAAACGCGAGTCTCTGATTGGTCGCCTCATGTGTGGAGGGTTAACTGGAGTCTGTCCCGCGTTCCCTCAAAGGAGTCTCAAAAGAGTCTCAGTCCTTGTGGAAGACTCTTTTTGTGATTTAGTATTAAAGGGCACATGCAATGTCTAAAAACATGTGGAAGAGGCCAATGTTAAATATTGAGATTTTAGACATTTCCCTGGTCATTGTTGGAGATTGTAACGCATGTTTTTAGGATTAAGTCTTTTTTAACAGATCTACAGTTCGGCATCGTTGGGCACTCTGACCAATCAGTGGACGGCAGTCTGACGACTTCACGCTTAGTTTCGCCTCAGCTCGATTGGAACCTCGCCAGAGCAGGGACTAAAAAAAGTACAAGGTGCTATTGCTAATGGAAACGCAAAATAACCGTGCCGAGGCGAGGTGTGCCGGGCCAGTGGAAAATGGGGCTTTAGCAACCGAAACCTGGGAGCTGCTACAGCCTCACTATATTATCAACGCTTTCAGCTAAGAAAAAAGAAGGAAGAAACATATTTGCTTACCAGTGTTGCTTTTCCCTGACCTGCCTTTTGATACATGGTCTGGGTGCATACTGATGGCCTATGATGGTTTGACCCACTTCGAAGTATCAAAAGACACTCGCTGCAGCATCGCACGCGTCTGATATGCATAGAATGTATTTGTGTATGCAGAAGATGCTGCATATGAATGGCCCCTTACACTCCCAGTCTTCAGTATATGAATATAAACAGAATGTATGCTTTCCAAAAGCATTGAAGAGGTAAATGTTTTTGCTATATATAGTGTAACTGATAAGTGAACAACCATCAGGGTAGCATTACCCATAAAAAAACTTTGTGATTGAGAGAGAGAAATCTCAGTTTGTTAGTTAAAGTTTCTACGCACAGACGCAGCATTCGTTCTGGTGCACACACTCTATATCTCGCGTGAATATGCATCCCGTTATTCAAGCTGTAGCTGCACTTGGTGCTGACACAAAAATGGCCACTGCGTCAGTGTCCAGAGGGATCAGTGAAGGTGGCACTGGCGGGTGAGCTGGGGGTGGTGCAGTGTGGCGGTGAAGTGCTGGTTCTGCGTGTGGTCCAGAGCGGTGGATCGGTACATACGGCGTGTTTTTTATGGGGACGGGGGAATATGTATCCATAGCAGTGACGGGGGAGGTATAGAGGTTCAGCACAGGCCTGGTGACATATCCGTCTTCCCTTGTGTTTAGTTTTTTTTCTTGTTATTGCGTCTTCTAGATTTCTTCACCCTGGAAAGAGATTCAGAAAGATCAAAATTTATTAGACTCAGAAATACACTCTATACATTGTTAATGTGGTAAACGACTATTCTAGCTGCAAACGTCTGGTTTTTAATGGAATATGTACATAGGTGTATAGAGGCCCATTTCCAGCAACCATCTCTCCAGTGTTCTAATGGTACATTGTGTTTGCTAATCGCGTTAGAAGGCTATTGGATGATTAGAAAACCCTTGAAAACTCTTGTGCAATGATGTTAGCACAGCTGAAAACAGTGTTGCTGGTTTAGGTGACCCCAAACATTTGAACGGTAGTTTATATTAGTTACTGAAAACCTTTGACGTATACATGTCACATATTACTTTTGATGCATTGCTACCTGATTCCATACTCCAGACTCTCACAGAACATATGGAGACCAGAGCACATGGAGAGCTCAGTCATGAACATGTTACACAGAGGCCTCAGATGTTGGCAAACCGTCTTGATAGGTGAACGTTGCAGCAGATAAATGTAATTTATGTGCCACTGTGCATTAAAGGAGTGATGCTGATATAGAACAGCCACGCTCATAAAAAGCCTTTCAAACAACGAATACAATAAAACATTCCTTATATGTACAGTCTGGACATTGTAGTCACATGAATAGCTGTCTTTAATTTCTTTAACTCCTCACACTGTTGTAAAACGGCACATTGATGTAAACAGGTGAATCGCCTCTTCACCTGAGTTCATGGTGCGGTTTAATACAGATGTTCAGAGGTTTCTACCAAGCACTACAGTGCAGGTCACAATTTGAGACCATAAAACCCTGTTCTGGCATGTGTTTTCACTAACGGACCATCTTTGCAAATAGCATTGCAAGAAATGACTTTGAATCCTCTCTCCATCATAGTGGACACGGTATATTAATTGTATGTTTCTCATTCCAGTTCCATTGCTGCCCAGCAGTGACCTTTCTCTGCTAATGGGTAGACTGTCTGTAAGATAATTCCCCGTCATAGTGTTGTTGCTGGAAAATCTATGGAAGCCTATTTCTGCCAGAAAAGAAAAAAAGAGGTAAAACTTGGCCTTGATAATAAAAATATCCTCAAAGTAAGTTAAGATAAAAAAGTTGTCATGATTAAATGTCATGTCATGATTATGAGATAAAAAAAGTTATAATTAGAAGAAAGAAATTATGAGATACAAAGTCATAATTATGAGATAAAAAAGTAGACATTATGAGATAAAAAGTCGAAATTATGAGATAAAAATGTGAAATTATGAAACAAGTCGAAATTATGAGATTAAAAAGTTGAAATTATGAGGAAATTATGAGATAAAAAGTCATAATTGTGAGATAATAGATCCAAGTTATGAGATAAAGTTGAAATTATGAGATAAAAAGTCGAAATTATGATATAAGACGTGTGCATGCACCTCAACAGGTTTGTAATGGCCCTTCAAGTCACGTTTAAAGTAGTGTTGCGGCTGTTTGAAAATATCTCTTAATTTCGATTTACTTTGAGGATATTTTTATTATCAAGGCTAAGTTTTACCATCATTTGACCCAGCAGTGAATTCTGATTTAACTCATTCCCACTGGTGGAAAAGAACTGTGTAACCACAACCAGCTGGTAACTGCTATATATGATTCATTCATTCATAAAAAAAAATGAGGGTGGATTTAATATACTGAGTTGCCCAGGTTATACGTACAGGTCCTTTAATGACGCAATAAACAATAACTCATAATTCCTATCAAAGGACTTAATTGGTTTTCACATTATACTTTTTAAGTGTTTATTGTATTTTTAATAAGCAGACATTCAGGCTGGAGATAATCACCAGCAGACATGAGGGGAACCTTTTTTTTTAAACACAATTTAACGACACAGAGTGAGCTACTGCAGGTTTAACCATCAACACTCTCAGAGCTGTCCTGATGTGCTAGAAGTGTTGAAAAGTAAACTACCGTTCAAAAGTTTGGGGTCACCTATACAACTTTTTAGTGTTTTCCATTTAAAGTCAGACTTTTATTCATCAAAGTAGTGTATATTGAAAAACGTATGTGAACATGTGGGGTAAAAAAATAAAGAAAGATAGGGATCAGCTGATTGTCCTGTAGCCTTGGTTAAAGTCTCAGGTCCATGCTTATGTTAAGAGAAGGAAGCGGACACACTGATGGCAGATTTATCAGTCCCCTTCCTTGATGCTAATTATGTCACAGATAATAACTCAGCGACTTGCATCAACTGCGTCAGTGATTTGAAAGAATTATTATCAGCAGGAAACTGAGGGAAAAAAAGCCATTTTTATCCGTGGTTTATTTCCTCTGAACTCCATATTTCATTTGTGTCTCTGTCAGCGATGCTGCGGAGTTTGAAGAGGTGTTTCTTACTTGTTAATGGCGTTCTTTAAGTGCTGCTGCAGCCACTTGGTCTCTGGGTTGATGCAGACTTCTCTGTTGTTCTTCAGCTTGGCACTGTTGGAGGAGAGGGGGAGAGAAAAAAAAAAAGTTTGATAGATATAAATCAACCTCAAGGACTTGTCCTGTACTGCAGAGTATTGTCACCTCTGGGCTTCCTTTGTAGCTGAAGATTAGCTGATTTGCACAGTCCAGATATTTATATACTTAATTATGCAACAGGAGCTATTATTTACCTCAAGGACATGTGATTTTTTAATTGAGTTAAACATTAATAAGAATCCACATGTTGTAGTTGCTTCACTTGGTTTCCTTGGATAGAGAGAAGCTGTATGAGATAAATTACTAAGATTTGAACGTCTTACACATAAAGTGCTGGAATCTTTTGGAAAATAACGGTGTCAACATTTTCTAAAAGAGCTATTAAGATCATAATAAATGTTTGGGTTAACACGATGATAACAGTATGTCTTTAACTTAACTATCTGTGGCTAATAAATCACACAAATATCATTATTTTCTGACAGGAAGCCAACACTTTGCTTAATCTCAGGAAAACCCCAAACATCTCACAAAACATCCTGGTTAAATCCAGTGGATTAGAATTTCTAACCAGCTATCAGCTTAATAAATAGTACATTTAACAGAATTAGTCTCGCTGTGGAAATGAGCACAATACGTCAGGATAATTATCTGATCTGGTTTATGAAAGCTGAGCTCAGAAACACCTCCACTAAGCTCTGAAAACCTCACAACATCCCACCACGCGCTACGAGCTGAGAGGCGGAGGATTACTGCACATAACAGGCTGTCACCCGACCGCCGGTGAAAAATCCCAGCTCCTCTGTTTCCACTCAGACACAGATGGGGAACGGAGTCTCACGTCGCACTGTACTGTAGGAGCTGTAAAACTGTCTCGACACTGGCACACAAAACATGATGTGGACTTGGATTCTGGATGGTGTGGTTTAAAAAAGTAATGAAAGGCCCAGTTTAATGGTAATGTTGGCCTAAATTGGGGGGAAACCTCTCACCTCAAACATCAAAAGGAGACATTTTTTGGGGGTTATTTTTGCAGGCCTTTTATTTTAGGACACCATAAAATGGCTAAAGCGCTCATTATCAGAAGAAAAAGCATCCAGCTTAATGTGAAAATAGCATTTTATGAATGTGGAAAAAAAAGTACATCACTCCAGGAATCGAGTGGAATAGGAATAGTACCAAAATAACCAGTCCTAACTGTTCCATTCTTTGGCACCCTGCCCTTGGAGTACCAGAGTAATATGGTACAGTACAATCTGGGTACAGCTAGACAAGCTCCATCCCTGACAGTCAGCTGATTGGGCAACAGAAAAACATCACATCCCGCCCGCAGTTTATTCTCATACGAAGCTTAACAGGAAAAAAAAGAGCTGCTGGATGTCCCCCATTGTTGTCTGTTGTGTCACGTTCTATGTCGTCGTACCTGTACAACGTCACAGTCTCGCTGCCCCACCTATAAAGTAAATGTACGGCTCACGGTCGAAACGCAAGCCTTGACTGAACTGTACCGTGATGGTTTAACAGCATTTGTTAAACCAGTCGAGCTGGCCTGGCCCCTCTGTGCCTGTGCCACAGTTCCCACCCCTGACTTAAACCCAAAAACAATAGAAGAAGCACACAAAGAAGAAGAAGAACACAAATAAGGAACAAAAAAAACTAAAGCCTCTTTTCCATGACATGGTCCCGCCTCGCCTCGCCTGTCGTCATCACAGTACGGCTGCATGAAACTGCCGTGACTTTGTTATATAGGCGACACAAACACACAATCTGGTGTGGCTTGTAAAGCAGTTGTTTTCAGTGTAACTGAATCATTGGATGCAACACGCAATCGCAGGCTTTCAGCAGCAGTGCTGTTGCTAAATACACCAGGCTCCTTTTGGTATTGTTTGATTCCTTGCGACTTGCGTCTTGCTCGTGCCTCTTCCAGTGGACGGCAATCTGACAAAGTCACACATATCATCGGCTCAGCTCGCTTGGAAGCTCTCCTCAGCATGTACTAAAACAAGATCCAGGTACCATCGCTACTGGAAAAGCAAAATAACGAGTCGTGCTGGGACCGTGTAGTGGAAAAGCCATACTAGTATTTGTATACTGAGACATGGACAGTAGCACAGTAGCTACAGCCATAGCTCGACTTAACTGTGCATTGTAAAGTGATGTGTGAACATTTGTTCTGCTTGAACACAGTTATGATTGTCATAGAAACATCATGATTGTCTGTCTGTCCTCTAAAACAGGCTATAAATCTCAGCGAGGCTTTCCAGGTGAAAGAACAGTTTGTCTTTTCTTTTAAAAAAAAAAGAAAGAAAGTGTTCCTCTGAGGAAGGGAAGTGGGGTTGATCCCACTCGATGATTTATAGCTCTGCGGTGACGGAGCGTGTGTGTTCCCGGGAGTGATGTCAGGACGATTGATGGAGAGCTGAACCAAATATTTAGAAGAGGATTTGTTCTGTTATCAGACACTGCCGGGTGACTTTCAGATCTGTTGTGCTGAAATGGTGGGGGGTGGCGATGGCGGGGGTGGGATCTCACACCTCTGTGGCAAAAGGTTGTGTCTGAGAGTTAACAGCTCAGAGGTGTAGCGCCTCACTGCTCCATCTCTCAATCACATGACGCTGCAAATTAAAAAGGCATTCCTCTCGACCTCAAACTGCCGTCTGATTCAATTTGTGCCCCGGCCCTCGCCTCCATCGCTGCTCCCCCTCTAATGTGCCACCTCCCCTATTCCTCACCCCCAGTTAGATGCAGACACATGTGCAAATGAGCAAATGGAGCCTTTAAACTTAAAAGAGCAGTTGGGGAGCATCAGTCTGAGCTTCAGTCCCAAATCCCCCAAACTAACATGTGTGTCAGGAGGCCAAACAGCTCAGTAAGTGGATCTGTGTTTGCTTTTCCTCCAGGGATGTCCCCTTCTTCCCCTGCTCCTCTGTTTTATTAGCGACGGCCGACTCATCCGTTCCGCTGTTTTCATGTGTCTGCCTTCATCCTGTTTATCTGTCTGCATGTCTGGGTGAGAGCCTAAACCCCAACAGAGAGCCTAAACCCTAATTGACTTGGCTGGAATTTAGAGGACTGGAGTTCCACAAGCAGCAGGTAGTAATTACTTCACAGCAAGTCTATACCAACAGCAAGGTGGGGTGGGGGTTCTGGTGAGGGCACACCGTGGGACATGTGGGGGGACAAAGGAGGTCTAAGGGGAAAAGAGGGGCTATAATGTTACTGTCTTTCTTTCATCTGAGATGCAGCAGCGCTCTGCAGGCTCCTCGTCTCACTGACTTCTTGACTCCGCGGGCAGATTTCTGCAGTGAAATTTGTGGTCATGCTGCAGGGTTGCATGTCCTCACTGACCTTTTGCCATTTTAGTGAGCCTCTCTAACAGTCCCCAACCTGCCCCCCCCTCCCCCAACTCCATTTTTGTCTTTTTGGCAGATGCCCCACAGGCTTCTAGCCTTTTGGCCGTGACACTTCTGCTGTCCCATTTTCTACAGCAAACAAATGAATGAGGCGTTTTGGTTAATGTGTTCCAGGCCACTGACATAATTCTCACTGTTGTTAGGGATCGGAGTAGGGGAAATAAAAGAAAGAATATGAGGGACACAAGGGGGGTCAGAAGAAATACAAAGGTAATCACTTTGACCCTTAATTATTGCTTCCTTTGCAGAGCATAAATTGCCCCCCTGAGCTCGCACCGTCACCGCTTTCCTCTTTCTGAGTGGCTTACGTTGTTTTAAACTCGGGCCTCTAATTCAGGAAATAAAGGAAGGATATCAACACTGTACTTGCACTGCGCTGTATTTAATGAATAACAATTATAGCAACGATTTAGTGTAAAATGAGAGGATATTAAACATGCAAATCCTGCAACAATTTGTTTAATTATTAGTAAATGCAGCATTGTAATGACAATAAAGAGATTCTTGTTTCTGATAAAACTGCAAATATCAGTAGTCGTGTAGAGGTGAATTGTTCCCACAAAAACCTCAAGCAAGTGCAGCTACATTCCTGAATCTTTTTTCTACATTTTACTGTTAAAAAAACGGTGCAGCTTGCAAATGTGTCAAATATGAAGAGATCGACTTGATTCTACTTGCAAACACTTATCACTGTGCTGCTCCTGATAAAGACAGAGCACAGAAACTCAGTTTGACGTAGAGCTTGACGCTGTGTATGTTCTACAGATACACATCTCTGTGAAAACCATGCATCGGCCAAACAATAGTAAGATTACACACAAGTACCAGCACATGAGTTAAAACAAAGAATCTACTACTGCAAATTAAAGATGAATTATCAGCAAACACAAGTATTTTAACCTTTTTTTCATATGGAAACAGGAGATGTTGTGAAATACACCAAGAATCAGTTATCTCTGATTAAAAATCACCCTAAACAGACCAACATCCTTAAGAATTACCTTTAAAGTGATTGACACATGTTTATTTCCACACTTTTCTTTTTGACTTACATGACTTGGAAGGGGCAGTTGGGCGTGTGGAGGAACTTGAGCTCTTTGATGGAGCGCTGGGGAACCGTGTTGAGGGTGGACCGACACCAGCACCGCTCGACCAGACTGATCGGCTTTGCTGCGAACACACGACAAACAAGGGGGACATTAGTTCAGTCATTCTGCAGATAAAGTCAAGTTTTGGTGAAGTGTCTGACTTTAAAGGGAATAGTTCAACATCAATTAGAAAACAAATTTCGGTACAGCAGCTATTTGGACACCGAGTAAAACATTTATAACTTTGTTTATAAACTGCATATTAATGAGTATTCATGTGTTATAAATGGTGATTCAATATTTATTCATGCTTTTTAAATGCATCGCTTCTCTCATAAAAAACTAAAATAATACTGTTACGATTTTAAAATGCATGGGAACTTTTGTGTTTACCTGCCGCTCTGAACAACATGTTCATTAAAAAGAGATTAGCACCTTCGTCCTGTCCGCTCACTTATAAGCACAAACACACACACACACAAAGAATTTTAGCTTTTCAATCCCAGCACCTTCGACGTGGCCTCTCTAAAGGAGAAGGGCCCTCCACATTCAATTTGCAATATTCGCCTCTCTTTTTTTTTGTGTGAAAGAGCACTCTGCGGCTCAGGCCCCCGTGGAAAACACCACAAGTACATTCTTAAAATGATTACAAATCACCGTGCACCTCCACGGAGCCTTGTGTGGGGGGCCCAGAGGAGCGCAGATGCACATGGATAACTTCAAATGCAGGCGATTACCAAAAGCAATTGCAGTTTTGTAATTATTTGCCCTCCAAAGAAACTGGTGAAGGTTGTGAAAATGTCAGCGCGAGGATGAAAGCAAAGACCTGGCAGTAAAAAAGCTTCAAGGAATTAAGAAACCAGTTAATAGCTTTGACTTGGATCCTTAAAGGAGGAAAAACAAAGCTGCAGAGAGTCAAAAAAATGAAAGGTCACGGAGCAGATGCTGATTTGTATCGTTCCATTTCCTTGTTGCATCAGCACACAGTTCAACAGAATCAAGTGTAACGAACGCACCATTGTCTCCGGGCTTTGACATGATCCCATTGATATGCGTGTTTGCGATGCGACGCCGCAAATGTCCTGCCACACAAATGGCTAAAATCCTCAGTAATATCAGCCTAATGACTCACACCCATTCAGGGCCTTTTCTCATGCAAACTAAAGGGATCATTATGCAGCGCGCAGCACCGGGGCCAGAAGCAAGCGCTACCACTGCTATCACCGCCGCATTGTTTATCCCTAATTACAAACTAATTAAAAGAAAGCAGAGGGAAAGGACAAATACACACATTTAGAGCTCACTCTTTAATGTGGGGGTCTCACTGGGGCCAAAGCAACACACTTAGCATAAAGCAGGACTCAACAATCTGCTCCACTGATGTAATATAATAGATGCAGACCTCAGTTTTATTGTTAAATAATAAACAAAGCAAGGAGTTAATTCAATAATAATAATTTATATATAAACAAAATCAGCATAATTTGCATGCATTTAAAACTGTTAAAATTATGTTGCGTGTTTATTTTCAACTTCAACAATTCAGAGCTACAATTACTGGATTTTTGATTTTGGCAATTCTCTTTATTTGATGTCTTTAAGTTGATTGTTTTGTTGAGAAACAATTATATGTGAAAATGTACAGTTAATTCTGTTACTTTTCCCTCAAATGGGTAAACAGGCTAATCTTATAATCCTTGCAGATTAATTCTAAAATCACAAATTGTTTCAATTTACGTGTGTTTTTCAGCGCGAGAGTGTGAAATGTAATGAAATCAAAGCATAAACAATGTTATAAATCTTCTGTAATTCCCTGCTACAGTCGCAGACGTTTTCAGCAACACGACAGGATTCGTCTAAACAAGTGAAACTCATCAGCCGTCAGCCGATAAATCTACAAGAGTAAATCCTGACGACAGACTCTCGGCAGCAAGCAAAAGTAAATCTGTAATAAATAAAAACAAAGTTCACCGTGAAGTGAGTTTCTAGTATAATTTTCCTCAAATAAAACATTGTAAAAGTCCTAAAGAGGCAAACTCAAAGAAGTGAACCCATGAAATGCTGTCCCTGTGTCCTACTCACCGCTGTAGGTCGGCGCATGAGTGACCACGGCCAGCAGAGTCATCAGTGCCAGCAGTTTGACATCCATGGTGGAGGGCGAACAGCTCTCTGCAATCTCTCTCCTTCAGTTACAATCCAGGGCAGAACTGTGGCCACCAGCTCTGATGTGCACTGTGTTAAATCTTAGAGAGAGAATGAGAGTGCAGGAGGGAGGGGATGGGAGAGGAGAGGGAGTCCCACTTTCTCAGGAGGGAGGGAGGAAGGGAGGGAGGAAGGGAGGGGGTCTCAGCACAAGAGGAGAGGAGGTGAAAGTAAAGGAGTGGAGGGCAGAGAGAGAGAGAGAGAGAGAGAGGGAGCAGCAGCGAGTCAGTGCAGACTTCCTCAGTTGTAAATGTGTTGGCTGGGAATCAAGAGAAAAGTCTGATGGGAATTCTTTCTCTCCCTTTTCTCTGACTTCTCCCCATTTTTCACTTGTTCACCTTCTTTTTCTCTCTCTTTTGTTTCACATGCATTTTTTTTTACACACATTCACACATTCATCTTGACTAAAACATCACCCATAACCAAGTCAAATCTGAGCCCCTGAACTGAAAAACAAAGTTCTCTCTCATTAGGACCAGCTTTTCTGTCTCCATGTGGACCATGTTAAAAGCTCCTCCTAAAGAGGTAACAAATACAAGGACACACACATACACACACTTCTTTTCTTACTTAGAACTCCCTGCCGCTAAAATAATATTGTTGTGTTTACTGGGATATGGCCTGCACCTTCTTAAAAACCCACCCACCCTCTCTCTCTCTCTCTCTCTCTCACACACACTCTCACTTTCTCTCTCCTCCTCGCCAAGGCTCGCTCATGTGTCTCGGCTCTGGTCCACGACGCCTGGTTCATGTCAGCATCGTCCTCCTCTGGACTTCCATTGTCTGCTCCGCTGATGAAACCATTAACAACCGCGCTGTTAATAGGTCAGAAGGAAAACAGCGCTGTGAATTGTCTGCGAGGACGCATCAGCGATGATGAAGACGAGGGATTATTTGTGCAGAAAGTACAGCGTTACAGTCGAGCAAATATTACACAATACATGCAGTTCTTTCGTGCATTAAAAAGAAAGATAAGACGGGAATAGCTTTTCTTGATTTGCCGGAGGAACTATGTGAAACTTGCTCCTTCAATGACCGGAGCTCATTCTACACAGGAACCTTAAAATGAAAGGGTTAGCGTCCTGTTATTGTTGTAGAGACGTGTTAGAAACTGAACTAATAATAATGATGATTATGACATGGGCAAAAAAGCAACAATAAACAAAAGAGGAAA